>NW_028274809.1:191429057-191779070 GCF_037043125.1 Eumetopias jubatus | reverse complement strand
TATAATGCGATCACAACTTTGTTGAAAATTTTATGATAGTTGTTGGAAGAAGCTCTTGCCTTAACTCTACCCTATTATTACATTTTATGTGGTATTTTATGTGATATTTATTAGATGATTTTGAGCCAAGTAGACAACTCTAATAACGGAAGCCTAATTTTTCATCAACAGGGGCAAATGGGCTTAAGTTTTCAAGGGCCAAAAGGCGACAAGGTGAGTACACACGGCTTTGGAGTATTTTCATGTTTAAAATTAAAGTTCTTTTGTAGCACTGTGAAAAAAAAATTACAGTTCTAAGTATAATGGGGTTTCTGCCTCTGGACCCCGTCTTGGACCCTTACAACCATCATTACCCTTCTCTGTAAGTTCCTTATTAGTGCTTTCCCTACAATGGACAGCTGGAATTCACTGACGTTTTCTACCTGCAATCTGACCAGAGAATACAATGAGGCCATTAATTCTAGTTCTCTGTACATCGAGTTCAATCAGAATGTTCGCAGGTAGTGATAAAGCCAGACCTAGACTTTATTAGAAAAGAGTCAGTCGGCTATTAGTAGCGTAACTCTACTAAACCCTGCAAAGATGGAAGGCCATCCTACCTAAATGGGGAGGAAGTGAGCCGCAGAGGCAGGGAAGCACAGACTGGAGCAGGGGAGAAGGGAGGCCAGCGGTAGGTCCCTGATCCTCTGCTAATCTGTCCACCGGTTTCCCTGGATCAGACAGGTGAAATGGGCCCAAGCCCAGTGGGGGTTCTGGGGATTGTGGCCACACCTGCCCCAGGGCCCACGTTCTCCATCGGTGTCCACCGGTGCGTGCCAAGTGCAGCTGAGGCCTGGGCAGGCCTAGACTGACGCGTGGCCTCTGTGTTCCACTCTGAATTTGGTCCAGGCTTTCCATAAACCTCACCGTAAGGTGACCCTGCAAATTACGCCATTGAAGTTTTTGGATTTCACTCATTGTGCTGTCGCTGGCATTCTGTGCTTCCAGTTGTACCCAACAGTTAGGACACCCGAAGAAGAAAATTCTTGATGGTTCTCTTCCTTTGGGGGCAGCTAAAGATACCTCCTTTTTTCCCAGGCTCTACTGAGTAGTTCGTGCCTCTTTTCCTCTGTCCAAATGCGATAGGACAGCGCATGTGTCCCGCTCTGGACACATAAACTGCATAAATATAGGCAAGGTCCATACATAGATGGTGCAGAGATGTGTCTAGTAGGTGTTGAGTTCTGTTGTTCTCACTTGACATAGTGGTTTTCCTGACTCCTGAGAGGGAAAGTCTCCTGGTTTCGTGTCCTTACTGTGCCATCTTCCTACTGAAACTTAACTTTCTGCTGAGACAGGGATAGATTAGAACAGAGTATAATTTACATTTTTTTAAAATAGATGTTTTGTCTTAGGCTTTTCCCTGCCTCTGCATTTTCTTCTTTGAGTACTTCATTTTATCCCTAATTCATTCCCATTGTTTGGATCACCAGGGTGACCAGGGGGTCAGTGGGCCTCCAGGAGTGCCAGGACAAGCTCAAGTTCAAGAAAAAGGAGACTTTGCCACTAAAGGAGAGAAGGTATGAGATGGATTTTGTCCGACGAAGGCTGGCTTTCTAATTTTGGGCAAATTGAAGGGATATTGAGAAACTGGGTCAAAATTCAGTTTCTCCAGTTACATTCACCAGTGACCTACAAAACGGGTTTCTAGACCATCCATTCCACAAAATACCAGCATCTTGAGAGCAGAGGCAGCTGGAACTGGGTTGGAGCAAGGTTGACCTCCCGAGTGAGGGCTTCTTAGATGCACCAGGTTGGGGCCAGGCTGGGGCAGCAGTAGGGAAGCCGGTTGGGGCGTGGTGGGTCATAGCTGCCACAGACCGAGCATAATTAACTGCCCATCTTAAACCCACAACCTTGTCAGTGTTGGGATGTGAATATTGGGGACCAAAGAGAATTTCCTTGTTAATATAGCAGGAAAAGGAAAGTTTTTCCTTTTACATGTTCAGTGTAGTGTATAAAAATCAGGATAGCCGTTAGTACTGACAGCTCACTCTCTTGCTCTTTTTTAAAAAATTCTTCTAGGGTCAGAAAGGTGAACCTGGATTTCAGGTAAGTACTCAATTCTTGCTTATCATTATTTTGTGTGAATGTTCATAAAGTATTGGATTTAAGTGACAAACTTATTCACCTTCAATGTAATATTTATGTAATTTAATATTTTACTTAAATACCCTAACAAAGCTTTCTTTTTGTTCTTTCAAGGGAATGCCAGGGCTTGGAGAGAAAGGGGAGCCTGGAAGACCAGGGCCCGAGTAAGTGCCTCGTCCTTTTGCTCTTTACTGTAAAAGCACGTTCCTTCCTTTCCTCGGGTCCCAGGTTTACAGAAACAGGAGTGGAAGAGGCTTGTAGGGCTCTTCGGTTTCTCCCTGTCCTCTCCTGTGGGCTTTCCCGGAGCCCTTGCGAGCAGGAATGAGGAGGCCGCCTCCATCTGAAAGTCCTCCCGGGGAGACTGGGGCTGGGGTCTCTCTGCAGAGGCCCCCACCTGCTGGCTCCTCATTGAGAGTCTCTGTGCCCTTTTCTGATGCTTTCTGAGCGGTCAAGAGCTGAGATGCTCAGACTAACTGCCCCCTGCCCCCGAAGCCTGGTGACAGGAGCTCCACCCGCTGGTTTCCAGCTCCCACCCTGCAGTGATGCGGGAACCCTCCATTAAAACGAATCCTCTGCATATCGGCTACCAGACCCTTGCCATTCGGAAAACTCTGCTGTTCACTGTGTGGCCACATAGAACGCTTGCCTTAGGAGATTTGGAGCTCATCAGGCTCCATTGTTTAAACATTGAAAAGTCCGCTTCCTTTGTCCCATGTTCCTAGCTGCTGCATGTAGACTGCATTTCTCCTTCCTGTGGTTTTGTCAGCCCATGCAGAGGTTCCTGGCCTGGGCGTTGGGGAGTGTTTATTATTGCTTTCATGAAATACTGATGTCTCCATCTTTATTGTACAGGGAAAACCTGGAAAAGATGGCGAAAAAGGAGAAAAAGGGAGTCCAGTAAGTATTTTTCTGTAATTTTTAAAAGCAAACTGTTGCCTTGACTATCGCTTACGAGGGGGTGCTCTCCGTGTCCCACTGCAGGGCTTCCCAGGTGACGCGGGGTACCCGGGACTTCCAGGCCGCGAAGGTTTCAAGGTAAGTGGTGACACTACAGAAGGTTTTCCTTCAGTCTGCGGATCAGTCTCCGAAAGCACCGTGGACTCAGATAATAAAAGTGATTGACATCCCTATGAGCAACACACGACTTCATTTTGTGGTTTTATTTATGCGTGTGATTTTTTTTTTTTTAAGAGGAACATAAAATGTTCCACTCATGTCTCTTTTGTAGTAGATGAATTTCATCTGGTTAAGAAACAATAAAAAATGCAGATAGAATGAAGAAAACAAGCTTGTCTAATTTTCCTGTTACCTGCTCAGAAGTGGTCAGAATGCACCACCGTCCTGTGTGTGCACCCACACACGCATCTCTAAAACAATGGGGATTGTGCGGTGCCTCCTGCTTCCTCACTTAATGCCATGGCGTGGATGCATTTGACACGGGACATCCTGTGTCCACGCCTTGTGCTGTGCGTATGTGGGTCACAGCCATACACTTACGAGTATAAATACTTGTGTTCACTTGTCTGATCATTTCCATGTCATGGATTCCTACAAGTGTAGTTTTGGGGTCAATGTTTAGACTCCGCCCCCCCCCTTTTTTTTTTGAGATGTTCACCATATGCTGCCAAATTGCCCCTAGAAAAGAACATCCTTCTGTCCCAGTGCCCTTTTTTTGGGCAACTGCTTGTTATCAAACTTGATAAAATATTTGTCAATGTGATAGGCAGAAAAAACTCATGGCTACAAGACTAGGTAACGTAAATCTCCGCTAACATAAATAGCTTTGGAATAGCATCTCCAGCAGTGACTCATAACCTAGGGGGGGACTTCAGCGCTTGTTCATGAAAGCCAGGGGGGAAGGGAAAGACCCTTTACTGATCACTGTGACTTTATTGAGAAAGTCAAATCTTGTAGATTTTAAAAGGTAAATATGTTTAGGATATATTAGCTAAGATATTTTTTAAGTCCCACAGATACTTCTAAAGTCTCATATTCAAATCAGAAAAATCAAAACATCTAATGCTGGTTTGCTGCTAAGTGTATTGCTTTGGTTTATTTAAAGGGGAGCAACTGCATTCATGGAAGGACTTTTAAAGGTTATTTTGATGTGGCTTATATAAAACAGTAGACATAACAGGGTAAATTCTTTTGGGTTTTTCTTCTAATACGAATGAAATTAAGCCTCAAAGTGATTAGAATTTATCCACCGCATGTAATGCTGGATTTTAGGGGGAAAGATGAAACCATGAATATCCTTTTATTATGACTTTCAGTGCAGGTTTAGACAACCTTACACATAAAAACCGCTAGTAAAATGATTTCTTTAAGAAACTATATTTAGAAATCAAAAGCTTTCATTCCATTTACTTTCATTTTATTGAAAAAACACCAGATACTAATTCAGCTTAGCAGTGATTCTGTTTGCGTTGCCTGAGGGAGCATGCCATCAAACATAACAGACCTTGTGGGCGGCTTTGTCACGTGAACAATTAGACTCTCCATTATGATCTGCAGAAATCTTTCTTTCCATGCATCACCCTTATAGAAAGCAGATGGACGTGCATTCATTTTTGGTTTAGTAGGTACAGAGCACTTTCAGCCCCTCACAGTGAGGGCTACTTAGGAGAGGAAAATAACTTTAGTGGAAGTGGGCAGTCTTTATTTTTCCGGGACAGAGAGTTGAACCATGCTTTCTGCAAGACAATCTGTCTAGTCGAAAAATACAAGTATTTCTTCTTTTGTAGGGAGACAAAGGTGAAGCAGGTCCTCCAGGCCCACCTGGAATTGTGAGTAAAAGTGCTGTTTGGTAGTCGGTCGGGGGCTGGGGCCACGTGCCCCATGGTGTTCCTAGAATGACATTTGTGTGTATAGAGGGTGCATGTTACTTAAAATCATAAACTTATATTCTGTATTGTGGGGCGTTTGGTACTTACTTTTTATTATATTTCGATAATTTCTGCATTTCCTCAACCACTGACAATGAAAAGACTTGTTTTTTGGTAACAATAGGAGCAAAACATTTTGAAACTTTTTTTTTTTTAAATGGTCCATTAAGGAAAATGTTAAACCGATCATCCATAATTTGGCTCTCCCTGGCAAAACAGGTTTTATGTCTGCAAATAGCATTTTACTTGCCCCTGTGCGTATTTTTACATGTGGGGGCAATCGGTGTTTGTAGTGTTTTTTTTTTTTTTTTCCTTTGTAAAAATGAACCTTCTTCACGTTTGCAAGTTATCTTGGAACGGCCCTCTTCGGTGTCCTGTCAGAGAGGGGTGCTGGAGCTGGTTGACCCATTTTGTCCCAAATCTTCTCTGGAACAATGGAAAGGTTACTGTTGTTTCCTTGGCTGCCCATGGCGCGTGCCCCGTGGTGGTTTGCGCCTGCGCCCCGTGGGTGTGCAGCCGTGAATGATTCCTCCTGGGGGTGCGCTTCCAGGACCTGGATGGCTGCGGGGAAGCCCAGAACCTCCTTCCTGCAGACGCAGGACCCTCTTTCTGTATCTAGCAGCCACAGTCGAGTGGCCTGTTTGCATCGTAACTGCATCAGCAGATTTTAATAACATCTGTTAATTGCTACAAAGGAACTCTGTTTTAAGGGCAATCTGCAATACTTGATTTTGTCATTTTCCTTAAATTTCTGTGATTTAGAGTTGTGCTCACCAGTTCACTCCTTTGTAGTGTGTTCTTCTTGGCCTGTATCCCTACATCCTTGAGGAAGTCCCCGCTTTGGACCATTTAAAAAAAAAAAAAACCAACACAACAGAAAACCTCTTCCAGTGAAAAATTTGCACGTTCCTGTTACTTATCGCCTGGGGAAACGTAAGGGTGTTGTGACAGTACTCTTTAAAGTAGACTATTCATTTTTGGTTCGTATGGAGAGTTAGAAATTCTAAACCGAAACCTCAGAACTAATATTGTTCTAGCCTTACTTCCCGGGTAGAGCTGCTGCAGGCCAGTTATGACAGGAGGAAGCACAATTGCGGCAGAGTGCTCTGGCGGGGAGGGGGGCACGGGGGGGGGGTCCGTTTTCTGTGCTCTCACGAGCCCCCCCCCCCCACGCCCCCACTACTCTTTTTTCCCTCTCACCTTTCTTGAGGTGATTTGGAGATGTGTTCGTTTCTTTGTCTGCCCTGCTCTGGCGTGTAGCCCAGCCACTCCCCTGCACCGCTGTGACCTTCTCTTTTGTAATTCAGGCCATCGGTCCCCCAGGACCGCCTGGAGAAAAAGGAGAGCGGGGGTACCCGGGCACCCCAGGGTTGAGAGGAGAGCCAGGCCCCAAAGGTACATTCTGTCTTCTCCTTTCTCCCCCTCCCCCTTCTCTCCCCCTCCCCCTTCTCTCCCCCTCCCACCTTCTCCTCCTCCCCTCCCCTCTCCTTCCCCATCCCTCTCCCCTCTCTTTCCTCCCTGATCTTTCCCCTTCCTCTTCTCTCTTCCCTCCCCCCTCCCTGCCGCCCTCCTCCCTCCCCTCTCCTCCTCCCGCCTTCCCTCTGTCCTCTTACCCTTTACCTTTCTTCCATTTTCCACCTGCACTCTCGCGGTTTGGTAACACCAGCAGGCCTTGTAGGACCGCGTGGTGACTGAGGCCTGTCTCAGACTCAGGTCTGTCTTCCGTCCTGGCACTGGGGCTCCTAGAGCCCGTCTCTGTCCAGCCCTGTAGGGCCAGGGCGCTGCGTTTGCACCAGTGCCCTTCCCTCACCCCGCTGACCCAGGGCCTTGTGGGGACGGACACACAGGCTTGGTTTGTCTGACTCTCCCTTCTCTTTTAAGGGTTCCCAGGATTACAAGGCCAGCCAGGTCCTCCAGGTGAGCAGGCTGGGCTGATTGTGTTGGAATAGTCGTACAACGTCTATGTGGTTCGTAACCCAAATGTGTTTCTCTCGTACGTTGGCGATCCGCAAGAAATGGCTGCCAGTTCTGTTGCATGTTTTTCTAGTAATGACAGCAAGGTGTGTTCATAGCTGTTGTTGTTTACTTTGGAAGTCACAGGTGGCCATGGGGTTATGTGTGTTCCTGGGGGTTCTGACGTCTCTCCTTAAGTCCTACCTTCTCTCCCTGGCTCGGGCCTGCCCCCCAGTCTCCTTGCCCCCTTCCCCAAGGGTGTAGATCCCCAGTGTCCTGCAGGACCCTCACTGCCAGTGCCTGCACTCCCCGTCTCCAGGGAGACTTTGTTTCTCCCTTGGGACCAGACTTAGCTGAAACCCCCTAATGATCTAATCACCTCTGATCTAGTTTCTCCATGGGATCACATGTGGCTCGCTTGTACTTAGTGTGTCTCATTCCTGCTGCTTAGTTAGTAGTGGGATTCCTGTGTGTGCAGATGCTTGTGTGTCCACACATCTGTATGTCTGCGTGTGCAGATGCTTGTGTGTGCACACCTGTATGTCTGCGTGTGCAGATGCCTGTGTGCGTGCACACCTGTGTGTGCGCAGATGCTTGTGTGTGTGTGTGCAGATGTCTGTGTACAAATGCTTGTATGCGTGTGTGCACGTGCTCCCCCAGGCCCTGGAGCGGATCAGAAAAGCTGTGAGGGACACCTGCATGTGACCTAGAATCCACACCACAGCCGAGTGCCCACAATCCTTACATTCTTGGTTTTGTATGTTTTTAATTTATTTTTGTGTTTTATTCTTTTTCATTATTGCCCTTTCCCTTTCTGACAGCTCTACAGCTGTAATTTCTTCCAGAGCTCGTTCCTTTTTGCTGGAACAGACTATCCCCCACCTGCGTTGAGGACTTGCTCCAGCCTGGGCTCAGGTCCCTCACTGCTTGACTTCCTTCTAAAGCTTGTGGATCTAGCTTTAAAATCGCCCTTCTCTGTTTTCGTCCACTTTCTTCTCTGCGGTTATGAAAACGCTGACCTTCCAGCCATTCTAGTGGACACATCACTCCATGTCTCCCCTTGGTGTCGCTGCATTTACTTCTAATGTCTTTTATCTGCCAGATCACCTCTTAACTTTATAGTGATTATAGGTAGACATCTGTGAAATTGCTCTGGCCTTATCTGCTCTCCCCTGGTCGAAGTCTGGCCATTGGCCCAGCGAGCGCTGCACTCCGTGAGCCATTGGGTCCCCTTCTGGGGCCGAGCTGGGTGCTGCTTCTCCTCCCCTCATGGGGTCTTCAACCCCAGCCCCCAGGTGCTGCCTTCAGTCCTGCTGGTGCTGACGAGTGCATGTGGGGTTTAGTGGGGTAGCATTCCTTCTCCTACTACTGCAGCTCTGACTCTGGGATTGGTCATCTTCCTGGACGCTCCCTTGTCCTCTGCGCTCTGCTCTGTTCAAGGCTGCGGACACAAGTCCCGCTCCTGGTGGCCAGGGCTGGGAGCAGAGACCCCAAGAGCAGCCCCAGGCTGGTGCTCCTGCCGGCATGAGTGGGAGCTCTTCTCCGCGCCTGCCCAGCCCGGGGGCCTTGCTGTCTTATCCCCCAGCTCAGCTTTCTGTGTTCAGACTTAACCTCACGCTCCTCCCAGAACATCATCTTTGTCCGTAACTTTACTTCTTGGCTGTTCGATTTCGATTGCCAGCCCCGTTCCCGTCCCCTGGGCCTTATGTCCACTTTTCTTTGTTGGGTGACATTTTTATGCCCTTATCCTCTAAGTGGAAATGAAATCGACCCTCAGTACCCTCAATGGCCTTTTCATTCATGCGGTGGGAATACTGTTTGCAGCCAAAGAAATGCACAGATTTTTTCATGTCTGGGTAGTGAGTCCCTTCTCTGTAATGTTAAGTTGCAGGAGACATTTGGCTGCCAACATTTATGCGGTAAGAAGCCTGATAGTTCAGTCTGTTTTTACTTCTGTAGAACAGTTCCCTTTCCAGCGAAGGTCACTAGTCATTTTACCTTGAACAGAGTTAAGAAAGTTAGTCTGCGCTGTGGACGTTGACCTTGCACTATGGTGACATACATGAGATTTTGTTCTGGTTTCAGGCTTCCCAGTACCAGGGCAGGCGGGTGCTCCTGGCTTTCCCGGTGAAAGAGGTGAGAAAGGTGACCAAGGGTTTCCAGGCACCTCTTTGCCGGGACCAAGCGGAAGAGATGGGCAACCGGGCCCCCCCGGGCTTCCCGGGCCCCCTGGACAGCCAGGCCACACGAGTAAGTGCTCTTGGGGACCATGGCACATGGTGTCTCACATAGGGGCAGGTGTCAGGCCAGAGCTATGGGGCGCAGGGAGGACACTCAGAGTTCAAGTGATAACAAAAGACCGGGTGTCCGAGGATCGGTGAGTCATTCGTATCCCACTGAGGTATCTTTGCAAAATTAGTCATGCTGCAGAAAGGAATAGTAAAAATCAAACAGTAAAACTGGTTGAAGGAGTAAGAGCCATGTTAAGCAGGCCTGAGTCTCCCGGAGTCAAAGGGAAAAAGCAAGGCCGTTGAATCATGTGGTTCTTCCGGAAAACAGAACACGTTCTTGTTCCTCTAGAGACACAAACTAGTACTAAGACACACACACGCACTGAGAAGGAAGCGACTGCAGGGGACAGTCTGTGTGGTGACCGAATGGATGACCTCACATAGAGGGGTACTTTGCGCGGGTGGGTCTCACGTCAGCCCACTGTCAAAGCTGAGCACAGAACGTTACACTGTTGATTCTGTGGTCCCAAAGTGGTATCAGCGCAGAACGTAAGACAGTTTCAGACGAGGTCATTCCAGTGGGAATGCGTTCCGGTTTTCAAGGCAGGTCCTGCCATTGTCACTAGCAGCGTGTGTCCTGCGAGCGCCCGAAACCCTAGGCTTCTGTGGGGCTGACCTGAGGGGGTCCACGTGCAGCGGGTTCCAGGCCGTTTATTTGCTAGAATTCAGACACATCATTAAGAAAGGGAGTTCTTATGGATGAGGCTCCGTGCAGAGGGCAGAGGTGGACTGGGCGGCGGGGGGGGCGGATAGTGGATTTCCAGGTTTGAAGCTTCACTGGGAAAGGATCAGCATGAATTTTCTTTTTTCTCTTTCTTTTTTTTAAAGATTTTTTATTTATTCGTTTGAGAGAGAGAGCGAGCAAGAGCATGAGCAGGGGGAGGGTCAGAGGCAGAGGGAGAAGCAGGCTCCCTACTCAGCAGGGAGCCCGATGCGGGGCTCGCGCCCAGGACCCTGAGATCATGAGCTGAGCTGAAGGCAGATGCCCAATGGACTGAGCCACCGAGGAGCCCCCAGCCTAGTTTTTTCATGTGTGAAATAAGGACGATGGTGTGTACTTTGCAAGGTAGAAAGGAAGTAAGATACAGGACAGGACTAAGGAGCTGAAATGTGCTTTGGGATCATGAAATAGACATTCTGTCAGTGAAAGCTTGTGGTGGTGAGTGGTCAGGTGGGTGCTGTGTGGTCCTGTTTTCAAGTTAAGGTTCTAGGATTGTTTTGAAGGAAGCTAAAGTGGGGTTTCCAGCCCTTCCAATAGCCTAAAAGCAGTTCGATATTACGGTAGAGATTGAATAAGAGAGGATGCAAATCCTCTCCTCGGGTGGTGGGAATGATCCTGTAACTTTTGAAAATCCATTTCAGATGGAATTGTGGAATGTCAGCCTGGACCGCCTGGGGATCAGGGTCCCCCTGGAATTCCGGGGCAGCCAGGGCTGACGGGCGAGGTTGGAGAAAAAGGTAAGAGGTGCTGATGTTTTAAAAAATGGTGATGGTGCTTGGGAATGGGATCTGTTTCTGGATGTGGGTGGGCGTGAGCACGTTCTTCCTGTATTTGGAGTTCTTGTCCAAGTCCATTCCTAGCATGTGGCTGCCCACGTGAAGCTCCGCCGGGGTGTCCCAGTGTGGGGCTTCCGGGGGGGGCTGGGGGGAGAGAGCGTGAGATGCCACCTGGGAGGCAGCAGGGGGCCGTGGCCCTGACACCGTCTACATGGTCAGCAGATTAAACCCTTAGACTGATACCTTAGCGTGGTCTTTCGGTTCATAGTTTGAGAGTGCCCTTCTCACAGAGCAGATGTCTTTCTTCTGAGCCGAGTCACCGTCGTGTGCCTGCAACGCTCACCACCCCTCCAGGCCCTGTTCCCACAATCCATGTGAGCACATCAGCTGCCCTGGGACTGGCCCCCCCCCCCCCCCCGCCCCCAGCATTATCGTTACTGATCTCCAGCATCTGCTGTAACCGCAGCCCGGGACACATGGTCCTCTCTTCACTGTTGTGCCCACAGTGGGTTCTCATCGCGTCCACAGTCCTGTCTGAGCGTGTCCTACCCCTTGGACAGTCCAACGTTGATGTGTCTCTTAACAGCTGGAGAGTAGAGCCACTAGGAGGCTGCCCCCAAAACCAACCCCGTTGGGCACCATGGCTGGCTTTGGATTGCAAAAATTCTTCCCCTTCCAAAGTCTACAGCACAAATGCTGCATGAAAACAGTTGCAGCTCACACCTTAGAATTTTAAATTTCGGAGGTTCCGATGGACGCGGTCTTAGAAGTTATCCGGGAGTGCCAGGGAGCACTCAGTGTCAGTGACTCTCTCTAGTTACCAGCTGCTTAGTACTTCCTGAGCTGGGCTGTTCCACGTTATGACATGGGGTCAGGAACTTCCCTGTGCTGAGACCTCCATCCTCCTGCTGTAGCACCACCAGCCCGCCCAGCCCTCGGTTGGCGGTGCATCTCCCCACAGGTGAATCCCGTGGGGCCCAGAACTCAGCTGGCCGCCAGCCAACTTGCACTGTCCCCGTCCCATGGGTGGGCTCCTGTTGTGCCTCGCCCGCACTTCAGGGACTCAGGCTCTCTGCGTGGGTCCTGTGTCTGTTCCCAGCATTGGGTTCTGCCAGAGTGGAGCGTGTGGGAGTAGTTCACGTGTGCATACGTACCCCTGTGTTCCCTTTGTAGGTCAGAAAGGAGACAGCTGCCTCATCTGTGACACAGAAGGACTTCGTGGGCCCCCTGGGCCGCAGGGCCCCCCGGGAGAAATAGGTAAGACCCCAGATGTGAACGGGACCAGGCCCGAATTTGCTTCCGTAGGTTGGAGCCTTCACAGTGAAACGCATCTCGTGCCATGAGAGACCTCAGTTTCTGCATTCAAAGCAAAGCCTGATAATGAGATTTTAAGTCAGACTTCCGGGGTGTGTCCACTTTGTGGAAAATCATCAAGCTGACCTAAAATTTGGGACCATAACAATTTCCCAGTGCAAGATCAACAGCATACGGTTCCCTCAGCTCCACAACCTTTGTTCCCTCAACCGAAGCGAAGGGCCTGTTTCTGGCGGAAGTGGTCCTGGGGCTTGGGGTTGGGGGGACTCTTGTCCCCAGCTGCTTCAGTGGTCCTTAACTGAATTTGGGGTCACTGCTTCCCTTCTGGAGCCCACTGTGACCATTTCTGTTACTACTCTGTGGAGATTCTTCAGACAATGTCCACTTGTGTCAAGATATCTGTGCTCTTGAATCTGGAGAACAGAAGGTTTGGGGTTTTGAGGAAGTGTCTTGGCAGTAATGTGCTGCATCTCCCTTGTCTTCTGAAAGGTTTCCCAGGACAGCCAGGGGCGAAGGGCGACAGAGGCTTACCTGGCAGAGATGGTCTGGAGGGATTGCCTGTGAGTAAACCTGTCTGAGTTTGTGTACTTTAATTAGACGTTGTCTCCAAGCCAGCTAACAAAGGTGTCTGTTGTCACGTTTGCAAACACAGCTTTTGCTGTATGATTTGGGCGCTGGTCAAGTGTGGCTTTGTTGAGCAGTCGAGAATTGCTCCTCTTGTCCTTCGCCCAATGATGAGCAGGACTGTTGAGTCCAGAATCCGCATCTCACCTGCCCCTCTCCTCACCTGGTCGGAATTCAGGTGCCACGTGCCTGTGTCCAGGTGCAGCCGGATGCTGTGTGTCACCTTCCCACAGGGTCTCGGGGGCTCTTGAAACAGATGGTACCACCAGGAGCCATCTGCAAGCAGTTACACCTGTAACTTAAAAACATGGTAGTAAGTTCAGAGCCAGTAGCCCTGTGGAGACAGAGGATCACCGGCCTGTCACCTTCGAGGGATTCCACACTTGTTTATTCTTCTCTCACAGAGATGTGTTTTGAACATTCCTATCCACCAATATCTATTGTGAAGATGTTTTTCTAAATTTATAAATGAAGTAATCTCGGATCGACGTGAAACCTTACAGTTAAATGAAAATCAGCTCCCCAGTTTTCCTAGTTTGTTTAAAAAAGAAGCCATTGAATAGAAGAGAATAGTTGTAATCCCGAGCATTGAAGGGCATTTTATTGCACGTAATCAGCTCTGTTTCTAAAGCGCATAAACCTCTGGGCCTGGTTCTCGTATTTTCTTTGTTCTTCTGAGCTCTGTAAGCGTCAGCCACTTTCCACACTTTCTTTCATTACTGCTTTCCCCTTTGCTTTTTTCTTCTGTCACACGATGAAAATCAAATCTTTAGCGTTTTATTCCTTTTTGATGTAGCTCTTTAACATTTGCGATGTTTAAAAATATTACTGGCAGCTTCTATAAAAGCGGGTCAGGGCAGAAGTGAGTTGAAATGGCACTGAAGCAGCTGGGATTGAGCAATCGCTTCCTCCTTTGAAGTCAGATCTCGGGATTCTGCTTCCAGAACTTCCCTGGTGCCTGGGGAGCTAAGTTACAAGTCGCAATTATTTAAAATATTTCTAAATAAATGAGAAGTTCACATAACTGAGAAGCCCTGACTCTGGTGGGGATCAAAGCCAGAAGCGCTTTGAAGAAGCAGTAGAGGATGATTTAACCTCCGGACATGGTCTGTCTACTTGGCCTTCCTGGAAACTTCCTGCCTCGACTCTGCCTGAAACCCCATCCAGACACCGGCCCCCAGCCCCAAATCTAATAAAAAGGGGAAAGAGGAGGGAGGGAGAAGAACAGTCGAGGACAAGTCCTGATGAAGAGGAGAATAAAGCCAGTGCATACGGCAGAATGCCTCATCCCCTGCCTTCCCCATCGGGAGCTCCTTTCTCTCTGCAGGTGGCCAAGTTTGTAGAAATGGTTTTCTGGGTAAATAATTTAATTGAGCAGGTAGTAATTTCTCTTATATTTGAGGGTGTCCCATAGCTCCGCAGTTTAACTGGCTCACAGGTGGGGCTCTCTCATTTCGAATGAGGCTGGGGCTGCATGAGGTGCCCGTGAACCCCGGAGCATCCTGGAAAGTAGATGAGGATGAAAAGAGTTGAAATGCTCTGATTTCCTGTTTGATTTAGATAGCGTTTCTGTGCCATGTCCTTTTGAAGACCGAGGGTTGGATTTTGGGAAAGAGGGACAGGCACAAGGGGCTGGCTCCACGCAGGGACCTGGGTGGGTTTCGGGGCCATCGGGACGGTCAGTTGAAAGGAGCTGTGACACCCCGCGGTGGCTGCGCTTATTAGAAGCAGACCATATAGTCGTTGGATCTCCTCCAATTTATGGAGCCAAGGCGAGGTGTTCAAGGCAGCGTTTGATTCCTCCTCGTTTATGTCAAGAGATGTGGATCCAAAGACCTTTGAATCGCTGAAGATTAGGACGTTCTGTGGCAGAGAAGCCACAGGAGGTGTCCTAGGGTCAAGATGTCACCTTTCAAAAAAAAATCTAGATTTCTTCCTTGAATGATAGCTGGCAAGGTCACCATTATCAAGATAAAAAGTGGTGTTCCCTCACTGTGTGCTCACCATCCTGGAAACTGTATTTCTAGTCTGTGAATAATCACCGTAAAGTAACACTGATCCTTCCAGGTTGAAAAAAATACACACTGGTGGTAATTCCTTACATTGGGGTTTATTTTTTATGGGTGAATATTGCCCGTTCAACTTCTCCTTCCTGCAATGCCTCCCTAGCTGCAGACGTTCAGGTCACAAAGTTAGAAAGCCTTAGGCCAGCCCTCAACACCCCCAAAGACCGGAGGAGAGAAGGATGTGCAAGGAGGAGAGTTTCTGTAATGAGGACCGTTTGCTCCACCGTGGAAACCCAGGACATGTGTCAGGGAGGGCTTCACGGAGGAGTCGCAGCTTAGCTGGGATTTAAGGATGCACAGGAGCTATGTTACCTCGAGAGAGAAAGCTACAAGATACCACAACACCTTTGAACTAAATAATGACTTTTCCACGACCCCCCACCAAGGTTCTTGGAGGGTCCGCTCCCTCACAAGCTGGGTGATTCTTTTGGGAGTTTGCCGGCGCAGCTGGGTTCTGAGTCCAGAGTGGTGTGCCGAGGGCCGTGACGCACGGTGGGCGCATAATAAACGGTCCCCACGCTAAAATCTAAAGATCGTGTGAATTTAGGTCTGTCCCTTGTCTTCTAGCTCCTCGCTCTGTGTTACACACCTACACAGAAGTGTGTGGGCACATGTGACTCACATACATCCAAGGGCTGTTTCAGAGGGAGTGTGGGAGAAGGAATTCAAATTAAATGAATTGTCCAAGAGTATAATCCTTCCAAGTCAGCAGGGAGGCTGAGCGATTTCTTTCTCAGGCCTAAGGGAATGAGTATTTGAGACAAGTATTTGAAAACCTTGTGAACCCCAATTCTCAGAGAGGCTGGAGGAGAGACCATCTGTGGGTGTGGGCGTTCCTTGAAAATTTAACTTTCCAGGAACTGGAAAATGTGCTAGGGTGTGTCTCCTGGGAAAGTCCGTTCTCTTTTGCTGACTGCTCAGAACAGTGGTGATGGAGCTGGCCAGTGCTTGCTCCCCAGACTCTCTGCTTGCTGTTACCGTCCTGCCCTCAGACACTTCACGCGTCTGCACCTGGAAGCCCTTTCTCTAGTTCCTGGGCCCCAGAAGTCACACATTCAGCAGCTTCCAGCACTTGCTAGAATGTTCTTGTGAACGTTAACAGTTGGAAGGGACAAGCAGGTTCTCTGGGGACTGTCCTCCAAGCTGGGTGCCTGGTGCCACACTCATTCCCCCCCACCCTAGCCTGGTCTCTGTTTGCAATACCCAGTGAAGGCTTTTTTTTTTCAGGTATTTTAAGAGAAACACAAGAAGTGAGAGGTCAGATCATGGCTTTGTCACAGAGCTATTGGCTTGCTTCTAGAAAATAAATAAGATTGAACGTACTGCCGTTTTTCAAGGAGGTGACTTCTTAATATCATTGTTGGCTGTGTAACAATCCTGCTGGCTCATTTTGTGCGCTGATGTCTTCCACTTTGTGCTTCTAGGGCCCGCAAGGCACACCGGGGCTGATGGGCCAGCCGGGAGCCAAGGGAGAGCCTGGAGAGATTTACTTCGACGCACGGCTCAAAGGAGACAAAGGAGACCCAGGCTTTCCAGGACAGCCTGGGATGCCAGGCAGAGCAGGGTCTCCTGGGAGAGATGGCCATCCGGGTCTGCCCGGCCCCAAAGGCTCCCCGGTATGTTTATTTCCAGACTTGGAACGCCCACTTTATCGGATCTGCAAAGAATGAAGAAATGAATTATTTGCATTGTAGCTACATATTTTCATTTGGGTGGTGATGGTTACATGTGATGTTTGGTGGTCCGTGGGGAGACTTAAGTCTGCAAACGTAGGCGTCGATGCTGTGGATGGGGACAGTGGGGGACAGTGCGTGGGTATCTTCTGGCGCCCACATGTTGGATGTTCACATGTCAGCTGGGAGGTGAAGTTTAGCGTTAGTGGCCTGCAAGTTATCCTTGAAAAGACAGTTCCAGATACAAATACTTCACTCTCTGAAGGGTGTCCTTGTGTGGGGAGGGAGGGTGCCGCCGAGCGTAGACAGGAATGCTGTGTCATTTATTAACTGCCAGTTGACCTTTGTAGAGGGGGAAGTCAATATATAGCATAAGCCAGTTAAATTCTGACACTTATTTACTACTGATGGTGGAGGGATGTGAGATGAACACATGTTGGTATATCTGCCGATAATGTTTCTTTTCTCTTTGCATGTCAGGGTTCAGTAGGATTGAAAGGAGAGCGTGGACCCCCCGGGGGAGTTGGATTCCCTGGCAGTCGAGGTGACATCGGCCCTCCTGGGCCTCCAGGGTTTGGCCCTATTGGCCCTGTTGGTGACAAAGGACAAGCGGGTTTTCCGGGGACCCCTGGATCCCCAGGCCAGCCAGGTGAGGCCCGAGGACCTCGGGTGCACAGAGCACTGGGCTCCACGACGTGGGGACAGGAGTC
Organism: Eumetopias jubatus; assembly: GCF_037043125.1. Taxonomy (NCBI): domain Eukaryota; kingdom Metazoa; phylum Chordata; class Mammalia; order Carnivora; family Otariidae; genus Eumetopias; species Eumetopias jubatus. The sequence continues at coordinate 191,761,927 of NW_028274809.1, read as the reverse complement.
TGGTGCCCATTCTTCCTGGAGGTGGCCTGGCCCGGGCCCTCTTGTAGGTATATTGTGCCTTGTGGCCTCATGTGTGAGAAGGGCCCGGTGACGCATAGAATCTGGCTGGAAAGCATCTGGATTGATAGGTGCTTTTTCTTCTCATGAGGATACAGTGCCTTCCAGTTCAAGTGGGCCTTTTCTGTGGAAGGGATACCAACATGAGCTTGTTTTTTTTTCCTCTTTACCTATTTTTCTGTGTCTCCCTGGTGAACAGTCCACGTGGGCTTCTGTATGCTCCAAGCCGGGTAGTCTCACCTCTCCACGGATGGGCAGGTGCCTATGGGCTGGTTCCAGGTGGTCTTTGCCTCACTGTTGCTGTTCAGTGCGGGGCTGGCTTCAGTCACTTGTGCACCGTGTCTCCCTCGGGCCTGTGTGCTCAGTGGCGGGGGGCGGCGGCCAGACAGGCGTGGCCCTGCCCTCCTGGTGCGCACTGCTGGGGGTTTGGTGGAGCACGTGGTGCGAGGCTGACACGAGGCTTTCCCATGGACACGCTCACTCCCCCCTCACGCCCTGCGTGTTATCGGGGATGGAAGTGGTCATGGGGTGGCCTCTGGCCTGGGACACGGCAGGCTCCCAGGCACAGGTCGTGGGATATGCTTCAGGCTAGAAACCAATCACTCCCGCCATTCCCTAGCCCCCCTCCCCGCCCCCAGCCCGGGCTGCAAGAGCAGAGGCCAGGAAGGGCTTGGGCACTGAGGAGGGAGGGAAGAGTGCAGGACTAAGAAATGTCCTAGAAGTCCTAAAAAGGAACGGAAGGCCTTCGGATGATTACAGTTGTGTGACTGGTAAAGCTGGAACCACATAGGAAGTAGCTGCGTGACCAAGCTAGGGAGGAATTAGATGTCATACTTGGGGGGACACGTTCCAGGACCCCCGTGGAAGCCTGCAGCCAGGACAGTACCAAACCCCGCATACACTAGGTTTCTCCTGTGCGTACAGACCTGTGGCAAAGTTTAATATGTAAATGAGGCCCGGGAAGAGATTACCAAGAACAACCAGGAGCAAAATAGAGTGCTTATAACCACACAGTGTAATGAACATCGTGTGGATGTGTGTCTCCCTCTCAATATACCTTCTCCTGTGCCCACCCCACTTCTTGTGACGAGGGGACGTGACAGGGTGCCTCCGTGGTGAGGTGACGTGAGGTGAATGACACGGGCACATAGGCAGCGTCCAGTCACCGTGGACCTCCTGAGCCATGCCACGGTTGACTGCAGGGAAACTGAGACCCACACAGTGGAACCGTTGATAAGGGGGTGGCGACTGCGTGGCCTTCGTGCTCACTGATACGCAGATCCTGTCGCAGGCCGTATATCCAGCCCAGGTTTTCTCAGTTCTTATCCCACCAGGGGCTGTTACTTGCTTATTACATGATAGTGTCAAATTCATAAGTTCTCCTGCACAGGGCACGTTAGCCTGTCTTTGTTGGAAGTGCAAGCATCACTCCCTACTGTATTTCTTACTGTCATTCTCGTTGGCTGTATGGCTCATGATTACCTAGCACCCAGTTAATGACTCCCTTGATTACTGTTTGTGGTTTAGCAAGGATCCCAGAAATGTTTCTTTGGTGACCCTTTTGGGGGCAGAGAAATACTGGGTTTGACCTAGGAAGACCCCCCCCCCATCTTGGAAAAGGGACCTCTGGTCTCTTCCCCCCTAGCTCCTGACTCCAAAATCAGCATCTCAAGTGCTCTTTGGATCTGAAAATTTGCAGAACTGTAAAAAGGAATTAGGCGCTTCTTGGCCAGAAACTACCATCAGAAGGACCAACTGGGGCACACACAGATGCATCCTAGCAGGAAGGGAAGGAAGAAGGTTCCTGAAGGAGGTGTTGACAGTGCTGTTGGTCAGCTGTCTGCATTCTGTAGACTTGCTTGGCCATCCAGACCCGGGCAGCTTCTGGATTAGAAACGCAGGCTTCTTTGATCTGCCAAAGCCGTGTTTACTCTGGTGACATTAAAGCCTTGTTCCCAGGGTGGAACTGATAGCAAGTATGTGTTGGGGTCGGTCGGTTGGCATTTCTCAGAGTCTGCAGTGAAAGAATGTGTTGGCCGTTCCTGGGAGGCCCCATATGTCTTGCATGCGTGTAGGGTGTGTGAAGAGTCCGTGCGCACGTCTTGGAGGTGACCCCTTTGGTCTTGTCCTTGCAGCTAAATCCTGACCCCCAGGGGGTCTCCCAGGCATGAGCGCCCGGGGCTGGGCTGCACCTCGGGCCCGGGCTGCTCCAGAGGGCACACGGCCGTCCAGCTACACGCTTACGGGTTGTGCTGATCACCCACTTAGCACGTCCCACCAGATGAATGTAATTTAGCGCTGCCTCAAAGCAATGTAGAATTGGTATTGTCTAGTAAATTGAGGGAGAACGCTAAAAGTGTTTTGACTTTTCCAGGTGGGCTAATTAAGAAATTACTCAGGGTCATCTCACCTCTTGTTTTTTTTCTTAAAGATTTTTATTTATTTGTTGAGAGAGAGAGAATGGTAGAGAGAGAGCACGAGAGGGAAGAAGGTCGGAGGGAGAAGCAGACTCCCCGCCAAGCAGAGAGCCCGATGTGGGACTCGATCCCAGGACTCCAGGATCATGACCTGAGCCGAAGGCAGTCACTTAACCGACTGAGGCACCCAGGCGCCCCTCACCTCTTGTTGTTATAGATTTTCTAGCTTTTTGTGACTCTTATTTTGGACTCTTAGGGAATTCGTGTGTCAAACATCTGGGTCCTTTTGGCTATAAATTTTGGGGAAAAAAGGAAGAGCTCTCTGAAAGATTCTAGAAAAGTAGAGGTAGGAAGTGGAGGTATGCAGGTGGGGCTGCTCTGTAGGTAGGCAGAGTGCTGGGGACAGGACATGGGCTCGCTTGCTGCGTCCTCGCTCAGGATGGGACGTGGGCTCTCATACCATGTCTTTGCTCTTCCCCTAGGTCCCAAGGGTGAAGCAGGAAAAGTTGTGCCTCTACCTGGTCCCCCTGGAGCACAAGGACTTCCGGGATCCCCAGGCTTCCCAGGGCCACAAGGTACTTTTAATGCTCTCGTTTGCCTGGAGTTACGCTTGGAACAATGACAGGTTTTTCTCTCACTGACTGTTGGTCTTGCTCATAACAACAGGTGACCGAGGTTTTCCTGGAACCCCAGGAAGGCCAGGCCTCCCGGGAGAGAAGGGCACTGTCGGCCAGCCCGGAATCGGATTTCCAGGGCCTCCTGGCCCCAAAGGTAAACCTGCAGGACAAGCCAGCCCCCTGAGTGGGGCCATTGCTCTGCCCGCGGCCCATTTGGGCCCCTGCCATCGCATCCGTTCCCCGGCTGGTGGGCACTGAGGGCCGTGGCCGTTCTGTTCATTCCTATGAATCCTAGGCGAGAGGAGGCAATGCATGTAAACACACTATTTGAGTTGGTGACTTGCCCTTTGGGGGAGCTTGTGGAAGCCTGGAGGACAGTGAATGCGGTCACCGAGGCAGTGGGTTGGCCGGGGGGCGTTGAGATGTCAGGACCCGGCAGCTGCCCAGGGAACTGGGAGAAGCTGCATTTCAGGGTGTTCTCCTCATCAGCGCAGGGGATGCGCAGAGCAGCCGGGCCCCGTGCCAGGCTGGGTGTGGGTCAGCGGGAAGGGACCTGGGGAACGAGGGAGGGGGCTTTGCTCTCAGGGGGGAAGGCCCCCACACCCAGAGCCTGGGTCTGCACGGGGCGCTGACATGTTAGAACCAGAACTTCTTTCTGGAAACAGTAAGGCGGTCAGGAGGACAGTTTGACTGTTTCTGTTGCTCTCATGGGTCTGTCTTCCTGCGGGTGGGCCCTGACGTAGACTTGCCGACGTGGACCTCGGTCCAGGACTGAGCAGGCGCTGTGTGCAATAAGGGGCATCTCTTTCCTGCTTGGGCCACCGTCCTGACCCCAGTTTTCTTGGCCGTGTGTGCAAACCTAGTGGGAAGAGCTCTCGAGGCTCCCACCTTCCTGTCCAGAGGCTCAGCCTGTGTTGCACCTGCTGACAGAGTCACAGGCCTGCACACCCCTCCAGGCACTGCATCACACCCACACACGCACGTGGCCACGTCTCTCTGGCTTAGAGGGCAGAAGGCCCTCAGAGACCCTCCCAGTTCACAGGGACAGTGCTGACGCCTTCTGCCTGTTCCCGAGCCACACCCTCTCCCCTGTGAGCACCTTAGCGCCATCCTGAAAGGTAGAAGTTAGCTGGTAAGGTCTCCTCATTGGAGGCTGGCTGCCCACTCACACAAAGTGGCTTGGCGATGTGCACACTGGTGGGCGGTTAGGTCCACTCTCTGATGAGACCCCTCGGTACCACAGCCCCACAGCACGTGTGACCTCTGCATGCTTATAGATCACCGCACGTCGTGGACCTCTGCATCCCACAGGGGGACCCTCATGCACAGTAGAGCCATGGGGCAGCTGTTAGCCCATCGGGCCTTCTAGGGTTGGGGCCCAGTCTCTAAATGCCCCACGCGCCTCTGGTGTGGTGTAGCTGCATTCGAGGACCCATGGTCTGCAGCGGTGCTGCTCACACTGGAGCATCCGGGACTCCCAGGGTGTCTTGTGAAAATGCGGATCTGCTCCAGTGGATCTGGGTGGGCTCTCGAACGGGCGGCATGCTCGGAGCTGCAGAGTGGGAGGGCCACCCTAGGCTGCACGTGTCACAGTGGTCTTTGTTTTGTTTGGGGGGTGGGGCAGGAGGAAAAACTGAGCGGAAGGAAGGCAAGAGGGGATGGTGGGGGAGAGACAGGGAGGGCGGCAGGCACTGCATGCGGTCCAGGGCACCCAAGCTGCCCCAGCGGGCACCAGTGGTTCCCCCGATGGCGACCGAGGCCTCACGCTCTTCTTAGAACCACCTCGAAGGGCTCTTTGTTGTTGGCCAGTTCAGTTCAGTTGTTCAGTCCAGGGACGTCTGAGCAAGTGTGAGGGAAGCGAGGGAAGAGGGGAATAGCTTTGGCACATTGGTGATTCTGTGGCTCTTCCTAACAGGTGTTGATGGCTTACCTGGAGATGTGGGACCTCCTGGGAGTCCAGGTCGCCCGGGATTTAACGGCTTACCTGGCAACCCGGGCGTGCCCGGCCAAAAGGTGGGTGCTGAGTGCTCTCTGGATTGCTGTTTCCTCATCCTTGTTATTAATTAGACCCATAAAATGTGGCTTATTAATGTCATGGTGTATGTTGGATCAGCGTGCTTTGTCGTTTAGAGAAATAGCATGGGGTAGCAAGGAAGGAAGTGCTGGTGTGTGGTAGTTGATGTTTTGGGGGAATCGTTTGTTCCAGTTTTCGGAGTACATGCTTGCCTGCGTGTGTAGCGCATCTCAGGGTCCAGGGTGGGCCTTCTGGGAATGGCAGGAGAAGGCTGTGTGCAAGCCACCCGGGAGAGTCTACTTTTACTGACATGCTGGCCCAGTAATTCTTTGTGGCGGGGGCTGCCCGGGACATGGTGGGGCTTCAGCCGCCCCCCCCTCCGTGGCCTCTACCCACAGATACCAGAGGAACACCCTGCGTCCACCCCCAGTCATGGCCATATCTCTGGACGTTACCAAGTGTCTCCCGGGGGGGCAGTGGAATGGCCCCAGTTGAGGACCCCTGGGCTAGTGTGACTTCGGGACTCTCCTTGCCTCAAACATCCCTCTGCCTTTTGCTGATACTTGAATTCCACTCAGCAAGTATAGCCGACCAAGGGACAGATCTTTTCCTGTTCTGATTATAAGAAAGGAAAGTGAAATTGCTAGAAGGCATCCTGTGAAATGGGAGAAAGGACCAAGGGCAGTAGTTTCACTTTGCCAATGACAGGCTAGCCTGGCCTGTTTCCTTTTTATTGGGAAGGCAGGGAGCGGCTGTGCTTATTGGGCAGGTGCACACGGGCAGGTAGAGGCTGTGGGTATTGGGCAGGTGCACACGGGCAGGTGCTCATGCGCAGGTAGAGGTTGTGGGTATTGGGCAGGTGCATGTGGGCAGGTAGTGGCTGTGGGTATTGGGCTGGTGCACATGGGCAGGTAGCGGCTGTGGGTATTGGGCAGGTGTGCATGCGTGCGTAGAGACTGTGGGTATTGGGCAGGTGTGCATGGGCAGGTAGAAGCTGTGGGTATTGGGCAGGTGTGCATGGGCAGGTAGAAGCTGTGGGTATTGGGCAGGTGCACACGGGCAGGTAGAGGCTGTGGGTATTGGGCAGGTGTACACAGGCAGGTAGCGGCTGTGGGTATTGGGCAGGTGCACATGGGCAGGTAGAGGCTGTGGGTATTGGGCAGGTGCTCACGGGCAGGTAGCGGCTGTGGGTATTGGGCAGGTGCACACGGGCAGGTAGAGGCTGTGGGTATTGGGCAGGTAGCGGCTGTGGGTATTGGGCAGTTGCACATGGGCAGGTAGAGGCTGTGGGTATTGGGCAGGTGCACATGGGCAGGTAGCAGCTATGGGTATTGGGCAGGTGCACATGGGCAGGTAGCAGCTGTGGGTATTGGGCAGGTGCACATGGGCAGGTAGCTTGGTCCTTACCGTCTGCACCTGTGCCCTGGGTTTGATGAATTCATGGGCTGTGCTGGTGAACTGGCTTCTCTGTGCTTCGGAAATTTCCAGGGAGAGCCGGGCATTGGTCTGCCAGGGCTCAAAGGATTGCCGGGTCTTCCCGGCGTTCCCGGCACACCTGGAGAAAAGGGGAACATCGGGGGACCAGGTGTTCCTGGAGAGCATGGTGCTGTCGGCCCCCCAGGCCTTCAGGGAATCAGAGGTAACTTTTTTTTTTAAGATTTTTATTTATTGGGGCACCTCAGTCGTTAAGCATCTGCCTTCGGCTCAGGTCATGATCCCAGGGTCCTGGGATCGAGCCCCGCGTTGGGTACCCTGCTCGGTGGGAAGCCTGCTTCTCCCTTTCCCATTCCCCCTGCTTGTGTTCCCTCTCTCGCTGTGTTTCTCTCTGTCAAATAAATAAATAAAATCTTAAAAAACAACAAAAACAAAAAGATTTTTATTTATTCATTTAGAGAGAGAGAGAGAGAGCATGAGCAGGGGGAGGAGCAGAGGGAGAGGGAGAATCTCAAGCAGACTCCTCACTGAGCGGGGAGCCCAATGTGGGGCTCGATCTCACAATGGTGAGATCATGACCTGAGCCGAAGTCCAGAGTCAGACACTTAACCAACTGAGCCACCCGAGGCCCCGAGATGACTTCTTACAGACAAGTCTAGACGGTGGCAGGGGGCTGGGGCCTCTTTATTTGATGTACGCAGAGCCCCTGTCAGGAGCTCTGTAAATGTGTGTTGAATGAATGATGGAAATCACAGGAGGCTAGACCTTATGGTATTGTGTTGTGGTTTATCGTGTGGGTGGGTAGTGTGTGCTTTGAAATGTGCTATGGTCTGTATGCAGTTTATTTACAATTTCTTCCCATGCAGGTGACCCAGGACCGCCTGGATTACAAGGTCCCAAAGGAGCTCCGGGAGCTCCTGGAATTGGCCCCCCTGGAGCGATGGGCCCCCCTGGAGGACAGGGACCACCAGGATCCTCAGGTGATGGGACATTCTTCCACAATTACTGCTTCCCCAAAGCATGCTGATGGAGGGGACGGGCTGTCAGGAGTCTGCATGAAGTGGGGATTAGTGCTCCCTTGTGAATAAAAGGGGGAAAGGGCGATTCTGCTTTGTGGAAACCAGTCTGATGTTCACTTAAAGGGAGGGTTGTAGGTGTCTTTCTTTTCCTCGCACTGAGCTTGGTTTACCCTCCAGAGATGTATATTCAGTGATATTTTCATTGACTTAAAACAACTGGCATCTCCATTTTATTTTCCTGTGGGGTGGGGGAGGTTAGTAAGTTGTGGGTCCCGTAAACTGGCTCATAGCTATAGGAGCTGCCTTTGCCTTTAGTGACCCGTCCGGAAGTGAGACAGTGCTGCTGGGCTGACAAGACAGTCCCTGAACACAGCTGGAGAAGCAGCTGGCCTGGGGTGCGAACACTGCGGACCTGCCTGGGGCTGATGGCAGCGGAGGCTGCTGCCCGCCAGTGGCAGAGGGGAGGGCTTGGTCTCCGGGCCTTGTCCCCGCAGGATTGGCCCATGGCTCTAGACGCCGCCACCCGGGATGGTGGGAGCATCCCGGCCCCCAGCACGGCACACGCGCTCATGTGCCTCCTGCAGAAAGCTCCGGCCCGGGGGCTGCCCCACAGGGCTCCCTGCAGATCTGGCTAACTGCTCTCGCTCTTCGCCCCCTTCAGGCCCTCCCGGAGTGAAAGGAGAGAAGGGCTTTCCCGGATTTCCAGGCCTGGACATGCCAGGTCCCAAAGGAGATAAAGGGTCCCAAGGGCTGCCTGGCCTGACGGGACAGTCGGGGCTCCCTGGTCTCCCCGGACAGCAGGGCACACCTGGGGTGCCTGGGTTTCCAGGTAAATGATTTGTGAACTCCGGCCCCCTGTCTGTCCGTGACCCATAGTATCTGCAGTCAGCATTCACTGTCCTTCCATCTGGCCACAGGTCCCAAGGGAGAGATGGGCGTCATGGGGACCCCGGGGCAGCCTGGCTCACCGGGACCAGCGGGCCTGCCAGGATTACCAGGAGAGAAAGGTAGGGAATGGGCAGCTCTAGCAGAGCCTGTCTTGTGTCCATGTCTCCGTGTTCCTTGGAAACTCTTGAGAGGTTGCAGGTCCTATTTCCTTGCAAGAGGCAGAGGAAAGAAGTCAAGAAGTTCAGGCAAGGGTTGGGGAGACCCCCCCCGCCGCCTCCGGTGGGAACTCCTGGTGGGCGGTGCATGTGGGAGCAGGGGCTGTGCCCTGCCCAAAACCAAACAAGAGACAGGTTTTCGGCCGTTCCTTATTGGGATGTTGGAGTTGGTTTGTTTTTATAGGATTGGTGGGGTCTGTGGTCCCTCAAGGTCATAGGAACTGAGGCCTTAGAATCAAATTAGCAAACTGGGCAAATTTTTAAGTCTTCATTTTTATTTCTTACCTTGTTGTTTGAAATTGGTCCAAAATATGTTTTTTTTCTTTTTTTAACAAATTGACTTTGTGAGACGTGGAAATGGTCATTTGTTTAGTAGAACAAGAAAATTCCCATTTTATTGTTTTGTATCAGATTGAGGGGCACCATGAACAGATATGATGAAGGTCCTTAGGAAAGAGGGAAAGTGTAAAGTATTTAAGCCGATAATAAGCAGAGTCACAAATATAGTAGGGTCATTAGTGAATACTAAATTGTAAAAAATGGCTTTACTTCTTATTTCCTGGGGCCAGATTCTTCTGGTAGCTCAGACACTCGCCACACCCTGCTACCTAGCGCTGCTTGTGGACAGGCCGCGAGTTCTTCCTCCCTCCTTTAGCAGAAGGAGTGCCACGGCGTGTCGCTGCCTCCGAGAGGCCTTGGCCACACTTCACCGGTGCTTGTCTTTCCTCTGCAGGGGACCACGGCTTCCCAGGCTCCTCGGGACCCAGGGGAGACCCTGGCTTCAAGGGGGACAAAGGAGACGTGGGTCTCCCTGGCATGCCTGGCTCCATGGATAAGGTGGACATGGGCAGCATGAAGGGTCAGAAGGGAGACCAAGGAGAGAAAGGTGACTGGGTGAGGGGTCTGGCGGGCGTAGAGCTGCATGTCTGACCGGTTCTGTAGCTCGCGCCAGTAACATCAGCCCAACCTGTGTTTCTGCAACAGTTTGCCTTTTAAGCAGACGTGGGTCATCACCACTCTTTTTCTGTGATGTGCAGGACAGACTGGACCAACTGGTGATAAAGGATCCCGGGGAGACCCTGGAACCCCGGGAGTACCTGGAAAGGACGGGCAGGCGGGGCATCCTGGGCAGCCAGGTATGCAGTGAAGTTCAAGTCCACCGCACGGCGGGAGTTTGTGCTAAGCACTGTTCGTTGGCATTAACCTGCTGGGCTTTTCTCTGTCACCCTAGGACCTAAAGGTGACCCAGGCATAGGAGGAACCCCGGGCGCTCCAGGACTCCCTGGACCCAAGGGATCAGTTGGTGGAATGGGCCTGCCAGGTACCTTGGATTCAGATAAGATGTCTCCTTTCTAAAGAAAAGAATGCGCCAGTGCTGGTGGGACAGGCCTGTTGGAGGGTGTGCCTCGCCCCGAGGGCATGATCCAGTCTTTTACCCCAGGGCACATCTTCAGTTCTGTATGGTCTCCTGCCTCAGGATCAGTGGCATTTGGCTGACACAGCGACCACTGCTAAAAAAAAGAAAGAAAATCACAATTCAATAAAATAAAATACGGGCTGTCTGCTGTCACCTTTCGATCAGGTGACTGTCCACCTGGCCGCCATGTCCCCTGTGCAGTCTGGGCCAGCCACTGGCGCCCCTTGGCAGCCACCTGGAAGAGCCCTCTGGTTGCTCTACCGCAGCCCTGAGCTGGCCCCAACCCCGCCTGCTGCATTCGCTCCCGTGAGGGGACGGGTGAGAGGCAGAGAGTGCGGGCCTGAGCGCGGGCCTCAGGTGGGTCCGCGGCTAGTGCCTCTTGGAACCCGCTGGGTAGGGAGAGCCGAGGCAGGAGGCCGGCCTCTCTGGCCCCCCCTCCGCCTTCACAAGGCACCTGATCACCCCCGTTCGACATAGAGACATCTAGCTCGCTGTTTACACCTGTCTGTAAGGAGGTCTGGGTACCAGCATACGTTATGAAAGCAGGTATGCACTTACTCTTATGATGGCCTGCCTCAGGACCCTTCTGATTCTTTGGGGTAATGTGCATTGATTGTAGAATAAAGAACACAAACGCCCTTTGTTACACTGCTGCCAAAGCAAATATGCTAAGGAGTTCATGTATTTCTTCTGTCTCTCTCTGAAATGATGGTCCCTAGAAGACAGGACAGGCGCTTCCTAGTGTGGCACTAACGTGCTGTGGGCAGCTGGCACCTGCCTGTGTAACTAAGAGATTGATGGGAAACATGTTCTTTTACCTCCTTCTTGCAGGCCGTCAGAGCGCTTTTTTATTTTGAATATTAGCACCTGCTAAGCACACATGCAAGTTTCAGTTGTCTGCTTTGTAGGAACACCTGGAGAAAAAGGTGTGCCTGGGATCCCCGGCCCACAGGGCGTCCCTGGCTTACCCGGGGAGAAAGGAGCCAAAGGAGAGAAAGGGCAGGTGGGCCTCCCTGGCATTGGAATTCCGGGCCGTCCTGGGGACAAGGTAAGAGCCCCCCACTTGGAAACCCCCCCTGCCCGCCATCTGAGCAGCTCAGCACATTAACTTACTCGTAACACAGAACAGTGTCCCCCGACTTACTCCAAGTTGTGCCTCCTGCCTTCTGTCCACCACCCCTTCCTTGGGAAGGGTCTGGAGGCTGTCGGAGAGGCAGGGCAGCAAGCCCTCACGGGCTGGAAAGGAAGGGTGAAGAGGGGCGTGGAGAGTAGGAACAGATCATCGGCTCCTTTGTCCGGGCTTCCTGTTTGTGCTCGTTTTTTGGACCTGGACTTTGACTCTTCGTTAGAAAGCTGGAAATGGGATTCTCCAGTGTAACGTTAATGGCACCAAAATGTGTACTGTTATCCAGAAAGGGCCCTCAGACCTTTGTCCGGGGACAGATGTAAAATGCATGGGCTCAATGTCTACTCACAGGGAGATCAAGGGGTCGCAGGCTTTCCGGGCAGTCCTGGAGAGAAAGGAGAGAAAGGCAGCGCTGGTACCCCAGGGGTCCCCGGCTCCCCGGGCCCCAAAGGCTCGCCAGGGAGTGTCGGCTATCCAGGTAGGTGAGCTGGGCCTCCTCCTGAGCTTGGGTTTGAAGGTGACGGGAAAACTCAAACTGATGGCATTCTGGTGTCTTTCGTCTCCCATCAGGAAGCCCCGGATTGCCGGGAGAAAAAGGTGACAAAGGTCTCCCGGGATCGGATGGCATTCCCGGCATCAAAGGAGAAGCAGGTAGAGACCACTTTTTTGAATGCACACAGGGGCCATCGAGGCTGGGAGTTTCCCTCCCTCAAGGTGGCACATCGTGGACCCCAGAATGTCCCCGGGTGACCCAGCCCTCCTCGTTTCAGATGGACGAACTGAGTGTAGGGGGCTCATGGGGTCTTTCTGAGGTCTGGCCACCAGTTAGGAGCTAGAACCAAGGTCGCAGAGCTGGCTGTTCAGCTAGGTCCAGTTGGTTCTAGAGGTTCTAGAATCGGTTTGTGTGTCAGTGTGGGAGTTTGATGTACGTGTCTCGGGCAAGCCAGGGGTGCTGGGGTAACGGCTCCCTGGAGGAAGGTCACACGAGGGTCTTGCGTGCAGAGCAGGTTCCGTGAGAGCATCCGTGCCTGACTGACTGATGTGACTCTTCTCTCTGAGGTCTTCCTGGGACTCCTGGCCCCACGGGCCCAGCCGGCCAGAAAGGGGAGCCCGGCAGAGACGGAATCCCGGGGTCGGCGGGAGAGAAGGGTGAAGCAGGTATGCTCAGCTCCCTTTCAGGACGAGCTGCTCCCCTGGGCGTCAACAGGTCTCAGACTTCTGGACCGTGCTAAGTGACTGGGGCTGGGCACAAAGTGGCCCCTACCCCGCGCGTCCGTACTGTTTGAACACTGGTGTGGACCAGGGGAGGGGCCTGGCTAAGAAGACGAGCAGGGGGCGTGCACTTCTCCCAGCAGCAGGCACGGGCTCCTGCCCTGAGCTCCCAGCGGCGTGTGAGAGAGCCACCCAGAAACAGCCCAGACTCTCCCTCCTGAGCCTGGCATTTTCCCCTCTAGAGAGGTGGTCCTGGGGACATTGCCGGTCCCCCACATCTCCTCCCGTCACTCACGGGCTGCCAGCTCCAACAGTGGGAATCACGTACACGGTAGTACACATGTGTAGCAAGAGGGTGACCCCGAACTGGGGACCCACATGGGGAATGTCGCTGGAGAGGGGCATCCCGGGGGTTTCCTGCGGTCAGGGCTGACCTCTTGCTAAAGTTCATTGTTTCATTCTGTACACCTTACGTGTATATTGCGTGCGTTCATTTTCTTATAACAATAATTCATGAAATGCCTTCACATCTCCTTTCCCCCACTTTCATCTTCCTTCGAGCCCCTTGCTCACGTGTGTGGGCTTCCCAGTGTTTACTGTCTGGAACGTCTCTGACTCTCTCTGCCTCCCCCTAGAACGGCTGTTAGCTGGATGGTCGTCTGAGAAAAGCCGGCTTGTTAGTCTCTAGACGGGAGGAGAAAATACATGCTTGCTTGTACAGGTCCTTTCTACTAAATGCCGTAACGGTTCTGTGCTGACAGGTACTAAAGAAAAGTGCTAAATGATCCATACCCAGTCCAGGGCCTCTCAGCACAACCGTGGGAGTGGGATTTTTCTCGCACATGTGTGATGAACTGATTTCCACGTATCCTATAAAGAGCATATGGTATTGGCACACAGAGTTGATGGTGTTTAGTGCTGGACCTGCAGACCAACTGTTTTAGGAAATGTGGACGTGACTTCTTACCCTTAACTTACAGGTCTGCCCGGAAGAGGATTCCCAGGGTTTCCAGGGGCCAAAGGAGAGAAAGGTAACATTTGCGAAACAGAGCGGGTCTCGCGATTGCGAGGAGGCCGTGGGCAGGGGTGGCAGATGCCGGCTCTGGGTCAGTCTCGTCGGTCTCGTCCGTGCCTGCTCCTGGCCCCCGACAAACCACCATCTGGTGCACTGTGCTTCGATTCATTGTCTTCTGAGACATCAAGACAAGAATCACAGGGAGGGGCCTGCTGTCAGTTTTGGCGATGACTCTGTTTCATTCCTTTCTTACTTTTTCTTAAGAACCTTGAAATCATCCTAGAATTTTGGTATTTAATTAGCAAGTTTGAAGTAATATGGTGGAGGCTACACATGCAGGGATTTTTTTCCCCCTATAAATTCTTACCTTAAAAAAACTTTAAAGACAGTTTATTACCGTGTTTTTCTCACTGACATACAATAAACTACACAGACGTAGAGGGTGCCATTTGGTCGGTCTTGGTACATGTTCCCATGTGCAGAAGTACCCCCACATTCAGGACAGCGAACACATCCATTCCCTCAAAAGTCTTCTAGAATGCTCTGTCATCCCCAGCTTGCCCTTCCTGCCCCCAGCGCCACCCCCTCACCACCCACTGGTCTGTCTTCTGGCACTGTGGATTAGCTTGCATTTTCTAGAGTTCTATATCCACAGAATCCTCTGTATTTTACTCTTTTTAGTCAGACTTTGTTTGCACAGCATAATTAGTTTGAGAGTCACTGGTGTGGCGGCTTGTACCAGGCGTTCCCTCCTGTTTCTTGCTGCTGAGTAGTGTTCCGTGGTGTGGCCTAACAAGCTCTTCAGTTAGCGGTGCTCTTGCTTGCAGACGCCTCTGAGCTTGCATTCCAATGGCTTTGCAGCAAAACACTTCCTTTAGAAAGTGTTAAAGAGAGGTGCCTGGGAGGCTCAGTCAGTTAAGCATCTGCCTTCGGCTTAGGTCATGGTCCCGGGGTCTTGGGATCGAGTCCCACGTCGGGCTCCCTGCCTTTGAGCCCCTTGCTCACTTGTGTGGGCTTCAGTAAGTAAATAAAATCTTTTAAAAAAGGTTAAAAGCATCAAGAATGACAGCTGGGCTCTTGTATTCTAAGCTGACTCTTTTCCAGGTCGACCATGGTTGCAGTCTAGTGTGTTCCTTGGTAGAGCAGGGAGAGGGCACATAGCTCTGTTGTCCCCCAATGCCTTCCGGAAGCCACTCCCTCCTCGTCCCTGGGCCATGGTTTCTCTTCTCCCTGCCTTTCGCCAGCATCTCAAACTGTTGTTGTTGTTTAGGTTCAAAGGGCGACGTGGGTTTCCCGGGACAAGCCGGGAGTCCAGGCATCCCCGGATCCAAAGGAGAGCAAGGATTCATGGGTCCCCCGGGGCCACAAGGGCAGCCGGGCTTGCCTGGGACCCCGGGCCATGCCGTGGAGGGGCCCAAAGGAGACCGGGGTCCGCAGGGCCAACCTGGCCTGCCAGGTAAGGATGTCTCACCAGGGTCAGAGCCGGCGCCGACCCCAGAAGGCGCAGACACGCGCAGGTGTGACCGTGATGGGAGTACTTCGGTCCTCAGTGGAGTTCTTTACTTAGAAGTTTGCAGCATTGATTGCAGCCCAGAACTGCTTCAGATATTTGGGGACCCTTGTTCGGCCTCTGCTGGGTTACTGCCCCCCCCCCCAGGTCTTCTCTGTCAAGGACTTCAGTAGATGTGACAAGTGATTAGAGGTAGACTAGACATTGCTGGGAGAGACTGGGGCGCAGATGTCACCCGTGCTGGCTTTACATCCGGTGGCATCCTGGCACGCCCCACCCCCGCCCCAGGGCGGCTGTGTGGCGGGGTCGTTTGCTGCGGTTGGGGTGCCATCGAGCAGATTCTCCCTTCTAAGATGGGTGGGATTTCCGCAGGCTCCCACAGCGCCCTACATTGTTGCCCGGGGCGGGGGGCAGTTGGGTGGAGATGCCAAGCCCACCTGTCCATAAAATCACCCTCTAACCCCAAATGTGCAACTTTTGTGTCTCCCATTAGGGCTTCCGGGACCTGTGGGGCCTCCAGGGCTCCCTGGGCTTGACGGACTCAAAGGTGACAAAGGAAACCCGGGCTGGCCGGGGGCTCCTGGAACTCCAGGGCCCAAGGGAGAGCCAGGATTCCAAGGCCTGCCTGTGAGTTGTCCGTGTGCCCGTCTTGTGTGTGAACAGGGTCGCAGAGCCATGTGCATGTGTGCATGGGTGTTGGACTCTTGCATCCTCTCTGGAGGGGCTGCTGCTTGTTGCTGGTCATCTGCCATCTTGCCTGACGTCACAGTAGCTTACAAGTACAACATTCTTTGTACCTAGTTTTACAAGACACGCTCCAGGGAAGTGTAATCCCCGTTGCTGGGGATTGCAGCTCAGTGCCTGGGCTAGAAATCTGGGCACACCCTCGATGCAAACAGCAGGCTTCAGTAAGAGAGGTGCACTCCCTATTTCTGGTGCCCTGAGTGGCTGGCTGTGTCCACGTACCCGTTGATGTGTGTACGCATATCTGTGTTTGTGCGTGTTTTCGTTGTGACCCTTTTTTAAATAAGCAAAGAAACAAATAACATGTGAGAAACCGTACGACTTATTTATACTGAGAAGTGTGAGAAGCAACTCTTTTGAGATAGCCAGAAAATGAGATAATATGTTTAAAATACATGAGTGATGCCATATTTATAAAGAAAAACAGTCCTCCTTTGGTTATGTGTTTCCTTCTCTCCATATTTAAAGTCCCTTTTCAGATAAGATATCAAGCTAATTCTAAAGAAAATGCATTATGCTTGAGTGTTTGGGGGAAAGTTTCCATATGGTAGTTTGGTGCTGAGAGGTTGATAGGTCATGGTGACGCGCGCTCAGGAAGGCCCAGGTCTGTCCACGGCACCGTGCTGTGGGCTGGGGACGGCAGGACGCATGGCGTGCACCTGCTCTGGGAACTGCCTGTGTAGACGGACCAGGGGAGGAGGCACCGTGAAGGAAGCAAGTGTTCCAACTTCCAGCTCCCTCGTGTAGACGCGAATAGAGATCTTGTCTTTCTTTTTACGTTACTTAAGAAAGCACAGGGCACTGTTTGTTCACAGAGCTCCCTCGCAGAACGCTGAGGGCCTGCCCTAGCCCCCTGACTAGCAGGTCACTTGAGAGACTTACCACCTCCTGAGAATTTCCTGGCTGACATTCTCCTTGTGTGTCTAGGGGATTGGTGGCTCGCCAGGGATCACGGGCTCTAAGGGTGACATGGGGCCTCCAGGAGTGCCAGGATTTCAAGGTAAGAC
Source organism: Eumetopias jubatus (assembly GCF_037043125.1). Classification (NCBI taxonomy): domain Eukaryota; kingdom Metazoa; phylum Chordata; class Mammalia; order Carnivora; family Otariidae; genus Eumetopias; species Eumetopias jubatus. The sequence continues at coordinate 191,745,235 of NW_028274809.1, read as the reverse complement.
CATAAAGAAGGTGCTGCTTGGAGGAAGAACCTGACCACTGGCCCTTTCACGTTGATAGGCCGGCCTGATTACGGTGCAAGACACTGTTCTCCCAGTTAAACATGCTATCTCGTGCTATGGCAGCCTGATTTCTGTCACTCTATGAATGGCTGTATAAAGACACTCTGCATGTTCTTATTAAGAATCAGTGGATCATTTGCATCTCGATCATTTGTATTATCAGCAAGAAATCATAGATTTGGGGCATTCATTAATTATTAACATATTAAGTGAACATTTATTGGGTGCCTCTCAGCTCCCAGGCACTGTGAGTTTTACTGCTGAATCTGATACATATGAATGCCAGGTGAATAAAACAAGTTCTCAGTCTGCAGGCATCTTGGGGTCTATTTGGGGACATGCGTGCACCAGATTATGGCCAAAAACGGGATCTTGTGCCCCTCCACTATTTGTGATCATTTTGTAGTTTGTTGTAGGTTTGGAAAAATGTGACTTCTCGGTTCTAGAAAGAAGAGTTTCATGAAAAGTTTTATATAGCTGACCAGAAGTAATGTTCTTTTCTTCCCTGAGAACAAACTGGAAATATATGTTCACTGTGTGTGTGTATGCATGTATACATGGGTACTCACGCACCTAGGTATGTGTGTATGCGGACACACATGCAGTGGGCACATGCGTGTGCACATGTGCAGGTATGGGTACCTGCGTTGGAAATTTCTGTGCAGACAATGTTCTTCTTTCCTCCAGGTCAGAAAGGCCTCCCTGGCCTGCAGGGAGTGAAGGGGGATCAAGGTGACCAGGGCTTCCCTGGAAGTAAAGGTAGGAGCTTTTGCTGTGCCGGCAGGGCCTTGCTGATGCTTTGAACGCACAGAATTAGGGAGTTTGGTTTTGCAGACGTGAGGGCTTGAGTATCATTAGGAAACAGTTGATTAAAAACTCTTTGGTAGCTTGTCAGGACATTTTTATGACGTGTCTTGAAAGTCAGGCTCTTTAAATCTAGGAGGTGAGTCCAGAGGAGAGGGTAGGACAGACTCAAGATTCACAGCCCACAGACTCCGGAGGCAAGCAGCCCAACGACTTAGCTGTCCTAGGGAGGGGCTCGGTCTTGCATGGATAGGCTGCATGGGGGCCGGGGGGCAAGGAGCTCTGCACAGGGAAGACTCTTCCTCGGCTTCTCCTCGGCGGCTCCCGCACCCCAAGGCAGCTTCGGGGGGAAAACCAGCATCCCGTTCTAGCTTCTGCTGGGCTGACCACATCTCCAGGGCCATGTTTAATTTTCGAAATCATGCTTCAAGAGAGAGACTGAGCAGTGCAATGTCAGGAACAAAAGAAATGGGGAAGATGTGTGGAGGGCAGGAGAGGACTGGGGGCTGGGGCTGACTCAGAGCCTCTGTGGACTCTGGAGCTGCTCCTCGTCTTTGAGGGGCTGCCATGCAGAAGGGTTAAGTTTATGTGTCATTGGAAAATGAAGGCCCATGCTTGTAATATACCTACAGCCGATTTCAGAGACTATAGGAAGAACCCTTCTAATTGCATACATTGCAGCGCTCTGGGTGCAGGTGGGCTCCCTGGGAGGGACGGAGCTTCACCTGCTGGGCCTGTACAGGTGAGGGCCGCATGGTGGTGGTTGGGGATTCCAAAACCGAGCGGCCAGTTTATACTAATGACCCCCAGCCTGAGGATTCAGGATTTTAGGTTAAATAGTAGAAGTATGCACATGACTTACATTTTTGATACTGAGAAACGTTGTGTTTGGATTGGTTTTCACATTGGGCTCTTCTCCCGGGAGCATTGACAGTGGAATTGATCAGTGGCATCTCTGATTTCCGCAGGCCTTCCTGGCCCCCCGGGCCCCCCGGGACCCTACGATGTCATCAAAGGGGAGCCAGGGCTTCCTGGTCCTGAGGGTCCCGTAGGTCTGAAGGGGCTCCCAGGGCCTCCAGGCCCCAAAGGACAGCAAGGTAAGAGTAGCCGAGCTACGAAGGGGAGGTGTGGGGGTTGGGGGGAACAGGTGGGCTTTCCTCCTCACGCGTGTGTCTCAAACCGGGGCCTCTGGGTGGTGACTGTATAGACACATATTTGAATATGACTTTCTTACTTTCCTTCAATGGAATCAAAACCTAATGAAGTTTTCGAGGGGACTGAAAAAGCCAGGACAAAATACAGGAGGAGCTAGAGGAATGTACAGTTCAACACATCTGTGCTCGCTGGGGAACCCATGGGCTGCAGACACAGAGATCACCTTTTCCAGCGAGAAGATAAGGGATGGTGGGAGGCGTTGGTCTAGAACCTCGTGAATGGGCTCTGACAGTGGCCCAGAGGCCCCAGCCAGCTGGCAGTTCACGCCCGGGGTTCCCAGACACCTGACCCAGAACTTTATGAACGCTCCCTATTGCAAGAGCTACCGGTGAGGGTGGGTGGGCCGTAAGGAGAAGGAAAACGCTACAGTTGGGAGGAGGCATCCGTGAAAATTTAAGTTTGAACTGTCTGCAAGTAAAGGGTGCACAGGAAAACAAAAGCCTGTCCACGTGGGTATATCTGTTGCATAAGATTCACTTGAGGCTTGGGAATGTGGCCTGGGTGAGACGCTTGAGAACACAAAAATGTGTCACAGCCCTCCCTCTCCCCCCAGAAGCTGCCTTCCCCCACACCATGCTCCAGACAACAGGAGCGAGCGGCCGGGGGCGCTCCGGATCAAATGGTGGAGTGCGCCGCCTGCAAATGCGGGTTTGGCTACCACCCTGGGGGGTGTGAAGAAGGCATTGCGGGAGGGGCTCCTGGCTTCCGGCAGAACTTTCTCACTGCAGCTGAGGGTCTTAGGGTGGCCGGCCAGGTGGCTAAAAACACACTCCAAAAGGGAAGAAGAAGCCACAGCCTGCGGTGCTCCAGGACCAGGTCGTGAATTCCTTGCCCTTTCCTGCAGGTGTGACAGGATCCGCGGGCTTACCTGGACCGCCCGGTGTTCCTGGTTTTGACGGCGCGCCTGGCCAGAAAGGAGAGACAGGACCCTTCGGCCCTCCTGGTAGGTTTCCTCTTGACCCAGTCGCCTCCACCTGCATCCTTGGGTTTGAAGTGTGTGGAAACATGCACAGTGGAATTGAAAACGTTACTTGGCAGATTTCCAAAGAAGTCTCGTTTTGTTTTTGGGTTTTGTTTTTGTTTTTTTTTTTAATTTGTTTAGAGGAAATAAGGTCTTACAGAGGAGCTAAAGGGCTGTCATCATTTTTTCTGTGTGGAGAGACAGGTGTTGAAGCAGCACACTGTTTCCAGGTGTTGTTGAAAGATGGCCAGCAGGGACAGCCTGTGGCCTTCTGAGGTGGGGGGGAGCGGGCTGTAGCTACAGAAATTCCATGTCGGCAACAGACGAGAGGGAGTAGATCATAATGCCAGTGTTGGCCACAAGGCCGCTGTCTGGCTCGGGATGCAGTGGGTCTGCTCCCCGAGGAAGCCAAAACTCAGCGGCCCCATAATGACTGAGATGCTGAGGCCCGAGGCATCGACTGGAGGGGCCAGGGGCCCAGCCCAGCAGGAGGTCTGTGAGCAGCTTCGCGGGCAGGGAGCACAGTGACCCGGGGGACGATAGCACTCGCCACCAGCACCCGGCCCTTACCACCCCACTTCCATGCGCCGTGCTGGGTGGGCTGCCGTGGAAGGGAAGCCACCTTAAAGGGAGGTTTTGTTCTAGTAATTCTGTGATCCTTCTCCCTTAGAGGAGCCCCAAATGTTGTCTGAGTGACACACGTGGAATCATGTCATTTATTGTACCTACTCGTATATTCCTTTTCACGTATTTCGTTTACCCATTGGATTCAATTTTCTGAGCATCTGCTCCGCACCCAGCACTGTGTTTATAAAACATCTCGGTGGTCTGTAGAGAGGAGAAGCTGGGGCAGGACAGAGGCGGGTTGCTGTACTTAGTCGTCCTCGAAGTCTTTCAGGGGAGCCTGTCTGCAGGCAGGGAAGCTCATTTCTCTTCTGTCTTCCAGGTCCGCGAGGGTTTCCCGGCCCGCCAGGCCCTGATGGGTTGCCAGGATCCATGGGTCCCCCAGGCACCCCGTCTGTTGATCACGGCTTCCTTGTGACCAGGCACAGTCAAACTACGGATGACCCACAGTGTCCTCCTGGGACCAAAATTCTTTACCACGGGTACTCCTTGCTCTATGTGCAAGGCAACGAACGAGCCCATGGCCAGGACTTGGGTGAGACCCTGGGGACACGTGTATCCGTGTGATACAGAGTTGTGGGGCTGCCAGAGCCGTACTCAGCTCTGGTCCTGGTTCAGGGCGCCACAAAGACACGGTCAGTGCAAAGGGCACCTGATGCCGCTTGCCTCCCGCCTTACAAAGCGAACCACCAAGTTCAGCAGCTACCATGTTACTAAGAGAAGCCAAGAAAATGTAAAACCTTTTCAGTTCATATAACTTTCAATCTCTTCTTCACGTTATCAAGTAGGTCAAGATTTCTGGAATATATACTTCACAGTTAGCTTTGAGATTCTTGAGATAGGGCCGTTTTACTGGTGCTCTTTCTAAACAATGACCGGCTTAATGACACACACCTCTAACTGGTATGGAGCTCAGAAACAACAAGCAGCCCTAGAAAGGGAATCTCTGCATTTTTGGCAAAACGGTTGTTAAAGACGTTGTCCAGGTGGTTACTGTCCATCGTACAAGGAGCCACCTGTTAAATTTCTCTTGGAATTCAGTTTTATAAAAGATTTCTCTCCTTTAATCAAAATATCCTATGTAATTCTTTGTAGTTTTCCTTTTACCTTGATGACTTTAAATGTGATTGAGTGCTCATTTACAATCACACTAGTCTGTGCGTGTATTTACTTCCTTTCTATTTATAAGGTAAAACATTCTCATTTCCATTTTGATGGTTCCTTTGCATGGAGGCAGACTGATTATAAAGCTAGCCCTTGACGCTGTCTCTCCCCATGGCTCTAGGCACGGCTGGCAGCTGCCTGCGCAAGTTCAGTACGATGCCCTTCCTTTTCTGCAACATCAACAATGTGTGTAACTTCGCCTCCCGAAATGACTACTCCTACTGGTTGTCCACGCCTGAGCCCATGCCCATGTCCATGGCGCCCATCGCTGGGGACAATATCAGACCGTTTATTAGCAGGTGAGTCGAGCATTTGTCAGAGTGGATGTAGAATTGAAGAAGAAAGATCTCTCGTAGTCTAGGCAGAGGTTGTTACTGTTTTTTTCAGTCCCCCCCCAACATTCGACCTATTGCCATTCAGTTTATTGATTGTAATGTCAGACTTTTGTAACCCAAGTCAGCCGTAAAATCGTTCGATATAAAAGTTAGCTCTCCTCTTCAAAATGCCAGGGCAGTGCCTTGGAGAGGTGATTGATGCCCGGCTTTGGGGCAGAATTCCTGTTCCGTGTGAGTCACGGGGGTGGCCGCCCTCCCTCCCATGAAGCCGTGCCCCTGCAGTCCTCGGCAGCCACAGGAACAGCATTCTCAGTTTTGTTCTATCAAATAATTCTCTCCTTGAGGAGGCTTTTCAGGTTTTTTTCTTCTGAATCACCCCACGCCCATGAAATTAAAAAATTTTTTTATTATTTTTAATTGTAGTAAATAGACATCACATAAAATGAATCATCTTAACCATTTCTAAGTGCACAGTGGAACTCACACATGGGTGTGAGGTGGTCTCTGTGAAGTTGTAATACAGGCATACTGTCTGCTTTGTACACAGAAAGGTGATACAGATTTACTGTATACATAAAAATGTATACATACTAAGATGTTTTTCATACTCTCCCAGCCCCACCAACTTCTGCTCCCTGAGGATGAAGTCCCACTGACAGTTCATGTGTTTGACCAAGCAGCTTCCCAAATTAAGTGCTTTCCATGCTAACTAATGTCTGGAGTATGTGTTCAGGTCTGCCTGGTAGGAAGTAAAAGGGGAAATTGAAATTATCATGACTGAGAAATACACGGTTGTCCTGTTTTTGCTCCATTCCCTCCAATTAAGAGCTGATTCCTTCACTCTACTCAGAAGTAGAAAAGCGGCAGTGGTGTGAATTCATCGAAGAAGCTATTCTATAGTTGTACTTTCTAACACACTAAGATAATAAGGGATGGGTAGAATAATAAGGCAGACGGGTTTGCCCCAGGGAAGTGGGAGTGAGGACTCACTACCTTTTCTACATTCCCTCTAAAGAACCAAGCAGCTTTTGACAAGGAAGAAAGAGATGGCAGGGTCCTGGGGTCAGAGGGCAGAGGGAGCAGGAAGTGTGTGCCAGAGCTGGTCCTGGGAACCCTGAGGCCGGTCTGGGGCTCTAGCCCCTCTGGACCCACATGCGCCTGCAGGGGTGCAGGTCCCCGGAGAGACAGGTACCACAGAGGAGGACCCAGAGCCAAAGAGCTGGGAGATGCCCTGATAAACAGGAAAACCATAGGTTTTCGATGGATTTACATTAAACTATCTCCTGATAACTTTCTTTAATGTTTCTTTCGAGCTGTAAGAAAACTCACTTTTATGGGTCTTAAAATGGGAAAAGTGGTTCATTACACCTTTGAGTGGCACCTTTCCAAACCGTTATTTACGCGTGTCACTGAGCGTCTGAGACTTTCTCTGCGGAGACTGTCCTGGCGCAGAACCATGCCAGCTGCACCCGAAGGAAAACTAACCACCTTTGTGTTTTTGTTCAGCTTCCCTTGGATAACAGGTAGAAAATGATTATTCATGTTTGTTTGTTATTTACCACCTTGATAAAACTACCCTTTGATCTTGATTTGGTTGAGGAAAGGGCTGTGGCATGTGTTTGCAATATTCCAAAATCAGGTCCATGAGAAGCCTGTGTCTGAGATTTGCTATTCCCCATGGACCCCTTACTTGCTTTCAGTAAGACCCCCCAACCTGGAAGCATGAGCTGTGTCAACGTCAGCGGTGTGCGTTTCAGCTTTTTACATGTTTCTGTTGCCTGACCCCCAGCAGCTCAGTGTGCAGGGACCTTACCAGTCATGCCCCCGAGCCCGCTGCTCCCAAAGCCACACTGTCTGTCGCTCCCTCCCTTTGGAACAGTGCTGCCCACTTCTGGTCTCTGAGTTTGCGGGTTTCCATGGTTACTATCACTCGGCTGTTGCACGAGGTCTCAGGACTTCCAGGTTACTTGGGGGGGCTCCGAAAGCTTCACTTTTAGAGTTGATAACACAAAATCTTCCCCTGACGCAGAAAAGCTGGCAACTTCTCTCCCTTCACCCTGAGAACAGGGCAGACGTTTCTGGCTTTCTGCAGACATGAGTCTTCACGGAGCTGCTGATTGTTTCATTGTCCTGGGGGCAACACCTTAGTTGAGCAGGGGAGCCACGCTCGAGCTCTGGCTCTCTCTCGGCTCTCTGGGGCCTCAGCCTTTTCAGGAATAACATGGGGGGTTGACTGTCTGAATTTCAGGGGGCCATCTGGCTCTTCCCGTCCATGTCCATGATGGGGAGGTGTCAGGAGCACCGTCTCGACGAGCCCCCGGCCCAGAGAGAGCCTGACATCAAGCACCGGCTGCCACGCTTTATTTCTGGTTTCTGTGTCTGGTAGACAGAGGGTGGCAGATGTATAAGGCCAATTTCAGTAACTGTTGTTTAACTGAGCCCTTTAATTCATCTGCACTGGTGCGAATCAAATAGAAAATTGCGCCCTCACATGTGCGTACACACACACATGCACATCCACGGAAAGTCGAACAACTAATTTAGGCCTCTACCGGCTCCCCATCCATTTTCATGCAAATGTTCCAGCATAACTAGGTGTAATTATTAACACCATTTATAGTCATTTATCAGCATTGCTAACACTGTTCATTTTGTGACTTGAATGTAATTATGTGACTGCTGGTGTTTAATTTTTCTTTTCTTTTACAAAACAATATCCTGCCATCAAAGGGTTCCCTGAACCGGGCAGGATCTGAGTCAGAAGAGCGTGTGTTGCTGTAGTTTGTTGCTGGGTGTCGGCCGGCTGGCTCGGGGGGGTGGCCGTCCTGGAGCAGGTTCTGTGGGAGGCCCTCCCACGGCAGTGTCCCGCCAGCGGCCCCCCCCACCCCCCCACGTGGGGGACAGGGTCTTGCCACGGCTCTGCTGCCCGCCAGTCAGTCCGAAGCCGGCTCACGGGGACGTCCAGCCCCAGATGCAGTGTTTGCTGGCTACTCTGTCACCACGTATTTCTTCTGTTGAAGATAATTCTCAGCTGAAAACAAATCGCTGAATTCCAAAAGTGGTAGCACTTGGGTTTCACTGACTCCCGTGGCTCAAGTGTTAGTTGTGTTTGCTGAAATCCATGCTCCCTCTTGAAAAGTCGGAAAACACTGGAATGCACAAAGGAGAACAAAGGAGAAAACACCCGTCCACGGTCCCCCAGCCCCTCTGGCAGACGGCCGCAGTTACAACCTGGCCTTGTGATTTCCCCCTTCCCACAAAGCAGTTGGTTCAACAAGTGTTGGTTGTGGATTTTCTAGCACTGAGGGGGGCTTATAAAATCAGCGAGAGGGCTCCACGCTGCAGTGTGTCGTGAGCATGACATTGGCTCAGAACATGTGAGCGCAGAGGGTGGGTGAGAGCACGGGCAGGAAGAACGGATAAGCACAGGCTTCATCCTGTGCTGTCCCCGCGGCCGTGCTCAGAGTCTGTGCCCTGTACCTTCCAGGTGCGCAGTGTGTGAGGCGCCAGCCATGGTGATGGCCGTGCACAGCCAGACCATTCAGATCCCGCAGTGCCCCAGCGGCTGGTCCTCCCTCTGGATTGGCTATTCCTTCGTGATGGTGAGCGTCTGGGGCAACTCCCCGCGCCCCTGGCAGAGCCGCCCACTCGCGCCCCTGCTTCCTCCCTCCGCGCCCCAACCCTCCGTTCTTGGGCTCACCTGGTGCCGGCCTCTCCTCCCGACCAAAGCCTCCCCAGGGGCCTGGCCTGCTCCGCTGCCTGTGGCGGCCATTCCAGTGCCTGGCCTGAGCCTGCCGCCTGCCTCTTGGGTTGCTGCTCTGGGACGGGGTGGTGGCGACAGCACAAAGAGCTTTCCGCGAGTCAGAGCGCCTCCCCAGTAGGAGAGGAGATGGGTGCACAGTCAAGCAGCTCGCCTGAGCCTGAAGCAGAAGCCTCGGGGTGCGGGGGGCCGGGGGCTGGCCAGTGCCCGGGGGTGTGGGGGCTCACGCCCTTCCTGTGAGGAGATGCTGCTCTCCGGCCCACAGCTGTGGGTCACACTGACACAGGTCCCCGGTGTTCCCACCCCTGAAACACCCGTTACAGTGGGAAACATGGCACCAGTTTGGGATCCTCTCGTAGCTACTTACACGGCTTTCGTGCCCCGGTTTAAAGTAGCGAGTGTGTTTCTCTGTGACCTGCCTGCGGCTTCCCCGCGGGGCTACCCTGGCTCCTCCCTGGCGAGGCCCCGTGTGGGCGGTGGGCAGGGCCCTGACTCACGGCTCGCGTCTGCCCCGCAGCACACCAGTGCCGGTGCTGAAGGTTCGGGCCAAGCCCTCGCGTCCCCCGGGTCTTGTCTGGAAGAGTTTAGGAGCGCGCCATTCATCGAGTGCCACGGCCGTGGGACCTGCAACTACTATGCGAACGCTTACAGCTTCTGGCTTGCCACCATCGAGAGAAGCGAGATGTTCAAGTAAGTCGGGAGGGCCCCTGTGCATGCTCCCTCGGGCACAAAGTCTTGAAGAGGCTTCTCAGACACGGAGTGGGAATGAGTCTTCTGTAGGCAGTAATGAGGACTCGACTCTGTTCCGCGTGGACAGAGAACCGAGATGCGCTTCAGGGGCAGATCTCCGGTGACAGGTTCAGTTCTTCCATTGGCTGAAGGACTATGAGAGAAAAAAGGCCATTTTCCATTTCGTAGGTGGATTCGCTGCGATGTAGTCAGAGCAGCTGGCTCCTCAAACAGCATTTGAAAATACGTGTTAACGGTCAGTGAGGGAGGAAAGAGCGTTTGCCCTCGTAGCAGTTGCGATGCCAACTCTAGGGTGTGCATTGCGTGAAGTCTGGGGGACGTGACCAGACTGTTTGTTAGACCCATGAAAATAAAAATTAAGTTCAGCCCAAATGCACTGAAATCGATAGGGAAGACCCTTCCCTTCTTTTCCCTTCCGACTTCACCGTTGAGGCGATTGCCCTGGGTGGCTGCTGGCCTGGGTGACGGTGCAGCCGACCCGGTGCAGTCAGGATGGAGAGGAGCGCGCAACCGGCCCTCTGTCCTTCCTGCAGCCCCTGTTGGGACAGGCGCAGGGACCCCTGAGCCCCAGCAGTTACCGTTTGCTCCCCCCGGAGACGCGCCTCTCCATCTTTGCCTTCTCAGGGAGAATTTGCCAGAACTCTTCTGGGAGCCCGTCTCTTTCTAAGTTAGGTCATGAAAGGCAAAGCAACACTCTCTCGACTCATAATATTTTAAGCACCAAAAAAGTACCAGGTACTTAGTGGGTAGCTTACATGAGACTTTTCAGGCAACTGGAAACTTGACGTCAACTCTTGGGATAGAACTTAACCACCAACTTAATTGAGCACTTGGGGGGATCAGGTCCTGTGGCTTCCATTATAGGGTTGGTTTTTTGGTTTGTTTTTGTTTTTGTTTTTTTTTTGAACCAGCAGCCCGGCACAATGAACTAAAACAAAAATTAGATAAGATCCCATTATTTCAAATAACTAATTTGGGGCAATAAGATTTTCACAGAAGTTGCTAAAATCAGCAGCCTAATTTTAGGATGTTGCTTTTATTATATGGCTACTTTAATTTGAATAGAATTTGGTTAGTGCCAACTTCAGTTCAGACTTCACCCTTCTAACACTCAAATTAAGGTAGAATTTCTACCATTTGGGGCACTAAATGTCTCCCCCTCCGGCCTCCGATCAGACTACCTGCATCTAATCCAGCAAAAGCTTATAGGAGGATTTCAAGGTCTAGTTAATTACCCCAGATTCATTGTTCATTACACATGCAGCCAGTATTTAATGAGCACTTACTCTGTGTGTGAAGGATTGCAGAGAATCTTCTCCCGCTGGGGGAGTTTATGATCTGGTTGAGGAGAGAGCACGGAGAGGGGAAATGACAGGCCGAGGAGGCAGGGTGGCCCAATGGGCGTGGCTCAGACTTCGGAGCCAAGCACATGTGGGGTGGCTGTTTCCATGCCCTCCCCGGCGTGCACTTGGGCTGCCGCCAACCTCACGGCCAGGGATGGGGGGTGCACATGATCACATGCCTCGCTCCCCCCTGTAAAGTGACACCCAGCACCTTGTCCGCTCGGTCAGGGTGAGTCGGGGTCGCCACTTGTCCCAGGCTGGGGCCCCTCCCATCCGACCCCTCGGAGATCTCCCCGGGTCGGGGGGAGGCCCTGGGAACCAGCCCGCCTCGCTGAGCCGCAGCGCCGAAGGCCGGTTTCTGTGTCGTCCCATAGGAAGCCCACGCCATCCACCTTGAAGGCCGGGGAGCTGCGCACACACGTCAGTCGCTGCCAAGTCTGTATGAGAAGAACGTAATGAAGCCTGGCCCTCTGCTAACGTACAACATGGTGCTACTCCCTCCTCTTCCCCTTCTTTTTTTTTAACAGCAACGAACCCTAGAAATATATCCTGTGTACCTCACTGTCCAGTATGAAAACCGTAAAGTGCCTTATAGGAACTTGCGTAACTAACACACCCTGCTTCGGTGACCTCTACTTGCTGAAGGAGAAACAAAGACCATGATAAGCTGTCATAGTGACATACCAAGTGGCACTTGTGATGAAATAAAAGTCTAAGTCTGTCCTACAATCCAGTGCACTGATGTGTAACTTGAGAACTCCATCAGGAAACCAAAGGGTGCTAGGAGGTGTGCGGGGCCTTCCGTTCTGTTCGAATGCCCGTTTCCACTCTTGTATTATAGCAGATGCCTTGTCAGCCCCGGATGGGATGTCTGTTTGTGTCACTGTCGAGCTGGGTCTGTACAAACAGCCATCACGTAACCACGGTGTTTCGGAGCTGCACGTGGAATGTGGGCTCGGCAGCCGGATCTTCCAACCCCAAATATAAATTTAGGTCTTTCTGCTCTGTGTGGTACTATGCAGCTGCTTTTGCAGAAATCACGAATTTCCTGTGGAATAAAGATGGTCCAAAAGTAGGCAGAAATTAAATATATATATATTTTAGTAATTTATATAGATGTCAGCAATTAGGCAGGTCAAGTTTTCGTTTCATTTCCACTGTTAAAATAAAGCTTACATAGTTTCTTCCTCGAAAAGACTGTGTTGTCCTTTCACATAGATTTTTGAACACTCGGGTGTTGGATGGAAATATCCGTTCTCACTGTTCACCTCCAAACCAAAACTCGTGTATCAGCCAAAGCCAAACCCAGGTTCATGAGCGCGGTGTTTATTACAGTGAAGCATGTACTTTGGGCTTTATTGTTTTTTTTTTTTCTGTATTAAGTATCTTCAGGGTTTTAAGCACTAATCACAACTGAATGACTTGACTTCAAAACCAGCAACCGTAAAAGGCCTGCGTTTCATTCGTATTCCTCATTCTGCAGCCTGGTGCGGAAAACAGCTCTGTAGGATCTTAGTGTCAGTAACCCGCGTGGAAGCGCTCCGTGTGGCTTCCTTGTTCCCGGGAGCACTGTGCGCATGTCAGCAGGGAACGGGTGGATTGCAGGAGAGCAGAACTGACCACTATGCCCGAAATGACATTTCACCCAAAGTCTCCAAAACGTTTAAGACTACTAAGGCCTTTTATGTAATTTCTCTCAATGTGTATTTCTTAAAAATTCAAATTTGTAATAAAACTATTTGTATAAAAATTAAGCTTTTATTAATTTGTTGCTACTATTGCCACAGAAACATTAAAAATTACTGCATGAGCCACTAATAAATTTGTAAGCTTTGCCTACCTTAGATCATATTTATTTTGCAGTTCTTCCAAATGAGAGAGCCAGACTGGCATCACTTACAGAAATTACTGCAAAGAAAAATGATTGGTCGTCTTCTTCTGCCCTCCCTCCCTCCCTCCCCTCCAACCATCCAGGCAACCATTGTCCATCATCCATCCATCCCTCCCTCCATCCATCCATCCATCCATCCATCCATCCATTCATCCATCTATCCTTCCATACGTCCATCCCTCCCTCCCTCCCTTCCTCCATCCATCCATCCATCCCTCCCTCCCTCCCTCCATCCATCCCTCCCTCCATCCATCCCTCCATCCCTCCATCCATCCATCCATCCATCCATCCCTCCCTCCATCCCTCCCTCCCTCCATCCCTCCCTCCATCCCTCCCTCCCTCCCTCCCTCCATCCATCCATCCATCCCTCCATCCCTCCATCCATCCATCCATCCATCCCTCCATCCCTCCCTCCCTCCCTCCCTCCATCCATCCCTCCATCCATCCGTCCATCCCTCCCTCCATCCCTCCCTCCCTCCCTCCCTCCATCCATCCCTCCATCCATCCGTCCATCCCTCCCTCCATCCCTCCCTCCCTCCCTCCCTCCATCCATCCCTCCATCCATCCGTCCATCCCTCCCTCCATCCCTCCCTCCCTCCCTCCATCCATCCATCCATCCATCCCTCCCTCCATCCCTCCCTCCCTCCCTCCATCCCTCCATCCCTCCATCCATCCCTCCATCCCTCCATCCCTCCATCCACCCATCCACCCATCCATCCATCCCTCCATCCCTCCATCCATCCATCCCTCCATCCATCCCTCCATCCATCCATCCCTCCATCCATCCCTCCATCCATCCATCCATCCATCCCTCCATCCACCCATCCATCCATCCCTCCATCCCTCCATCCATCCATCCCTCCATCCATCCCTCCCTCCATCCATCCATCCATCCATCCATCCATCCCTCCATCCCTCCATCCCTCCATCCCTCCATCCATCCCTCCATCCATCCATTATCCATCCCTCCATCCATCCATCCATTATCCATCCATCAATTTTATGTATACCAACGATTTGCCACTTTTCAAATCCTGGTTAGATACAAGATAAACAGATGAACAACAGATAAACAGATGAATAACATACACATCCAGTCTTTAAAAGCAGATTTGGGGCGCCTGGGTGGCTCAGTTGGTTAAGCGTCTGCCTTCGGCTCAGGTCATGATCCCAGGGTCCTGGGATTGAGTCCTGCATCAGGCTCTCCGCTCGGTGGGGAGCCTGCTTCTCCCTCTGCCCCTCACCCTGCTTGTGCGCTCTCTCTCTCTCAAATAAATAAATACAATATTACGAATAAAAAGCAGATTCAATGGGGAGGCAGAGGATAGAATTGAGATTATGGCTATGTGATGGATGGGTAGAGGGTGGAGGGTTGGAGGCCAAGTCTGACTTAAGGAAGGAAAGAAGATGGCAGATTCTTTCTCCCTCGTGATCTCAGTTTCAGTTTACACTTGATCAAAACATGATCCCTGGGGAATGAGTGTGACACTGCATATTCAGGAAGAAGTTCTAAATATTGTGATGTTCTTGGTTATTGCACCTGACAGGACGGAATGAGGCAATGGGTGAACGTGACCTCACATGCTTGATCAGGAAACTTCACTCAAGGTCTAGTGTCGGCCACCCCACCCACCACCCATCTGTGATAAAACTGAGGAAAAGGGTTCATTTGCCTTCCTTATTATATAGGAGTGGATAGGAGGAGAGAACACTGAATCATCAGGCTTGACTCCTACCGAAGTCACAGGCGTGGAGCACCTCCGTATGGTAGCCATTTGGGAGCCTTTTGTTTCTATGTATAAAACTGATTTATTATAAATCATTAGTTACTAGATACAGGTTGGTATATCTGGAAAGTGCAAAGAAGATGATGACACCTTGAATCCCAACGTTCAGATCCTGTGCATTTTATATCTGTTATTTGAGCAGGTTTTAGGTGATGGGCAGTTCTATGAATTGTAACATACACATAGGTTCACGTAGTCCGCGGGGGCTGGAGTGCACTGAGATACCCCCTCGAGCCCTCGTTCCCTGGAGGTCCCACCCCCACCCCAGCCTGGCGCCTGACTACCAAACTCCATCTCTCTGACTTGTCTTTTCAAGAACGGAATCACAAAGTGTGTAACCTTTGAAACTGTCCTCCGTTCAACGTGATGCATTTGACAGTCCTTCGGAATTATCGTGTGCGTCAGGGGTTTATCGCCTTTTCTTGCTGGGTGGGACTATACAAATGTACTGCACTCTGTTCACCTGTAGAAGGGCTTTTGGGCTATTTCCAGTTTTTGGTGATTGTGAACAGAGACTGAACATTCATGTTCAGGTTTTTGTGTGAACATGTTTTCATTTCTTCAGGGCAAACACCCAGGGCTAGGACTGCTGGGTCATAGGGTAATGGAATGTTTGGCAGTATGAAAACTGGCCATTTTCCCGAGGAGCTGTACCATTTTGCATTCCCTCCAGCAATGCACAAGAGCTCCAGATGCACCACATTCTCCCCGACGTTTGGAATTGTCAGTATTTTTTTGTGAGTCATTGTAACCTGTAGTGGCATTTAGCCATGCTTTCAATTTACCTTTCACAAATGATGTTGACCATCTTCATGCATTTTTTTGGCCATCAACCTTTCCTCTTCTTTGAAGTATCTGTGAAGTTTTGCTCATTTAAAACATTGTTTCTTTTCATACTGTTGAGTTTTGAAAGTTCTTTGATAGTCTGCTTACAAGTCACCTGCTGGATAAGTGATTTGCAAATTCATCTTCTTAACAGTATCTTGAACCGAGCTAGACTTTTTCACGTTGATGATTCCCAGTTTATCAGTATCTTTCCTGTGAAACATGCTTTTGGTGTTACGTTTAAGAACTTTTTGATTACCCCTTGGTCACAAATATTTTTCTCCTGTTTTTTTTTTTTTTTTAAGATTTTATTTATTTGGCAGAGAAAGACACAGCAAGAGAGGGAACACAAGCAGGGGGAGTGGGAGAGGGAGAAGCAGGCTTCCCAGGGAACAGGGAACCCGATGTGGGGCTCGATCCCAGGACCCTGGGATCATGACCTGAGCCGAAGGCAGACGCTTAATGACTGAGCCACCCAGGTGCCTGACATAGATAGCCAATTGTTCAGTTATTGAAAAAGGCTACCATTTCTTCATTTAATTCCTCATTTAATTGATTTTACATCTTTATCAAAAGTAATTGCCAGTGCTTTGTGTGGCCCTATTTCTTGGACTCTATTTTGTTTCATTGATCTCTGTGACTGCCTTCATCAAGGCAGTGATTAAGCTTTAATTGATTAAATTCAGCTTTAAAGCAAAGCTTGATTAATTTAGCTTTAAAGTGAGTCTTCACATTAGTTGGTGTGATTCCTCCTACTCTGTGCTTCCTTTTCAAAATTGTTTTTGCTTCCTTTTCAAAATTGTTTTACTAGTGTAATTTCTTTGCTTTTCTATATAAATTTGAGATTTGGCTATGGGAAAATCCTTTTGGGATTTTGATTGGAATTTTATTAAATCTCTTCATCTATTTGGGAAGAATTATCAATTTTACTATACTGAATCTTACATTTCAACAACACTGTATACCTTTTCATTGATTTAGATCTTCGTTGATGTTTTAATTATCATTTTATAGTTTTAAGCATACAGATTGCATACATTTTGGTTAGATTTGTGCCTGTGTATTTATTTTTTAGAGCCATTGTAGGTAGAATTATTTTTAAATTTTTGTTTTCTAATTGTAAATACCTAATGTATAGAAATATGATTGATTTTTTTGTGTAGATTGATTTGGATCCTGTGACATTCCCAAGTTTACTTCATAGTTCCAGGAGGATTTTTTATAGCCTTGTCAGGATTTTCTACATAGACAATCATGTTTTCTATGAGTAGGGACAGTTCTGTTCTTTCCTTTCCATACTCTAGTGCCCACTTTGTTTTTTTTTCCTTGTTTTTTTTGCCCTGGCTAGCACTTCAGCTCAGTGTTGAATAGGAGTGGTAAGCATGGACGTACTTCCCTTGTTTTTGCCCTAAGGAAAAAAAGCATTCAGTCTTTCAACATTAAGTATAATATTAACTGTAGGTTTTATAGAGATGCCTTCATACTCGAGAGTTTTTATCACGAGTGGATGTTAAATTTTGTCAAATGCTTTTTCTACATCAACTGTTATGGTTATGGGAGGTTTCTTCTTTAGACTGTTAATATTGTAGATAGCAGTGATGATCAAAGGTTGGGCCAGTCTCACATTTCCAGGACACAGAACACTTGGTCATGGTGTACTAAATCCTCAGCCATTTCTTTCTTTCTTTCTTTTTTTTTTTAAAGATTTTTTATTTATTTATTTGAGAGAGAGAGAGCGCGCATGAGAAGGGGGAGGGTCAGAGGGAGAAGCAGACTCCCCGCTGAGCAGGGAGACCGATGCGGGACTCGATCCTGGGACTCCAGGATCATGACCTGAGCCGAAGGCAGTCGCTTAACCAAGGGAGCCACCCAGGCGCCCAGTACTCAGCCATTTCAATCATTACTCCCCTATAAATGATGTGTTATTCTCTGGCTACTTTTAAGATTTCCCATTGTCTTCAATTTTCATATTATTGATTATGACATGTCTTAGCATGGATTGGGTTCTCAGGATCTTTTGAACCTGTGGGTTTATAGCTTTCTCCAGTGGGAAATAGTGCTATTTTTGGCAGGACATTGATCTGGTCAGGTTCAAGATTCCAGGTTCCAGCTTAGCTCCCATGGTCTGTGGTTCCAGGGTCAGATCCGTTTCTGCAATGCCACTCGGATCTGTCCTGCACCAATGCCACCCTGCGCCTCTTGGGGTGTTGCTGGTATGGTCGGTTCTCAGTATTGTTGGCATGCTCCTTAGAGTCAGAGCTTTGTCTGCACAGAACCGAGATGAGTCCCAGCGTTTATACACAACTTTGCAGGCTTCTTGTCGAGACCTATCCTCTTTGTGACCTCCCCATTACTTTCCAGTTTTCGGAGGTTCCTCTTTTTGATTGTTTGTCTAAAAAACAATGGTCTTTACTTGCCTCACTCTGTGCACACTTCCTGTGACCGTAGCCATACGTGGGCTGAAGGAGCAAAGGAGAAATATAATCAACTCCCCCACTGGTTTGGTGGTCTGTCCAGACCTGGTTTGCTTCACCAGTCTGTCTGCTACCCTTCCCCTGGTAGCTGCTCCCAGGTGGGACAGACGGGCCAGGGTGTGCGTCCGCAGACTTGCCTGGAACGAGTGTCAGCACGACTGCCGTTCAGAAGTGTGGCACGCTAGTTTTGAGGGGGGTGAGTATGATGGTGACAGAAGAGGAACAAATATTTGACTTGGCTTGATTCTAACATTTTTCCACTCTCATTTCTAGTGCTTGAACGCATTGTGAGTCATTGATTTAGTTAATTATTACACAGGGGCTTTTCTGTGTGAATAGATATGTGCCAGCTCTTCCCAGACACTTCTTGGGTATAACTAACCATGCTTCCAATAGTACCCACTGGCTTAGACTCATTTGGGGACCGTCATCTTCACATGGGACCTCTCATGTCCCAGGGCTCAGAGGCTGGGTTTGTCCTCCATAATGTGTGTTTGATCCAAGGGTCATTCTGTTGTAGTCATGGAACTAGACAGATAGGAGTTCAGATTCTACAAACTCATGACCTCGGGCAGGTATATAACCTCTCAGAGATCTGCAAAATCTACGTCATTTTTATTTTGTAGGATCATAGCCTGGGAGGAATTCATAGGAAGAGGAAAAGCGTGTTTTGCTGCACCCATCCATCCACCCTTCCACTCACCCTTCCTTCCGTCTGTCCATCCGTCCTTCCCCTTCTACATCATTCATATACTGTGTGCTCACTGTTTCCCAGCTACCAGGTTAGGAACAGGATAAATAGACATGAATCATATCTATTAAAAAATCATTCTGGAAGAAACCTGTAGCTGTTCAGGTATGTAAAATGATGTCATAGATCTAAAAACTATAGTCATGGGCATGGGGTGAGGGTCAGATGACAAATGGGCATCATGAGAGTTGCCTACTTGAGAATGTGCCTTGAAGGTGAAGTGAGAGATGAGAGTAAAGGAGAACTGTGTCCAGGGGAATGCAGACGGGGATCTTCCCTCGTCCTGCCCCCGAGTGGGGCCCGGGCGCAGGGCCCTAGCACACCCTCCTGCCTCGAGTGCAGGCCAGAGACCGTTTCCTCCCTCTCTCCGCATCTTCCTCTTGCACATTTGTCTAAATCATTTTGAGGACACTTCTAGGTTCAATATCATTTCCACTTGGATGACAATTTTCCCTAAACTTAATCCCCACAAGGTGAAAAAAGCTTAGTTTCATTAGATCTAAGATGATTGCTCTGCAGAATGAAAGGTGCCTCCTGGAGCCACTTTTAGGTATTTGGGATTTTGCGAACATCCTACCCTTTAGAGGTAGGATCCAGCCAGCCTCTTCAACCCTTGTTATTCTAGATCTGAGATGTTTTCAAGGCGCACTGTAAGAAGCGCCTCATCCTTCCCAGCATGTGAGTTATGTCTGTCTGATTCCACTCTGTCCCCTGTGGGTTTCACAAATGGAAATGATGCGTCCCATGGAGGTAACCTAGCATTTATTTAGCACCCCTACTCTCCACGTCCTCTCCTGACCCCCCTGCAGGAGACAAAACAGTACAACCCATCTCCCCTTACAAGTTCAGATCACCTGGAAGGTAAGCTCTGGTGCAGGAAATAGTCAATAATGAGGGCCCTGAAGGATGACAAGTGAACTTTCAGACCTCGAGCCCCTCCTCTCTCACTTGCAAACCACACCAGCTCACGCCAGAGATCTGAGACTATCTCTTAAAGTTATCAAGGGAAACATACTTCCGAAGCCTAACTTTCGGAATACAGATTTTCTTGTTTATGCTCTTTCTTGGGGCTGCCCTAAAGGGCTTTCTCCTCCTGCCCTGGCCACGGCCTCTCCCAGCTGTCTGGGTACAGACACAGACACGGTCCATTGCTGCATTTATTTATTTTTTTATTTTTTAAGATTTTATTTATTTGAGAGAGAGAGAATGAGAGGGAAGAGAGTCAGAGGGAGAAGCAGACCCCCCCACTGAGCAGGGAGCCCGATGTGGGACTCGATCCCGGGACTCCAGGATCATGACCTGAGCCGAAGGCAGTCGCTTAACCAACTGAGCCACCCAGGCACCCACCATTCCTGCATTTAAAACTTTGCATTTGTCACTCGCCATCCAGCCAGCTCTTCTCAGAACAATTTTTGAAATGATTCTGATCCCGGGACCTTTTCCTCTTGGGTGCATCATTGAACGGTCTTTAGGTTGTCCTTATACCTTGGCACAGGTGGACGCCTGCCCCTAGAGGTGGGACGGATAGAGGGCGCCCCTGGCTTCCTCCCTGAGCACGGCTCCCAGCTCGCAGACATGCCCACTCAGCATCCTGCCCGCCCCCCCACACCTGGTCATGCAGCCTCAAGGGCACCGTTTCCCTGCTACTCGAGTATTTCACATTTATTTGTAATTTATTAGTTAAAAACAACATTTTCTCTCTAGGTGGGGCTCCCGGGGTGCAGCGCGACCAGCAGCAGCGCCCGCGCCTGCGGGCTGGGGGACAGGGTCACCTTGACAAGCTCCCACAGAGCGGGCTTGCCGCACCCCTGCAGCAGGGCTTTGGCCGCCCCTGCCTGCCGCCCCAGCGGGAGCTGTGTGCCGAGAGGTTGGTCCTGGCAGTTCTGAATCATTCCCACGCTCCATGTGGGGCGTGTTTCCTCTCATTAACGCCGTTTGTACTTCCTGAGCTCCCGTCCCCTTTCCTGGCCCGAAATAGCTGCGCATTCCCAGGACCCGCCTCCGCCTCCCGGCTGCCTGCCGCTGCAGGATGGATGGGGCTGGCCTCCCTCTCCACCCCTCCCCAGCCACCAGGAGCCGCGCTGAGTCACCGTGAACCTGAGTCACCCAGCCGCCGTCAGGAAAAGCCTTTTCTAGCCTTCGACTTCGAAGCAGAGCCGCAGGTGACTCTGGAGATCCGGTTCTGCGTTCGGTTCTGCGTCCCTCTTCCCCTGCCCCAGCCGGTCCTCCTTGCTTGCTTTGAGCAGAAAACTTTCCCACGTGATTTCCCTTCCTTGCTGCTCGGGGCAGGTTTCACACAGAAGGTACCAAGGCGCTCTGCCTTCAGGGATATTTATTTCTCTGATGCGAATGTGAAAATGCTGCAGCCGGCTCTTGGAGCGGCCTCGGCCGGCAGGCTCTGCGGCTTCAGCCAAGCGGCCTGTGCGCGCACAGCCAGCTCTTCCCACGCGGGGGAAATGCCCCGTGCCAACTGCAGGTGGTGCCCGGCCCTCCTCCCGGGGGGCCCCAGGGGTCCGCTCCCCTCTGCGGGGCTCCTCCCGGGGGCACAGGAGCCTGCTCCCCTCTATGGATCTACTCCCAGGGGCACAGGGTTCCTCTCCCTTCTGCAGGGCTCCTCCAGGCACAGAGGTCCGCTCCCCTCTGTGGGGCTCCTCCAGGGACATAGGGGTCCCCTCCCCTCTGTGAGGCTCCTCCCCAGGGGCACAGGGGTCCGCTCCCCTCTGCGGGGCTCCTCCAGGGACATAGGGGTCCCCTCCCCTCTGTGAGGCTCCTCCCCAGGGGCACAGGGGTCTGCTCCCCTTTGTGGCAACACTGCGCCTTTTTCTTCTGTGTTTAAGGAGGTGACTCGGGAGCAAATCGCCAGGTGCCAACTAGACCCTGGTCAGGTCCGTTCATGTTTTTAATGCAACTGAGTAAGAGAAAGTGGATGGAGAATTACTGCAAACATGCAGAGTGAACTGTGAGTGTGCACTGTAATAGTGAACGTACAGTGAAACACACACATTGCTAACAACTCAGGAGCTCACGTTGCTTGCACTGCGAGCCCTTCCCGAAGCTGGGGGTTTGTGAGGAGAAGCCTCACCTCCAGAAGCAGTGAAGCTGACGGCGCCCCCGAGGAGCAGCTAGTCTGGCTCTGCCGCAGCGGGTTGCTGAGGGACCGGGGCTTTCCGCCGCCCTCAGTGGGAGCTGGAACCCTCAACAAGGAAGGAGGCTTCCCGCCTCACATAGTCTGAGGATGGCTGCCCACAGTTCAGGGGGCAGAGGGGGGTAGATTCCCATCTGGTTGAAACAGCCCGGCTCCCTCAGCCCCCACCTGCTGCACCCCTACCCCTGGCACCTCCAGCACCCCTGCCAGGAGGAGGAGAACTGGGGAGGGTGACCCATCAGTCTGGGGGGTGCTGTGCTTGCCCCTCCTCTCGGGGGGCCTGCCCCCCCAGGACACCAGGCCGGACTGTCCGGCCTTGGTGGGCGCCCCCCAGAGCGGGCGCGGGGCGTGTTGTGCCCTGGTTGGGGAAGGAGGCACGGGGGGACCGGGGCGGGAGCTGCAGGACGCGACCTGCACACCCACAGGCTGCTGGAGCTGTGAGCTCCGTCCAGGGGCCTGAGGCAAGCTGTCTGACTTGAGTTGTTCCGGCCTCTTCCAAAGAGGGTCGCATCCGGGGAGCCAGCGTTGGTTCTCCAGGGTGGAGGAGAGACAGCTTCGGAAACCCTTTCACGGCCCCTTGTGAGCCAGCCTGGGGGCCCCCGAAGGCACGGAGCCCGAGCAGGGCTGAGCGGAAGGCTGTGGGCCGCCGACACCCTGCCTGGTCCCCATCTCCGGAGGACCAGGACCAGAGGCACAGGAGGGAGGAGGGGAGGCCCGTCTGCGGCTCTTCGGGTGATCCCGCCCCAGTTCTCGTTTGTCGTTTGCTTTCTGCGCTACGGACCCTTGTCAGTCCGACGAAGCCCATGGAGCTCTTCCCGAAAAAATGTATTAAAAAGTGTATATAGCAGAACTTGTGATATCAAATGCACTTATCAAAATATTAAAAAAATTTGAATATAGTAATACACGTACTTTTTTAAAGATTTATTTGTTTTAGAGAGAGAGCTTGCACTTGCAGGGCCATGAGCTAGCATGGGCTGGGGAGGAGCAGAAGGGAGGAGGAGGTAGAGGGACAAGCAGACTCCCCACTGAGCACGGAGCCCTCCGCTGCGCTCGATCTCATGACCCTGACATCACGACCTGAGCTGAAGTCCACAGTCCGAGGCTTAACCGACTGAGCCACTCAGGTGCCCCCAAGCACTTCTTTATAAGTACATGAAATAAACGATCTAGAGTCTGGTATAATTACATCTTAAAGTACTGATGAACACATATGACGTTTCATAGTATCTGAAGTTACTGGACTGCCTCATGATAATATCTGTATTTTCTTTTGGTGACCAAGTCACAGATCCTGCTAATCCTAGTGGTTTGCGGATGATAGTCATAACTGAGAGAAATGCTGTGTTTTAGGAGAGGTTGGTAAAAAATAAACGTGTGGTCTTTCCCTATCTGAGTTCATGGATTCTGAATTCCACGGAGCCAGGTGGAAGGACCCACTGGAAGAAAGGACGGCCACCGAGCAGCGGGCCGTAGAGCCGGTGGGCACCCGACCGTGCAGGAGGACCGTGTTTATCCTGCAGGATGGATGTCCCTTTGTCGCTGGAGGGAACCTGAAGGTCCCGTGTCGGCCCAAGCTACTATGGATGCCCAAGCACCCTTTGGGCCATCTGGAGGAAACAGAAAACTTCTCACCTACAGTCTCCGAACAGTTCACTTGGAAACGTTGGACTTTTATTTCATTGTGAGCATCTTTATTGTACGTTGTGTCCAGGAGGAATGTACAGGCTTTGAGACTAGACGCGTGGGTTTGAATTCTTGACCTTCACTACTCACCCTGGCTTGTTTCCTGATCTGCAGGATTTCATCCGTAGGGTTGGGGAGAAGTTGGCTGGTCGGTGTGAAGTGCTTAGAATAGAAAATGGCAGGTGCTCGGGCACCTCCTGGGTCTTTCCTTGGTGCTTCCCCGGGCCGCACCTGATCCTCACCTCCCATCCATCTGTGGGTTTAGAGAAGAATCAAGATGATCCTAAACCTTTCCAGCACATTCCGTGATC
Source organism: Eumetopias jubatus (assembly GCF_037043125.1). NCBI lineage: Eukaryota > Metazoa > Chordata > Mammalia > Carnivora > Otariidae > Eumetopias > Eumetopias jubatus. The sequence continues at coordinate 191,721,349 of NW_028274809.1, read as the reverse complement.
CATTTCTTTTCACTCCGCCGTTGCTAGCAAACCGGCTATAAATAGAAGTGCATGTGCGTGCAGTCCTCTTGCTGCCGTGGGAGCCCCGGATGGCTCAGATGAGCGTCCCAGGGCCAGCCTTCGTCACCACGAAATAACCTCCTAAGTAGGCCAGCACACACGGTCAGGGCTCTAGTAAGTTCTACAGGTGAAGGCATGCTCTATCAGGTAGCATTCGGGAGCTGTGTGTGATATAAGTCAAACATAATCAACATAGCAACCCTCCATTTTAAAATCCCTTAATGTCCTGCCTTATAATTTCAGTTTTATGGGAAAATGACAATAAACCTTCGTGGCCTTTCAGTTTTCCCAGTTGTCTTAGATGAATTGTAGTAAGGGAAGTCTCTCTTAAAATACAAAGGCTCCTCCCCAGGCTGGTCTGTTCACGCTCCTTCCCGGGTTCCTGCAGGAGCATGGTAATGGCAAGAGCCCAGGACAGAAACCCCTACCTCCAACACAGAACCCTTACCAGGGGCGCCTGGGTACCTCAGGCGGTGAAGCGACTGCCTTCAGCTTGGGTCATGATCCTGGAGTCCTGGGATCGAGTCCCGTGTGGGGCTCCCTGCTCTGCCGGGAGTCTGTTCCCTCTGCCCCTCCCCCACCCACTCTCTCAAGCTCTCTGGCTCTCTCAAATAAATAAATAAAATCTTTAAAAAAAACCCAAACACGCTTACCAAATACAGAACCCTCTGTTACGTTTCCTGTCACTTTAGTTGTTTTAATGATACATCCTGTCCCGTGTGTGTTTCCCCCATTCTTTCCCAATGGGACAGTTGTTTTAATTGACCACAATTGTATAGGAAAAGGAGCTTATTGCTTCTAAAAAATCAATAAGGCGATTTCAAATAGCCTGCTTTTCAATCATATGGAAACTCATTTGCAGAGTAAGACCCATCCTTACCGATCTCCCAGATCCAACCACAACTTGTGACCCATCCCCGAGGGCACGCTGCACGGTCACAGGGAAGCAAAGAGCCGAATTCTGCGTATAGTATTTCATGCCAGTGTTCAGACTTTGTGTCTATCATTTGACCTTTCTGCTCCGTCGCCGAGACCAGCACGGGACAGATGTGTGTATCAGTTAGCTGTGGCGAATAACAATCTGCCCAAACATGACGTATGCCTGTGTATCAGCTGGCGCATCTGAGGGTGGGCAGTGTGGGCTGGGCTTGCCCACGCTGCTCCCTCATGCGGCCCCTCACGCAGGAGGAGGGCCCTCGCCAGACACCTGGGCTACTGCCGCCTTGACCTTGGACTTCCAGCCTCCAGAACTCCGGGAAACACACGCTTGTGAGGTAGAAGCCGGTCCGTGGCGGTTTGGAATAGCAGCCAGGAGGAGGGTGGACAGAGTCACGCAGCGCAGGGGTGAGTGTGGGCACAGAAGAGGTGCGCGGGCGTTTTTGTTGTTTGCCATGAGATCCGTACGCAGTGTGATGTCAAAGACCGATGATGGGATCCTACCCCAGAAACCACATTATTTGATCCTCATCTTTTTGCAGAGTCTTACTGACATCATAAATACCTGAGTTTCTGGACATAAAATGAAGTTCCTAGTCCCTAAAAGTTTTCCCCATTATTTAAAATTCTGTTTTGGCTAGCTTTCCCTCCAACTCCCCTCTCCTTGACTAACACATTATTGAACCTTTTGGAAACACGAAGAAGAGGAAACGAGGCATTCCCGCGGAGCGCTGGGAGAGCAGCCTTCTGGGCCATCAGGACACTCGGCAGAGATCCGTTCAACGTGTGCTGCTGGGGTCCTCACCATCGTGGCGCCTGCTTTAAAAGCCATCTTCCTGCGGGCTTTGCAACAGGGCGGAAATGAAGAGGCACCCACAGGGTGTCCGCCTCCACTGAAGACGCCGTCCGTTCTGGGCGCTGGGCAGACTCACCGCTCTGGAGTCTCGGCATGGACGCGGCCCTCCCTGCAGGCCGGCTCCCCCAGGCCTGCTGGTCCAGCCGCAAATGCGGTGTAAGTCTGGGGTCCAGGAGGGCCTGGGGGGCGGCCCGGTTGGGTCTCCAGTCCCCCTCACAGAGAGGCCCCTTGCCTGTTGCCTTTTTTCTGAACGGAGGACTCATCTTTTGAAAAGCAGAGCGATTGAGCGAAGGGGTGACACCCAGTGTGAATGACCCCTTACCAAGCACAGCATCTGGAAGGCAGATCAGCAACGTCAAGGTCACGCCAGCAGTGGGACGGAGGGACACCCTTCTGGGCCCCGAGTGATTGGCAGGATTGTGGGTATAAGCAGGCGCCCCTCTGTTCCCCACACCCATCTCTTCCTGTGTGTGATTAGCAGCCTGCCTGCTGTTGGGGGGCACCACGCGGCCTTGCTCCAGGTGATGGCTCTCAGCTGTCTGTCCCACGAGGCCTGAAGGGGCCACTCCTTCGCCTGCTCCTTCTTGGCTGGTCCCCCCGACCCTGGGAGCCCGCCTCTGGCCCACGGACACCGTGATGGCTTTCAGCAGATGGAATTCTTCCCCGTTTCCCGGAGGCCTGCGGCTCATGGAGTGGTCTTCAGGGTGATGGACTGTAGGCTTTCCTGAGATGCTCAAAATTCCCAAAGTCAGTGAAGAGCCCACCTGTGAGTCCCTGGTAACATTCTGGTTTGATAGACGTCATCTCATTCTGCAGAGGACAGGAGGAGTGTTTTAGAGGCTCGTTCAGCAGGATTCCTTTGTTTGCCCCTGCGACCCGGGCCCCCTCCCACCTTGCTCCGTGCCCAGGAGGCCCATCGGAGCTGGTCTCACAGGAGATGGGAGCCCCAGGGGCAGGGGAGGGGGCGGGGGGGTGGGTGGGGGTGCTGTGTTGATCTTCTGAAGGCTGTAGCTCCTGACTCTGGGACCTTGGGTACCGTCCCTCCCCTGCCCCCCAGCACCAAGGCTGGAGGCTCACTTGATCCAGCCTCATCTTGGCCACCAGTTTCTTGGTCAAATCCTCCTCTATGTCAGCTGCCTGCCTGTGCCCCCTGGGTCCTGCAGGGCCTTGACTGATACACGTTTGAGACCAAAGCCTGAAGTGAAGACGGCCAGGGGGGCGGTCAGAAACAAGCCACAGTCGGGTGGTTTTTAAAGGCTACAGTTATGATTTGCATGAAACACTAGGTCTCCCCTGCTGCGGGCTGCCTTGTGTCCCCCCCCAGTTCCTATGTCAAAGCCCTAACCTCCCCCGCCCCCCACCCCTGCCGTGGGATTACACTAGGTCTCCCCTGCTGCGGGCTGCCTTGTGTCCCCCCCCAGTTCCTATGTCAAAGCCCTAACCTCCCCCGCCCCCCACCCCTGCCGTGGGATTACAGATGGAGATGGGGTTTGAGGAGGTAACTGGATTAAATGAGGTCATGGGGTGGATCCTAATCTGATAGGGTAGGTGCCTTCTAAGGAGAAGAAGAGAGAGAATGTGCAGAGTTTGTGGAGAGGCTGTGTGGGGACACAGTGAGGCCAGGCAGGAGGCTCTTATCAGAACCCGACTGTATGGGCACCCTGATCTCGGACCGCCAGCCCCAGAAGTGTGAGAAACAGATGTCTGTTGTTGAAGCCCCAGACCGTGGTCCTTCCTTATGGCAGCCTGAGCTAAGACACCCCCAGTTCCATACAGGTCCCCAAGGTGGGCCATGAATTTGACTTCAAAGTTCCAGAGAAAATGAAATAAAGGATTTGTTATCGATTTTCTACTACAGTTACCCTGCAATGTAATTTCTTTTTTAAAGATTTTATTTATTTATTTGACAGAGAGAGACACAGCAAGAGAGGGAACACAAGCAGGGGGAGCGGGAGAGGGAGAAGCAGGCTCCCCGCGGAGCAGGGAGCCCAATGCGGGGCTCGATCCCAGGACCCTGGGATCGTGACCTGAGCCGAAGGCAGACGCTCAACGACTGAGCCACCCAGGAGCCCCCCTTGCAATGTAATTTTTAAGTGCCTCTCTGTGTCCCCAGTTTTAAATTATCTTCAGTGGAGAGAGGGAGAGTGTGTGTGTGTGTGCGCGCGCACCTTAATGCTTCTTGGAACATCCTCTTAACCGGTTGCTTTCACTTATACACACATCACCTGTTACGTACATAGCACCTGGTTAAGTGGTTAAGACTGAGCATAGATGGGCCAAAGCTGGCTTCAGCCAGATCCCTAATTAGAAAGTGGCAGAGTAGGAATATGTCTAATTAAGGAAGGGACGCACCTACCTGCGTGCGTGCTGGACAGCATTCAGTACAAGTGGGAAGAAGCAAACACGAGAGGTCTTCGGAAGGAGCAGAGAGCCGCGGACGGTGGGGCCATTCCCTCTCGCTGAGGCGCTGCTCCCTGGACGTGCCGTTGTAGGGGCGCAGGCCTGAAGACACTTGCAAGGCGCAGCCGAACCGCCCCAGGGGAGTGTTGGGGGGAAGGAGGGCAGAGCGAGGTCCAGTCTTCATCGCGCTGACGTCTGGGGAAACGAACACGGGAAGGGCAGAGACCGCGTCCCCTGAACGGAAGTCCTGGTCGGCTGGGGACTCGGAGCGCCCAGGTATAAGGAGACGCAGTGCTGGAAATTTCAACCGCACCGGCCCACCGTGGTCAAGGCCTGGAAGGAAGGCAGCAGGGATGCACCGAGGTGCCGAGGATGCTGTAGAAGGAGCCACTGCAGGGACAGCAGAAGCCAGAACACCTCCCCACCGCCAGCCCCGCCCGCTCAGGAGTGCGCATGGCAAATGTCTGAGAGCCGGTTCACGTCTGTGCCCGGAGACCAAACCTTCCATGATACCAATGTCATGTATGTGCCTGTCTTGGTTCCCTCGGGCTGAAAACAATGGGAATTTATTGTCTCACCGCGCTGGAGGCCAGAAGTCTGAAATCAAGGTGTCTGCAGGGCTGCGCCCCCTTGGAGGCTCTGGGTGGGGTCCTCCTTCCTTACCTCTTCCCAGCCCTGGTGGTGGCTGTCCATCCGTGGCCTCCCTTAGCTTCTAGAAGCGTTGCTCCAACCTCGGCTTCCGTTGTCACATGATGCTCTCCTGTTCTTAGGAGGACACCAGCCATATGGGACTGGGGCCACCCGATAGCGTGACCTCATCTTAACTAATCACATCCGCAACGACCCTGTTTCCAAATAAGGTCACATTCTCAGGGGCTGGGGTTAGGACTGCAACCTGTCATGTTTGGGGGACAGAATCCAAGCCACAATGATGCCCAAATAAAATGCTTTTATTGGAGCAATGGGCTCGAGCTCACTCTGCGAGGCATCTTTCTCAAAGGATTTCTAACACTAGTTCCTGCTATGGCTTGAGTTTATTTTTCACTCTAACGATTTTAGAAATGTCAAAGCTGTGGCCTGCCGACATGGTGAGTTTGTTTTTATCTTTGGGAAGGACTCTAGGCTGCTCTCAGATGTTGGCAAGTTTATATTTAAGTGAGCAGGAAACGAATCTAACGCGTGCACTTCCTTGCGGGCTGTCCTTCGCTGGAGGGGGCTGTTGTTAGAACAACACCGCATTAGGTTTGGGGGTGACTTTGGGCTGAGTGCCACACAAGTCTGAGTTATAATTATACTACTTTCTGCAACACATTTTGCAAAACAGCCTTTCTGCTCAGCAGAATTCGAAACCTTCCAGATAATTGTTCTGTGTATTATTGACGATTTGACAGCAGAGCGACTGCCTTTTATTTGCCTTTAATTGAAAGGTCAGGAGCTTTTGCCTTACCCTAGGGCTGAACTGAAGTCAGCGTGTCCACAGGGTAAGCTAGAGAGGGCTTTGTTGTGGCCACCTGATCCCAGCGTCATTCCCATCTGCTGAAGCTAAGGATCCAGTTATTTCAGGGGGAGGGAAAGAGTTCAGTCAAGAGCTTGCCTGTGTTTTTTTTTACCGTCTTCGAAAAGGGTCTATGATTTGGAGCAGTTTGGTTCTGAAGAAGAGGAGCCTGCCCTGGGACGGACAGCTTCTATTTAAAGCTGGTGCTCGGACGACCAGTGTTTCAGAAGAGAACAAGGCAAACCCCGCCTCCCCGCCCCGGCTCCGTGGCGAGAGGTCCAGAAAGCCCACGGTGCGCTCAGTGGACAGTGACCGCCCCGAGGGGCTTCCCTGGTGGGGCAGCTGGGGATGGTTTCTGGCCCTTCTTGGGACGCTGGCCTTGAGAAACACTTCTCTTAGGGAGGTCTGTTTCCATCCTCTTCTTTAAAGGCGATCTGGCTGAACAAAGGTAAGCCAAACAAAACCCCCTCACTCCCCAAACCAAAATGTTAGCCGCCTGTTGAAATAATATTTAAGGACCTGTGGACCAAGGACAGGTTGCATTTTTCCCTATGACCAAATGGTTTCAACAAGTAGCCTAGATTTCTTTCCGCTCTTTTTTTTTTAATTTTATTTATTTATTTGAGAGAGAGAGCCTGAGCGTGAGCAGGGGGAGGGGCAGAGGGAGGAGAAGCAGGCTCCCCGATGAGCAGGGAGCCTGATGCGGGGCTCGATCCCAGGACCCTGAGATCATGACCTGAGCTGAAGACAGGCGCTTCACTGACTGAGCCACCCAGGCACACTTTCTGCTCTGTCTTGAGTGACAGTTATGAATACCTCAACCTCCCACGTTGGTAGGGAAGCTCTCAGATTCACGATATACTCGATGGCTATCATGTGCTGAGTGCCGGGAGTGTATTACGGGTTTTGCTTACGTCATCTCATGTAAGCCTTACCACAACTGGGTGAGGTAGATGGTGGTCTCCGAATCACCTCTATGGAGGGGCCAAGAGGTTGACCTGAGACCATCACCAAACCTCTGTGCTGAGGATCTGAGTATCTGCCTCTTCGCACGAGGCCATGACGTTCTTGGACGCAGGTGACGAATCTGCCTTATTCCTGGGCTTCCTGCAAGGACCCACAACTTGGACTATTAGGACTCCAGCTTTCCTCTTTCCCTTTTAGGGAGGGAGCTTTCTATACTAGAGAGACCCCATGATGCTGGGAGCAGCTCCAAGGGAGCTCACCTCCCATATTCAGGGGCGTCCACCATCACCAGAACTGAGGACCGCTTCAGGGGACCCCTGAATCCCCTGCTCTTGTTTTAGCTTCTCTACCTCCCTGTGCTCCCCAGACTTGGGAATAATCCCGAGTGGGTGGTTTGCCCTGCTCCACGACTTGCAACTAGGATTGCATCTTGAAAAATCCCCTCCGGGTTGGGGGGCGGAGCAAGATGGCGGAGGAGTAGGAGACCTAGATTTCGTCTGGTCTCAGGAATTCAGCTGAATAGGGATCAAACCATTCTGAACACCTACGAACTCAACAGGAGATCGAAGAAGAGAGTAGCAACAACTCTCTGAACAGAGAAGCGACCACTTTCTGGAAGGTAGGGTGTGCGGAGAAGTGAATCCGAGGCGATGTTCGGGAGGATAGACGGCGGGGAGGGGGCCTCCGTCGGCCGCTTCTGGCAAGTGCTAGAGCCGCGGAGCCCAAAAGCGGACCTTTTAGAAGCCGGCTCCGCGGAGGGACGTCGCTCCAGTGGCTAAGCGGGGGGTGGAACCCTCGTGGGACAGTGGGGTCTCAGGACCCTTGGGGTCACAGAAAGACCGGGGGAGCCTGAGTGCGGCAGAGCTCCCAGGGATCGGAGCGGGGAAGCCGGCTGCAGAGACGGAGCCGAGGCGCGGGCTCTCAGCTCGGGGTGGCCATAAACTGTGATCCGCGGCCCAGTCGGGCCACTGCGCCTCCAGCAGGGACCCAACAGGCGGCAGATCCGGGGAGACTCCCCTTCCTCCCCTGGGAGGAGCGGTGCGGGAATGCACTGCAGGGATCTGCTGGGTTTGGAGACTCCACACGGGGTCGGGTGCCAGAGATAGAAACGCTCGGTCACAGGCCGGGTGAGCACGGAGTGCGGCCGGAGACCGGGGAGACGGGAGTGACTGCTTTTCTCTGAGGGCGCACTGAGGAGGGGGGCCCCGAGTTCTCAGCTCCTCCGGGTGGAGATTGGGAGGCCACCATTTTTGCCCTGGTCCTCCAAGGCTGTACGGAGAGCTTGCAGGGAACAAAAGCTCCTGAGATCAAACCCGAGCAGCTTGCTTAGCCTGGACCGACAAGGGCGGGGCAATTCCGCCTCCGGCAAAGACATTTGGGAACCACGGCAACAGGCCCCTCCCCCAGAAGATCAGCACGAACAGCCAGCAAGCCAAGACCAAGTTTACCGATCAAGGAGAATGGGAGACCTCCAGCGCTAGGGGAATACTGCCCATAGAATTCATGGCTTTTTTTTACCATGATTCATTAGTTCATCAAAGTTAATTTTTGTTAACTGTTTTTTTTTTCTTTTTCTTTTTCCCTTTTTCAACCAACATCTTATCAATCTCTTTTAAAAAAAACATTTTTTATTTTTCATTTTTAGAGTCATATTTTATCCCTTCATAGTAGTTACCCTTATTTTTGGCATATATATATAAGTTGTTCTCTCTTTACAATTTTGAGATACAGTTTCTTCTAACAGATCAAAATATACCCTAAATCACTAGTATATGGTTCTGTTCTAGTCTCCTGCCTGATCACATTCTCTCCCTTTTTTCTTTTTTTTTTTTAAATCTTCTTTCTTTTTTCAAACAACTTCTTATCTTATCAAGTCCTTTTATAAAATCTTTTATAATTTTCATCTTTACAGTCATCTTCTATCCCTTCATTGTATCAACCCTTATTTTGTACATATATGTCTTTCTTCCTTTAAAATTTTAGGAGGCACTTTTTTCTAACAGACCAAAATACGCCCAAAATCTAGTGTGTGGCACTGATCTATGCACTAGCCTGATCATATTTGATCACATTCTGCTTTTTTTGTATTGTTCTGTTTTTGTTTTTATCTTTTTTTTTCTCTTTCTTTTTTCTTTCTTTCCCTTTCTTTTCCCCTGGTTTCAGGTCTTTTCTGATTTGTATACAGTATATTTGCTGGGGACGTTGTAAACCTGTTAGCATTTTGTTCTCTCATTCATCTATTCTCCTCTGGACAAAATGACAAGACGAAAAAAATCACCTCAGCAAAAAGAACAAGAGGTAGTACCGTCAGCCAGGGACCTACTCAATACGGACATTAGTACGATGTCGGACCTAGAGTTCAGAATCATGACTTTAAAGATGCTAGCTGGGCTTGAAAAAAGCGTGGAAGTTATTAGAGAAACCCTTTCTGGAGAAATAAAAGAACTAAAATCTAAACAAGTCGAAATCAAAAAGGCTATTGATGAGGTGCAGTCAAAAATGGGGGCACTAACTGCTAGGATAAATGAGGCAGAGGAGAGAATCAGCGATATAGAAGACCAAATGATGGAAAGTAAAGAGGCTGAGAAAAAGAGGGAGAAACAACTACAGGATCACGAGGGCAGAATTCGAGAGATAAGTGATTCAATAAGACGAAACAACATTAGAATAATTGGGATCCCAGAAGAAAAAGAAAGAGAGAGAGGGGCAGAAGGTATATTGGAGCAAATAATAGCAGAGAACTTCCCTAATGTGAGGAAGGAAACAGGCATCAAAATCCAGGAGGCACAGAGAACCCCTCTCAAAATCAATAAAAATAGGTCAACACCCCGACATGTAATAGTAAAACTTACGAGTCTCAGAGACAAAGAGAAAATCCTGAAAGCAGCTCGGGAGAAGAGATATGTAACCTACAATGGTAAAAATATTAGATTGGCAACAGACCTATCCACAGAGACCTGGCAGGCCAGAAAGGACTGGCATGATATCTTCAGAGCACTAAACGAGAAAAATATGCAGCCAAGAATACTATATCCAGCTAGGCTGTCATTGAAAATAGAAGGAGAGATAAAAAGCTTCCAGAACAAACAAAAACTAAAGGAATTTGCAAACACGAAACCAGCCCTCCAAGAAATATTGAAAGGGGTCCTCTAAGCAAAGAGAGAGCCTAAAAGCAGCAAAGATTGGAAAGGAACACAGACAACATACAGTCACAGTCACCTTACAGGCAATACAATGGCACTAAATTCATACCTTTCAATAGTTACTCTGAATGTAAATGGGCTCAATGCCCCAATCAAAAGACACAGGCTATCAGATTGGATTAAAAAACAAGACCCATCCATATGCTGTCTGCAAGAGACTCATTTTAGACCCAAAGACACCCCCAGATTGAAAGTGAGGGGGTGGAAAACCATTTACCGTGCTAATGGACACCAAAAGAAAGCTGGGGTGGCAATCCTTATATCAGACAAACTAGATTTTAAAACAAAGACTGTAATAAGAGATGAGGAAGGACACTATATCCTACTTAAAGGGTCTATCCAACAAGAAGATCTAACAATTGTAAATATCTATGCCCCGAACATGGGAGCAGCCAATTATATAAGGCAATTAATAACAAAAGCAAAGAAACACATTGACAACAATACAATAATAGTGGGGACTTTAACACCCCCCTGACTGAAATGGACAGATCATCTAAGCAAAAGATCAACAAGGAAATAAAGACTTTAAATGACACACTAGACCAAATGGACTTCACAGACATATTCAGAACATTCCATCCCAAAGCAACGGAATACACATTCTTCTCTAGTGCCCATGGAACATTCTCCAGAATTGATCACATCCTAGGTCACAAATCAGGTCTCAACCGGTACCAAAAGATTGGGATCATTCCCTGCATATTTTCAGACCACAATGCTTTGAAACTAGAACTCAATCACAAGAGGAAAGTCGGAAAGAACTCAAATACATGGAGGCTAAAGAGCATCCTACTAAAGAATGAATGGGTCAACCAGGAAATTAAAGAAGAATTAAAAAAATTCATGGAAACCAATGAAAATGAAAACACAACTGTCCAAAATCTTTGGGATACAGCAAAGGCAGTCCTGAGAGGAAAGTATATAGCAATACAAGCCTTTCTCAAGAAACAAGAAAGGTCTCAAATACACAATCTAACCCTACACCTAAAGGAGCTGGAGAAAGAACAGCAAATAAAGCCTAAACCCAGCAGGAGAAGAGAAATAATAAAGATCAGAGCAGAAATCAATGAACTAGAAACCAAAAGAACAGTAGAACAGATCAACGAAACTAGGAGCTGGTTCTTTGAAAGAATTAACAAGATTGATAAACCCCTGGCCAGACTGATCAAAAAGAAAAGAGAAAGGACCCAAATCAACAAAATCATGAATGAAAGAGGAGAGATCACAACCAACACCAAAGAAATACAAACAATTATAAGAACATATTATGAGCAACTCTATGCCAGCAAATTAGATAACCTGGAAGAAATGGGTGCATTCCTAGAGATGTATCAACTACGAAAACTGAACCAGGAAGAAATAGAAAACCTGAACAGACCTATAACCACTAAGGAAATTGAAGCAGTCATCAAAAATCTCCCAACAAACAAAAGCCCAGGGCCAGATGGCTTCCCAGGGGAATTCTATCAGACATTTAAAGAAGAATTAATACCTATTCTCCTGAAACTGTTCCAAAAAATAGAAATGGAAGGGAAACTTCCAAACTCATTTTATGAGGCCACCATTACCTTGATCCCAAAACCAGACAAAGATCCCATCAAAAAGGAGAATTACAGACCAATATCCTTGATGAACATGGATGCAAAAATTCTCACCAAAATACTAACCAATAGGATCCAACAGTACATTAAAAGGATTATTCACCACGACCAAGTGGGATTTATCCCTGAGCTGCAAGGCTGGTTCAACATCCGCAAATCAATCAACGTGATACAATATATTAACAAAAGAAAGAACAAGAATCATATGATCCTCTCAATAGATGCAGAAAAAGCATTTGACAAAGTACAGCATCCTTTCTTGATCAAAACTCTTCAGAGTATAGGGATAGAGGGTACATACCTCAATATCATAAAAGCCATCTATGAGAAACCTACAGCGAATATCATTCTCAATGGGGAAAAGCTGAGAGCTTTCCCCCTAAGGTCAGGAACGCGGCAGGGATGTCCACTATCACCACTGCTATTCAACATAGTGTTAGAAGTCCTAGGCACAGCAATCAGACAACAAAAAGAAATCAAAGGCATCCAAATCGGCAAAGAGGAAGTCAAACTCTCACTCTTTGCAGATGATATGATACTTTATGTGGAAAACCCAAAAGACTCCACCCCAAAACTGCTAGAACTCATACAAGAATTCAGTCAAGTAGCAGGCTATAAAATCAATGCACAGAAATCAGTGGCATTCCTATACACCAACAACAAGACGGAAGAGAGAGAAATCAAGGAGTCGATCCCATTCACAATTGCACCCAAAACCATAAGATACCTAGGAATAAATTTAACCAAAGAGGCAAAGGATCTGTACTCAGAAAACTATAAAATACTCAGGAAAGAAATTGAAGAAGACATAAAGAAATGGAAAAACGTTCCATGCTCACGGATTGGGAGAACCAACATTGTGAAGATGTCAATGCTACCTAGAGCAATCTACACATTCAATGCAATCCCTATCAAAATACCATCCACTTTTTTCAAAGAAATGGAACAAATCATCCTAAAATTTGTATGGAACCAGAAGAGACCCCGAATAGCCAGAGGAATGTTGAAAAAGAAAAGCAAAGCTGGCGGCATCACAATTCCGGACTTCCAGCTCTATTACAAAGCTGTCATCATCAAGACAGTATGGTACTGGCACAGAAACAGACACATAGATCAATGGAACAGAATCGAGAGCCCAGAAATGGACCCTCAACTCTATGGTCAACTTATCTTTGACAAAGCAGGAAAGAATGTCCAGTGGAAAAAAGACAGTCTCTTCAACAAATGGTGTTGGGAAAATTGGACAGCCACATGCAGAAGAATGAAACTGGACCATTTCCTTACACCACACACAAAAATAGACTCCAAATGGTTGAAAGACCTAAACGTGAGACAGGAGTCCATCAATATCCTAAAGGAGAACACAGGTAGCAACCTCTTCGACCTCAGCCACAGCAACTTCTTCCTAGAAATATCGCCAAAGGCACAGGAAGCCAGGGCAAAAATGAACTATTGGGATTTCATCAAGATAAAAAGCTTTTGCACAGCAAAAGAAACAGTCCACAAAACCAAAAGACAACCGACAGAATGGGAGAAAATATTTGCAAATGACATATCAGATAAAGGGCTAGTATCCAAAATCTATAAAGAACTTATCAAACTCAACACCCAAAGAACAAATAATCCAATCAAGAAATGGGCAGAAGACATGAACAGACATTTTTCCAAAGAAGACATCCAAATGGCCAACAGGCACATGAAAAAGTGCTCAACATCGCTCGGCATCAGGGAAATCCAAATCAAAACCTCAATGAGATATCAACTCACACCCGTCAGAATGGCTAAAATTAACAAGTCAGGGAACGACAGATGTTGGCAGGGATGTGGAGAAAGGGGAACCCTCCTACACTGTTGGTGGGAATGCAAGCTGGTGCAACCACTCTGGAAAACAGTATGGAGGTTCCTCAAACAGTTGAAATTAGAGTTACCATTTGATCCAGCAATTGCACTACTGGGTATTTACCCCAAAGATACAAATGTAGGGACCCGAAGGGGTACGTGCACCCCAATGTTTATAGCAGCAATGTCCACAATAGCCAAACTCTGGAAAGAGCCAAGATGTCCATCGACAGATGAATGGATAAAGAAGAAGTGGTATATATACACAATGGAATATTATGCAGCCATCAAAAGGAATGAGATCTTGCCATTTGCAACGACGTGGATGGAACTGGAGGGTGTTATGCTGAGTGAAATAAGTCCATCAGAGAAAGACATGTATCATATGACCTCACTGATATGAGGAATTCTTAATCTCAGGAACAAACTGAGGGTTGCTGGAGTGGTGGGGGGTGGGAGGGATGGGGTGGCTGGGTGATAGACATTGGGGAGGGTATGTGCTACGGTGAGCGCTGTGAATTGTGCAAGACTGTTGAATCACAGATCTGTACTTCTGAAACTAATAATGCAACATATGTTAAGAAAAAAGAAAAAGAAGAAGATAGCAGGAGGGGAAGAATGAAGGGGAGTAAGTCAGAGGGAGAGACGAACCAGGAGAGATGATGGACTCTGAAAAACAAACTGAGGTTCTAGAGGGGAGGAGGGTAGGGGGATGGGTTAGCCTGGTGATGGGTATTAAAGAGGGCACATTCTGCATGGAAAAAAAAAATAAAGTTAAAAAAGAAAAAAAGAAAAAAGAAAAATCCCCTCCGGACAGGTACGACAGCAGGAGGGAGCTGTGTCTTGTACTAACCACCCTTCTGCTCCGTGCAGGGCACAGCCCATCCGGGGAGGGCTGTGTGGTTTGTTTATGTTGTAATGATCGCTCACGTGATCGGCAAAGACAGACTTGGGGCTGAAGCAGGATGTGCCCTTCCACATTTTAATTGCTTCCAAGAATGATCAGATAATTGCGTTCCTTTGAAAGCTCCGTGAGAATATGCTGCAGTGTCCCAGCAAAACGAGAGAGAGTCTCTGCAGGGTTTCTATTCTCGTCTGGCTCTGTTGATGCATTTGAACACCCGGGAAGGAGCAGGCTGATGGGGAGAGGGGCCCCTGAGGGAACCTCTCCCTCCATGAGGGATGCTAGTGAGCTGTCCTAATTAAGAGGGGTGAGTGCCGCCCCCACCACACCAGCCCGAGCCCCTCCTCCAGTCACATCTGTTGAAGGCATGAGGAAATGTGAGGGGGTTCTCGAACCCGGGGCTGGCGCCTCTGGAGCTTGGGCACATAATTCACACCCATCCTGTCACAGAGGCTCCTGCCTTGTGGCGAATCTGAAAGGCCAGGCTGGTTTTCCGTGGAGATGTTTAAAGGCTTAACCACTTTTGTGAATCAGATGTGACCCATTCCCGCCTTGTGACTCCCGGTCCGAACAAGTAGATACTTTTGTAAGGGAGAAAAAGGAAAGGAAACAAAGAAAAAAAGAAGAAAGCACACTCTCATTATGTACGTGTTCCAGTGCTTTCTGTGTTTTATTGTCAAAATGACTGGGGAGAACAGTCAAAGCAAGACTTTCTGGGGTGACTACGGCTTTAGCCGCGTTTGGGTGTTTGTGTTTGTGTTTTCAATGGAGAGGAGATCTCTCCGTGCGTCCAGGAGTGCAGGGTGTCGGGGGTGGCCGTCCGGGTCGAAAGCTCAGGCCACAGCGTGCCGACGTAAGAAACACCTCGGCTTCGCGTTCTAGACTCCTAGGGGCCGGGGCAGGTGCCGAGGGCCAGAGACCCACCGAGCGTGCCCCCAGGGAACGCGGCATCTGGAGGGAGTTCATCAGTCCCTCATTTCGGGGTGTTACGCAGTCAGGCAATGGGGCCAGCACAGACGTTCTAGGATGAAGACAGCGGCGTCTGAGTGTTTTGATGGGGCCGAGTCAAGGTGCCGAGCTCTGGAAGGGGGGCGGTTGGCTTAGCGAGGCAAGTGTCTTTAAGGCTAAGCACCCCCACCATTGTCTGAGGTTCTCAGGCTTACTTCTGTGGAGACCTGTCTGCTGGATTTATGTCCCCATGTGTTTAGTGGTCCTGTTGTAAGGGGTAGAGGGTCTGGGGCGGGTTCCATGGCTGCTCCCAAGTCCTCACGCCCTCCCTGGACTAGACCCATCATCATGGGACTGTGCAGCAGGGGTGGGCCCCCGCTGGTGCTGAGATTGGCCCCGTGCCACGTCGAGGCTGCGGGGGGGCACTGTGTGCTTCTGTCCCCTTCTCTTGCTCTTCTGACCTTGGCCCGGAGAAGAGTACCTACAAGTCAGGGAGGCTGACGCCTCGTGGAGCCAGCTGAATGCGCCCCAGCTGACCCGCTGCAAAGCAGAACCGCTCCAGTCGCCCATGGGCCCGTGAGCACGATAAACAAGGATGAAGAAGCCTCTGATTTTTAGAGCTCCTTTTATGACGCAGCACACACAGACAAATTCAGGGTCTTTGGGTGCACAGTGAGCAGGCCTGGGTGAGCCTGTCCCATATGGAGGGCCGCCTGCAATGACACAAGGGGCTTCAGCACTCAGGGGCCGGGCTTGAGAACAGCAGGGCACGGGCTGCAGAGACCGTGGCCCCCAGAGAAGACTGCTGTCCCGAGGAGGCCGGGAGCCCAGGCTCAGCTCCTGGCGAATCATTTTCCTCTCTGAGCCTGGTGAAAAGAGCATGCACACGCTGCATCGTTCTTGGGGAGCTCCCCCCAGAGGAGCCCTTGCGATGCACTGGGCTAGTGTCATTTAGGTGGTATGTGCCCTATTAATATTAATCATCCGGAGGAATCCTAGTAACCTCCCCACATCACTGTCCCTTTCAACGATCCCCATTGGATCTCTCTCTTTGAAGTGGGGTTTTAAAAGCAAATTGACAGCATCATTTGGGTGATTGGCCCCGCTATTGTAAAAAGGTTTAAGAAGATTAACTCAGGTCCTCGACAAGATGGGTGGACCGCACTGCTCCTTGGCACCCCGTCATTAATCTGCACTGAGAGCCACTTCCAGAAGTGGGGGGGGCCTGGGAGCTGGCCACCGGGCCTTTGTCAGACCCACATTCTCTGCAGCAATCGGCCTCCATCTGCACAACAAAAGACATTTTCCTGAATGATGGGAGGCAAAGTCCATTCCCAGCAAAACCTCCGAACTGGAACCGTTTTCAGTTTCCTGGGAGGCAGTCCTTGTGATCACAGACCTCACGAACTTTCGTGCACAGGGACTGGACGGCCAGTCCTGAATCTCCTGGGGGAAACTAATGGACTCCGTTGTTGTGTGCATATCACGGTCCTGTAAAGCCATCACGCCATGGGCCATCCCTTTCAGTGCAAAACAGGTGCTTGCCAGGGGACACAGGTGTTCCTCCTTGCAAGCCTTATTCTCATGTTGGGGAATCTGCATGCACACGTGTGTAAGATGTCAACACCGCACAAAGACACTATACAGATGAGTTGTGTTTCAGAACTGCTTTGGGAAGCCAGTGTTTCAGAACTCACAAAGCGAAGCACTCTCATAATCGACAAAGTTGGGCAGGGTGTTCGCGTCCCCGGGGCCAGTGACAGCAGGCTAGGTGAGGCACAGTGCGGGGTCAGGACACCAGCCTCCCGCAGAAACCAGCCCCGTGGTCGGTAACTTCTGTCCACAGAGAGAGGGCCTGGGGGCGTCAGGAGAACGTGTGCGGCCGAGGTTCTAAATGTTCCGAAATCGCTGGCGGTGACTGGCACCAGAGGCGTGCCTCCCACCCCCACAGGGGCTTTCCCAGAAGTGGGGTTGCGCGTTTATGGGTTTTGCCAGTCGCTGTTCGCTGAGGGGAATCTGCTGATGCTGACAAATCCCGCAGACCCGAAATCCTCAGCCCTTTGTCAGAGAGTCTACACAGCTGGGATCCACGCAGGTCCTGGAGCCAAGGGCTCCCCTCCGAGGCCCCCATTCAGGCCCTGGCTTTACCAACTCTTTCCTGGAAGAGCTCTTGCAGTTTCTACTGACCTTTTTTTTTTTTTCCCCTAAGACCCAACTGTGTGCCCCCAGGATGGGCTGGCGTGGGTGTTGGAGGCCAGCTTCCTGCAGAGTCTTTGTGACCAGTCTAGTTTACTCTCGGCTTTCAGCCTTCTTAGAAAATGTGGTCTCCCAGGAGTCCGGACGGCCCCTGGAAGCATGCTCTGCTGGGATGTCCCCCCTCAGGCTGGGCGGCCGCTGGCTTCCTGGAACCCGTGTGACCTAGCCTCACCTGGGTCTCTGCTCTCTGCTGGGAATTCGATCCAGGCTCACAGTTCAGTTACTCTTTTCAGCTTCTGTGGGGGAAATCCGCATCCGTGTCCTGCCCAAGGGCACGAGGGAAGGCTTCTCATCAGATACCGCCCCCAGTTTGTATCTTCTTTGAAATTAGCATTATAGATTAGTGCAAGAATATTTTAAGGACTCATCCTTGAAGATTCTTATCTGAACCAGACGACACAGAACTTCCAGGCCCTTATTCCGTTCTGTTAAGGGTTGAACAGCGGCTCCCAATGAGATATTTACATCCTCCATCTGGTTGCCCGTGGGTGCGACCTTATTTGGAAATAAGGTTGCTGCAGATGTCACTGGATAAGACAGGGTCGTGCTGGAGGAGGGTGGCCCGAGTCCAATATGCTTGGGGTTGACACACCCTGTGAAGACGGGGACACGCAGGGAGAACGGAGTCCTGCAGCTGCCAGACCGAGCGCCAAGGACCGCCGCCAGGGGCGGGGTGGGGTGGGGGAGGGTTCTCCCCTGAGTGTCAGAGAGCGCGGCCCCAGACACCTTGCCCCCAAACCGCGGGACAGTACATTCCTGTTGTCTTAAGCCCCCCGCCCCCCCCCCCCCCCCCCCCGGTTTGTGCTGCTTCGTTACATCAGCCCTAGGAGTCGAATGCGTGGTTTACGGAACACACTCCCCCTGCTTGGTAGGCCATTACCCCGTGTGACAGAGAGAACATGGCCTCAGAGAGGTTGAGCGTCTCTCCGACGTCACACAGCCTGCGTCTCCGAGCAGCGCTGGTACTTGGGCTGTTTGCAATCGCTCTGACGTCTCTGTTTTGTGTTGTTTTCTGACTGCCCAGGATACCATGCCTCCAGTTTGTGAAGGATGCGATGGAAGCAATCACAAAATGATTCAACGACTTTCTGGAGGCACATCTTACAGACATTAAGCTTCACGATGAGTTTTGACAAGTGCAGACGCCAGTATCTCCCCAATGTTGTCAAGACACGGAAGGTTCCGTCATGCAGAGGGTTCCCTCGGTCCCCTTCTCCGTGAGCTCCAGCCCTGCCCCCTGACTCCACCCTCCACTCTGCACGAGGCTGTGGGGACTGAGAAGGAAGAGGGGCTGCCCCTGCCCCCCCGGAGCCTGCACCCCACTGCTGGTGCCAGCCAGGCTCCAGAACAGAGCTGGCTGTGCAGAAGGAGAACTTAGAGGCTGGAGACGCTCACCGCGGGGGCGGCAGAGACTGGTTGTGCGCACGAGCGCGTGAGAAGACAGGAGCCCTTTCCACGGAGCGCGGCCTGGCAGCAGCCTCCTGGGGCGAGCTGCCGGCGCTGGATGGGCTTCCGCTGCTATTCGCAGACACGGCCTCACACCTCGTCACCCAGAGCCTCTCAGAGGAGCTGGGTGGGGCTGATGCCTGCTTCTGCATCGCCAAACCCTGGCTTCTCCTCAAAATGCTCCGAGCTCCCACGGTGCTGCATCTCACTGCCACGTGGGCTGGGGTCCCTTGGGGCAACCACGTGCCCTGGGGGAAGGCGGGGCCCAGCGGCAGCCCGTGGACACCTTGGCCCAGGAGTGAGTGACCTGGAGTCGGATCTGAACACTTGCTCCACACTGACCAAGTGTGTGAACTTGAGCCAGTGTCTCCACCTTTCTATGCCTCAGTAGATGCCTCCATGCAATGGGCTTGCAACGTAATATAATCGTGGAGTATCTGATGGGCAAACTGCCCTGCCCAGGGCCCCCGGATGTAACGCGTGCCCCACAGACACTGACCTCCGCTTGCTACTTAGTATCTTGAGGGAAGGAACAGGAAGGAACTGGCACTTAGCTACAAAGCGTTATTTCCGTCTTCACATATATTGCGTGGGTCAGGGTGCGTGCATACCGTGCATACCGGGTCTGGAACTCACCCGCTGAGATCCAGAGAAAGTTGTTTAGCCTGTGGTTAAAAAACATTTAATATACATTTTTGAATAAGCAACATATTCACCTGGTTTACAAATATCTGTAAAGAGAAACATTGAGAAATCTCTCCCGCACCATTTCCCTCCCCTCGCGTCCACTGTGCCGCCCCAAAAACACGATCAGTAACTGCTTATATGCTTCCAGCGCTTATTAGTGGGCAGAACAAGAAATTAAAAATATACATTTTAATTTTCCCCTCTGACAAATTTTGTGTAATATGCCCACTTCTGCATGTTGCTTTTAAAAAAAATTATTAATTTGATCTGCCTTGGAGATCTTTAAACACCACCACGCAGGGAACTCCTTATCCTTTCTCATAGTTGCCTGCGCTCCGTGACATGGCTGAATCACACTCCACTTAACCAGTCCCCCGTTTATGGGCTAACAGTTTACTGTCACCAAAACCCCGCCATAAATAAGCCAGTGAAAGTGTATCTCCAGGGTAGCCTCCCAGGAACTGTGGCCGGGTCAGAATATCAGCGCTTTGCCTTCTGATGGACGTTGTCATGTTCCCTCCGTGAGGTCTGGCCTCCGTCCCCACCAGCCGTGTGCACAGGTGACTTCTCCCCAGCCTTTGCAACACAGTGTATTGTTGTACAGAAACGCCTGTAGGTCAACACACCTATTTTTGTTTCTCTTACTATGGGTGAGGTTGAGCATCTTTTAATATAGTAAAGGATTCTTTGATGTTTCTTTTTCTTGAAACTATGGTTCATGTCATTTTGTAAGTTTTCTGTTGGGTGGTTGGTCTTATTAAAGTGATTTTGAGACATTCTGTGATAACACTGCAAATACTTTTATTTGTTTAACTTTGTCTCTGTTTTTTTCTTATGGTCTTAAAATTTGAAATTTAATTTTAATTTTGGTATGTAGAATTTTTGATGTAAATTCAAGTTTCTCATCTTTCTTTAATGGCTTCTGTATATTGAATCATTACTTTGAAAGTTCTTCTCTGTCACAAGACTGTAGAGGACTGCCTTCTGTTTTCTTCTGAGACGTGTACAGTTGCCTTATTCGTCTTTGAATCCTTAAGCAGTAATGTGCCGGAGCTGGCTCACACCAGCTCGCGAAGTCGGCCGTGGACTGATGTACAGCATGGAAATTGGCAATGCTGCCTCATCAGGACGTTAAAACATTTTTTTTTTTTTTTGAGAGCCTGTTATTAAAGCATTTGGGAACCCACTGCTGCCTTTCATCTACTTAGATTTCTAAACAAATCATGTACTGGGCACCTTGGGGTAGGACCTCATCAGGGCAGGGGGCAATAAATGGCGAGCGGTAGCACACGATGGCGCTTGGCAAGGGCAGTCCCTGCGGTCACCGACGCTGGCCCCCAACCCTGCGGGACGCCCTCTCCTCCTCGGGGGCAGAGGGCTCAGGCTTGCCCAGACTGCATGGCAGGTCCGCGGGACGCCCGGGCTCACTGGTGCTTTTTCTCTGCTGTAATACAGCGTCATGTTGGGGGCAGCACTGAATGTGTTGGGGAACGACACGGTGGGGGAAATGTTGACCTTAGAGTATGACCAATTGTTGGATTTTTTCACATCCTACTTTATCCTACTTTGGGGGTTGCCTAGTTTTTCCCTGATGTTCAGGCAAGTGGGACCAGGGAGGCGGCCGGGCGGGAAGCAATCACAAGTGTTAGCAGCCCCGGAGAGCTCCCTCTCCCCTCCTGCTTGTCCGTAGGGCTGGGTCGGTAAGGACGCCCTTCCCCTTCCTTCTCGTCTTCCCCATGGACTGCCCGGCTGTGCTGTTTTTCTTCGTATCCTATTTAAGCTGAATTCTTTCACGAACATGTGTTGGCGTGGAGGCAGTCAAGACCACTGTGATGTTCTCTGAGTCCCGAACTTCACTAGCAATGGGCCTAGGCTGAGCTGTCACCTCAGCAAAAAAATTTTTTTAAAGATTTATTTATTTATTTATTTGAGAGAGAGACAGAGACAGAGAACCTTAAGCAGACTCCCCGGTGAGCACGGAGCCTGGCTCGGGGCTTGATCCCAGGACCCTAAGATCACGACCTGAGCTGAAATCAAGGGTTGGAGGTTGAACCAACTGTACCACCCAGGTGCCCCACCTCAGCAAGATTTTTTTTAAAGAATTCAGTTCATTCTCATAAAAATGGCCTTTTACTTGTGTTCACACACAAAAAGCATTTTTCCCCTCTTTAAAGTTTTTCCTTTCCTCAACTGGAAAACGTGTTAGACGCTTCATAGGAACTTTCCTACAAGAACCCCAAACGTTGCAGACACTGCTGCGCCCTGAGGCACCTAGCTGGGCCCCTCAGGCCTCTGTCACTCTCTTCTTGTTCTCTCTCCACCTGGGGACTGTCGCCTGCCCGCCAGCCCGAACACTCACCCTGCTCTACAGCGCTCATTCCCAACCAAGCCTTCTAAGTTGTCCGGCTCTCAGTGCCACGCCCGCCGCACCCTTGCTCATCTCCCCGAGAGCACCCACCACGTGCCCCTGCAGCGCTCACCATGTACGCCACATTCCCTCTTCAACTGCCTGAGGAAGGGTAAAGATTAAAAAAATTTTTTTTTTTTGTTTTTAAAAAATTTCCTTTGATTCTAGCTTAGTATACAAACAACACTTTAAATGAATGGTTACTAACTGAGTGAATACATGAACACCAGCACACAGATGACCTTTGCTAGCCAGGGAGAAAGTGGAAGGAAAAGGAATTAATTTGCGGCAAATTCCCTTCATGTAAAAATTTGAGGTAAGGCTTGTCAAAGTGTTTGGTCTTTCCCTGTGTTTTCCTCCCTCTCTTGTGAGCCGTTTGTCTACCTAGGATCTCGAGAAAACGTATTCAGCAGGGGTAAGGCTGGCTCTTGATGCTGGAACCGATCACCGCCCACGCAGCGGCTGGAGCACACGTTTGTTCTTACAGCTCTGCAGGCTGGGAGTCTGAGCGGAGATCAAGGTGTCGGCTGGCCTGCTTCCTCCTGGAGGCTCCGGTGGAGAATTGGCGCCCTTGCCTGTTCCAGTGTCCAGAGGCTGCCACGTTCCTGGGCCGTGACCCTTCCTTTGTCTCCCACGTGAGCAAGGGCTGGTCGGGGTCCTTCCCCATCTCTCCACGCTGACGCTGTCTCTGTGGTCATGTCTTCCTCTGACTCTCCTGTCTCCTGCTCCCACTTTTAAGGACCCTTATGGCTTTATCTTGGGTCCATGCGGGATAACACCTTAACTCCGTCTTTAAATCTTTGTAGTCCTTTGGTAGGAAAGGGAAGATATGCAGGAGTTCCTGGGACGAGCCCATGGACATCTTTCAGGGGTCACTGCTCTGTCCAGCACAGAGCCCGCAGACCTGGCTTGCTGCTTATGGCAAAGCAAGAGAACGCGCAGTGCAGCGTGCCCACACCACCACAGGGCATTGCTGAGCATGGCTGGGTGCTTGTGCAACCCTTACACACGGGCGTGGGATATGAATTTGAAAGGGGGCTGGTCAGTTCCAAAGTGGTAAAACCACTCTTCACGGCTGTCTATCTTTCCCCGCATTTCCACGGAGCCATGGAGAACAAGAAGCTAGGGCCGTGTTCGCTAAGTTTCGTTGCGGAAGTTGGGTGTAGCCCTGGGACGGCGGCTCTCAGAAACTTGATGCCGTTCACCTACCTGGATCCCCATTTCCCAGAAGGAAACGATTTCAGCATGCTAACAGTGTTGCATTGTCTGTTTTTGTTTTTTTCTGGGGGGGGGGTGATGAATTATTCAACTATTTGAGCAGTGGGACAGTGGAGGCAGCTTGTATGACCTGTAAAGAAATGAATTCCTCGTGTTCACTTTGGTAAACTATACACGAAAAATATTGTTCATGCGACTATGAATCACTAACCATTGTAGACTTTGAAAAGTTCCCCACAAACACATTTATAAGTAAGTGCCATGGGATCCTGTGGATTCAGGAATAGAGCAGAGGGACTGCTCATAGAGAGCTTCTGTTCCACCTGGGGTGGGACCCCGACATTTGCTTGAACTCCGGGATGTGTCCAGCAGGATGTCAGAGCCAGAACTGGGCACTCTGGAAAGGTGGAAACTTCAGCTTACACATTACCACTGAAGTAACTCTTTGTTTCATCTCATTAGATCTCTAGTGATGGGCCCTCAGTCATACGTGAAGTGAGTATCTACATACGTGTGCATCATTGCTGGAGCCATGGAGGAGATGATTAGTTCCTGGCTTTGCAGGAAGATGTTTTTGCCCGTAGGTGGGCTGTGGACACATTTTAGAAAGGAATCAAACCATAAAACTGTAGAATTTAAGTGATGGATGAGATGAAGCATGTGCCTGCTCCAAGAGCCCTTCAGCTGGGCCCCGTGGGAGGCTTTTTGGCTGGCAGCCATCAAGTAATGGCAGGAAAACACATGAAGGAAAAAAGGAGATGGACAGAAATGTTTCATTAAAAAGTTTCTCCATTTTCCCTTAAGTCTTTGGTGCCTGCTTCTTCTTTTCCAGCAACACAGCACTTCCCACAACTTTGCTCATCACAGACGTGCGTGTTCCTGCGATGTGTAGGCACGCACCAGCACGTACGTGTGGGCATATTTCACGCTGGTGTAGATTACGTGTACATTACGTGTACTATTTCAACACTCTGCAGTATCCTATAAGGTTCCATGCACTCTGCCATTTGCACGAATTTGAGAATTTAGATCAGATCCAGTTGCAGATCCTCGGCTGCACTGTAGGTCTTCTGATGGATGATCTGCAGGGTAGCATCTACTGAACACTTCAGCACCTTCCTTTGGTACAAGGCAGCCTAGTTCGTCACTAGTCAAATCGTGTTTCTTGAATGTTTTTCTTCTGTTGGCCAGCCTTGCCCTTCCTGTGTGTTTTTGGTACTGGTCATGCCCTGCAGAGCACAGAGCACACCTACTCCTCACGATTTGCTATGATGTCCTCCCCGTACGTGTAGACGGTGCAAATGTCTTCCTTTTGACTGCTTTTCCTCAGGCCAAATAGAGGCCACGATGGAGTGACGGAAAGAAAGGGTCCGATTATGGCCTAAGGAAGGGCCTCAATTCATTTGTGACCAAAGGAAGAATTCTGCTCTGCCTGACTCAGAGTGTGATGTGACTGACTGGGGGGGACAGACATAAAACACAGGTCCTTCTTCAAAGAGACACGTAAGCTGGGACCCGGGCTCTCCTGGGCTCCGGCACCATCCCTAATGGCACCCACAACTCATGAGGTTCATGAGGTGCCGCCATTCCAAATATAGCAGGACGTTAGCCGCCACACTTAGGACATCCCGCATCTCTGCTTTTCTTGAAAAACAGCAAGAACTTTATGAAGTTGGAATCAATGTTTGCACAGCAGATAGAATGTGTTGCTCTAAGAGGTGAACATGCTGGAAACGTCCATCAGCTCACACACACAGTTGCTGAATGCTTGGTGTCAAGGCACCAAAGACCAGATGGGCGGAACGCACAGTCCTGCTCTCAGGAGTGGATGAACAGTTGAGAGATGAGCACGTGAGACAAGACAACAACGTAAGATGCTTCCTAAGGATGGATCATCCAGGGAACGCTGGCGCAGGCCTGGAGGCGGCCAGTCAAGCTGGAAGACACAGAGGGTCATATTCCTGAGAGAAATGGACTGGCTCATCATAGGGCAAGGGACAAACACCCGGAATCAGAACAGGCCAGTGCCAGGAGAGTTCAGATGTGGTCTTGACAGAAGCCCACGGTTGCAGGAAGTTGGACGTTCCAAGGATACAGCTCATACTTGGGAGGGAAACCTGCCCTTTCCCCAAACGTCTCCTAGAGATGCCTCCAGAGACTGACCACTTGCTTTTCCCTTGGTCATTCATTTAGCCAGAATAAGGTGACCGTCCCCCAGGGGACAGATGCTGCGGACGCTAGTGTAAATGTGTCCACTTCTCCTTTTGAGCAGCTCCTGGTCTAGCTATAAAGAAAAGCACACCCTCTCTGATATTATCATCACGTGCTCCAGGCCTCATGGGAGGTATGTCTGGGGGGACCCTGGGACACGGAGAGGGAGTAGTTCCTCGTGCCAGACAAGGGCTCTGGGAGCGGTTCCCAGAGCAGGTGGCATTGAAGCTGGCTGGGGATGGGAATAAAGCCTTCCCGAGATGATGCGGACAGAGGGCATGGCCGACCAAGAAAGCTACTCAAGAAGCCCGTGGTGATGGCCCGCACGCGGCCCGCGGGGGCAGGGGCAGACCTCAGCGTGGCCCCAGGGCAGGATTCACGGTCAGACAGTGCATCCTGGGCATCTGGATCGAAAGCAACCTTCCTTGGTGCTTCTGATGTGAGCCTTTGATTAAAAAGCGAGGGATGGGGCCGAGGGTCTTGGGCAGGGGGGCATGGAAATAGAGCCTGGCCCACAGCCCCCGTGGTGGTTCTAAAATACATCCACGGATTCTTTCTCCTCCCTTCAGGAAGTGGAGCCCAGTTACCCTGCGCCTGAGGGTGGGCAGGACTCGGGGATGTGCCTCTAACACGGAGAAAAAGGTGGAGGGGATGGTGTGTGATTTCAGAGACAAGGTCATCCGAAGTCCCCAAGGTGGCTGGTTGTTGCTCTGGGCTCACGCACGCTGAGGGAGCCAGGCACATGCCGTACAGACACCCAGGCGGCCCTATGGACAGAACGCATAACGAGGCCCCGAGCCCTCCAGCCACCTGCTGTGGGAACAGTGTTAAAGGCGGGTTCTCCCCTCTCTCAAGCCATGAGCCAGAAACACCCCGTATTAATCATACTGTGCGTTTTCTGCCTTTTCTGATGTTTTGACATTGGGGGCCTTGCTGACCTTGGAGAGTTCCTGGAGGGTGCAAATGTCAGTCCATTCGGGCAACAGAATGTCCCCGATGGGCTTATAAGCAACAGAATGTCATTCTCGCAGGTCTGGAGGCTGGGAGGTCTGAGATCGGCGAGCTGGCAGGCTTGGTGTTGGGGAGAGCCTCTTCCTGGCACTTCCTCTGTGGCCCCGCACGGCAGACGTGGGATGGCTGTCCTCGTGGGGGTCTCTGAGTATAACTTTCCAGCAGTGGTTGTTTAACCTGATCTGCGGGCTTCACCACACCTGAATAAAAATAAAACCTGCTTTCGGAAACACCCAGCTCACCTCTTCTTGAATTCCCACCCTGGAAACCGTGAGATGGTCCGTGTTTGTTGTTTGAAGCGGTGAGTTTTGTGGCCATGTGCTATCAGCAATGGAAAGCTAGTACGGCCCGTGAAGGCCTGCAGGTTTAGGAGTTCGGGAGATGCCAGGGGCTCTAAGGAGAACAACGTGCCGTGTTTCTATGGGAATGGCGGCTCTGGTAGCAGTCAGAGAAGGTGGGAGAGTGCGCACCCACAGGACACACACCCTCCTGACCAGTCTGGCCCGTTAGCTTGTTAATAGCACATCCCAAACCCTGTGGTCTGAGTCCATCACTTGGACAAGAATGTAGAGAGGGCTTGACTTACTTTATCTGCAACTCTGCAAAGTGCTCTGTCTCGTCAATGTGTCTTAGGGCGATGCTTCTTTTCCCTCGGCGGGCCAGCCCAAGAGAGACCCGGAGTTGGCAAGCGTCCCTTCTCACCTGATTTTTCCCATCAGTCTGAAGAGTCCAAACACCTTGTGACTTTTTCCCTCCCCGTGGCCTGTGCCCTGTTTGTTTAGGTTAGTGACATGAGAAGGCCTGACCTGAGGGTCGGCGCTGAAAGCGCGGTGCGTGGATGGGGTGCGATGTTCAGAAAGTCTTAAGTGCCTAGACGCCAGGGCGTGGGGCCCGGGTGTGCTGCGCTGGGGTTGAGCCTGCAGCCCCTTCCTGTGTCCCTGGGGGCATCCCTCTGGAGGACGCGGCTGGGGCCTTGGGGGCGGCCGGGTACCTCCACAGAAGAAGGTGCAGGGCTGGAGGGCTGGCGCCAGCACACGGGTCCAAGGCTGGGCCGTCCCCGAGGGTGGCTCAGCACTCACGGTCTTCCCGCATGGTGGCACGGCGCTCGCTCGCCTGAGGGCGCCGCCTGCATACTCCTGACCTCTGCACCGTGGTGTGTGGGAAGGTACTCGAGCAGATCGATCTCGTAACAATAGCAATAGACCATCCGTCCATGGCGGAAGCACCCTGAGGCAGGGAGAAGCGTGCTTTTTGAAGTAACTGGACTTAGAAACGACACAGTGCCATTTTCTTGGACTCAGAGGAAGATGGAAGAGCGAGGTTGGTGGACCCGCCTCTCTGGCAGAGCCCAAGGCCCTGAGGGGCCCCAGCGGACTTCTGGGGAGGCCCTTAGTGGGCTTCCCAATTCCCGCGAGGGCTCTGGTGAGGTCCGGGGTGCGGTGTGGGCGCGGTGAGGCGACGCGGCCGCTGCGGACAGAACCGCCGGACCGGGCTCCACGTGCATTCAGAGCACGGGCTCCATTCTCGCTGCTTGGGGCACAGCTGCAGGAGGATCCGTCTCCCAGGAAGGCCCAGTGTGGACGCCAGAAGCCACAGAGCCGGGAGGCAGCCCCACCACCCCGCCCCCGGAACGCGGGAGGCAGCGAGCCCCCACCCAGCGACTGCCCGGGGACCAGGAACCCAGCGGGGCTTCTGAGCGCGGCCTCCGGCTCCCGCCCCGCGCACCCTTCCTCGTCCGGGTGCAGGGACAAGACCCCCAGCGGCTACACCGGCCGCACGGGGCAGGGGCCGAGACAGTCTTTCTGCAGGACGGCCTGCCGCCGCCCTCCCGCTAGGTGGCAGCACACTCCGCGAAAAGCGGGCCGAGGCCTCGCACACCAGTGCCCTTCCCCCCCACCCCGCCGGAGGCCGCTCCGCAGAGGGAAGGCCTGGCCTCCGCCGGCCTCGGCGCCCCTCCGGCCGCTCCTCCTGCAGGCCGCTGCCTCGGCCCAGCTCCCACGCTCCACATGCGTGTGCACGCACACGCGGGGAGACACGCACCCAGAGACATGCGCACACAGAACATTCACACGCACACGGAGAAATACTCACAGAGGCACACACAGAAAAGGACATGCGTGTTTGCACACACAGAAGTGTGCACACGCGCGCCCGCGCGCACACCGTTATGGTCCGAATGCTTGTGTCCTCTGCTCGTTCCCATGCTGAAATCCCCACCCTCCATGGGACGATACTGGGAGGTGGGCCTTTGGGAGGTGATTCAGTTCAGATGGGGTCATGAGGGTAAGGCCCCCATGATAGGATTAGCGTTCCTATGAAGGGGACCCCGAAGAGCCCCAGGGTCCCTTCCACAGTGTGTGCACACGGCGAGAAGGCTGTGGCCAGAGGAGGCCCTCCCCGGCCGGGCAGCACCCACGCCGGACGCCAGGACCGTG
The DNA here is from genome assembly GCF_037043125.1 of Eumetopias jubatus. NCBI lineage: Eukaryota > Metazoa > Chordata > Mammalia > Carnivora > Otariidae > Eumetopias > Eumetopias jubatus. The sequence continues at coordinate 191,692,467 of NW_028274809.1, read as the reverse complement.
CGAACTATGCCTCCGTTGTCTAGGAGCCACCCTCGCGGGCACACGCTCACACACGCGTGCCCACCCCAGACACACGTGCACGGGGGCACAGCCCGCACCCCTGTCGGCACGCCCGTAGGCGGCCCCGTGCCGGTCGCTCTGAAGGTCGGGGAAATTGGTGGCTCTGGCCGGCTGTGGGTCAGTCTCAACGGTTGGTCAGCAGCTCGTTCATGAGCCCTGAGCATATTCAGCAACAGGGGAGTGCGCTTCGCCTCCCCGAGCCGTCCCCAGGCCAGAGGGCTCCAGCGTGTCAGGGTGACCGGAGGTGCTGACTGGAGCTGTCAGCCGCCAGCCCCACGCCAGGTCTGTATGAGGGGACCCGGCAGTGCTGAGGCATGCTGCCCCGCCCCCAGGCCTGCCCCTGACATTCACTGGGGGGACGCCTCTTTGGTGACTCACCCGGCATCCATGGAGAGGATGCCAGAAATGCCAGCGAGTCCGTCAGGGCGCTCGGCGCCGCCCTCTGGACCTGCAAACATCCGAAGCATGTGACCGCGGGCCTCCGGATCCCAATTCCTACAGCCTCTTCTTGGGTGGCTGCCGGCCCGGGATCAGGTGACCCCTCAGTGCAGGGCCAGGTGCAGGCCCTGGAGACGCGATGCGAGTGAGGCCCGGGTGGCCTGGAGAGGTGGGGGCAGGGCCTTGGCGGGGGGTGACTGGTGTGCTGGGCCCCGCTGTCTGCAGTTGGACGACGGGGTTACAATGCTTTCTGTTTCCCAGGGCTGCCGCCGCGCTCGCCACAAGTGGGGCGGCCCTGGGACAAGAGAAGCTGGTTGTCTCAGGTGGTCCCCGGAGGCAGGAAGCCCGAGGTCAGGGTTCGGCGGGGATGCATGCGCTCTGCGGGTGTGGGGGCTCCTCTTCCACTCCCGGGGGCTACCGGCGCCCTCGGTCCTCCCTGGCTTGTGGCCACCGCCTCACCGGGTCTGTGCTCCGCTCACATGGCCTTCTCCCCGCGGTAGGGCCCCTCTACCCCAGCACGCCCTGCCCTGAATGTGCTGGTGTCTGAAAGACCCCGTTTCCAAACGAGGCCACACCCGTGGGCACCAGGGCTGGGACGTGGGCCCCCCCTTGTGGGACCGGAGTCAACAAGATTGTGAGGCCTGGGGATTATGCATCACTGGGGCTTATAACTGAGCTGCTCCCCAGCAATCCTGATGTTCCAGAACTTGCAGTCCATGGTGTAAATGAAAGACGCACAGCTGGGGGGGCTGCCCACCAGCCTGCACCCTCAGGCCCCGACGACATGCCTGAGCCAGCTGGAAGCCCCCCGAAGGGCAGCCCAGCATCTCCCCTGGTCTCCTGCTGCTTGCGCACCTCAGTCCCATGTTGGGGTCCGCTCACCTCAATCCTGTGTTGGGGTCTGCTCAGCTCCCGTTTCTCAGGGACTCTCAGAGGTCTGGCATTCTTCACAGGGGCCGAGGGCCCTGCTTCCTTCCTGTGGGCAGCCGCTCTGTCACCGGGAGCTGGCCCTCGGCCCCATCCAGCTGTGCGCACCTGCCACAGGGCACCCGGCACCCGGGGCTGCGGGAATGTGGTCAGCAGTCTGGTCCAGGCCTCGGCGCCCAGAAGGCGAAGACCACCCGCAGGGTCAGTGTGGTGTCTTGGAGAGCCTGTGGGGCTGGGCGATGGAGGCTCGCCACCCGCCTGGCTGAGCCCACACGGCCCCAGCCACGCCCCAGGGCCAGGCCCCGCCCGTGAAGCTCCCCGGCCTGCATGAGCACACCCGCTCCTGTCTTGCGTGACCATTCCACGGGACACCTCGTGTTTCCACGCTTTCTTCTTGACCTGGGCAGCGTTCACATCTGTGTCACTTCTGCCCGTGCATGTAAAATATGCACCACAGCTACCGTCGTGGGGACAGCCAGCCCCTGGCCACATCACAAGACCATGTCCATGGACCAACAGGAACACCAGCCTCTCTTAAAGCTGGCCTTGCATGGGGACGGAACGGGAGGAGCCGATAAGGAGTGAAGAAGTACTGGCCGTAGAGCTCACAGCTCCAGGACGTCAGGTGGGCAGTGAATGGGGCTCCAAGGACAAGCTGCTGAGTGTGGACACTGGCCCCGTTGCCTGCCGGCTCTGCAGCCACAGGCCAGCGCGCGAGCCCCCACGCCGTGTCTGACCACACGCGCAGCGGGAAGACCTGTGTCCTGAGTCAGGGCCCCGTGGTGACCTGCGTCCGATTTCTTACTCATCACCCGGCACGTAGAAATAACCACACTCATTAACAGAAGCAGGGGGAGCCTGTGAGACAAAATGGTAGAAAAGCCCAGAATGGGTAGAAAGCGCAGGGTTTGGAATGGAGCTGGGTTTCCTCAGAAGGAATTGTCCAACGTCCCCCGACTTCAGCCGTGGCGTCTCTCACGTGGGACAGTGGCGTGCCACGAGCTTCCGGTGAGTGAGGAGACGTGGAAATCCAGTTCTGGTATGGCTTATAATTAAAGAAAGTCAACATCTGTTATGTCCATGAGAAGTCAAATGAACAAGGCTGACGTGCGCCAAGCTGTCCTCGACGTAAAGCCCCGCAAAGATCACTGAAGCAAGAAGCCCAGGAGGGGTCGTCCCAGTGAGCAGGCAGGCGGGTCCTAAAAAGGAACCGAGGCTGGCCGAGCCTCGGGACTTAGGACTTGAGTTTGGCTTGAGTTTGGCTTGTTCTTCTCACGTAAGTCTACAATGAGTAGTTGTGCCCTGGGCCTGGTGGGACTTTGGGTCGACTCCCTCTGAACCCTCTTGGTGAGTGTTCAAGGGACCAAGCACCCCAGTGGCCCTGTGTCCTTGTCGCTCCCACCCATGGCTCCTATCCTGTTGTGTAGGTTGTGCCATGTTGGAAATGCAAACAAGCTGCTCCATCGTGGCGCCGAATCTCATAGTGGCCACAGCCTTGGCAGGCTGTGCTACCTTTTCATATAAAGTTGAAGAGGCCACTGCGCGAAGTGTTCCTGCCCTGCTGTGGAGGGGGAGAGTTTCATGGGAACTGTGTGCAAGGAAGGCAGGACTACTGTTTGTGGTGGAGGTAGAGGGTGTGACCCATCTTGAGCCTCATTAAAAAGGCGTGAGGAGGAATTCCCAGAGGGCTTGCTAAATATCCCTGGAATCCGCGAGGCACAGGACGGCTTCCGAGAAGGAGCAGGCACGGGGCGGGGGGCTTGAGATTCTAGAGTTCTGGGGCACGGTGCGGCGGGCGGTGGGCTCCTCCCCAGCCACCGGCCTTCCCACTCACCCTGCCGGGAGCAGGGCTGGGAAGCCCAGTGCATTCAGAGAAGAGAGGACACCAACTCTGGCTCCCAGAGGTCAGACGACTTCCTTTTTCTGGAAAGCAAGCAGGTGGTTGAGCTCCGTGGCTTGCCAAGCGTGGTCCCTGCACCAGCAGCGGCAGGAGCTAGGACCTGGTCTCCGATGTGGGGTCTGGGGCCACAGCCCTGACCTTCCAGATCAGCCTCTCTGAGGATGTCCCAGTAACCTGCTTAGCGTGTGGTTTTGGTGGTTGGCGTGCGAAGACCTCCGCTTCACTGAGATATCAGCCTGAAGACAAATATTTGCTCTAAACTGGTTAAAAATAAACTGCTCTTTTACCCAGTTATTCCCTCTCCAGGAATTTATTATCATGTCTAGGAACTGATTCGATGGACACACTCACAGAAGTGTGCAAAGATGGGGGCCTGAGTTCTGTAAGAAATGGAAATATCATGAAGTTGTGTCCAACGGAGCTGCGATGCAGGAAGAGGTGACATGCTTGTACGTGGGAGTCTCCACCATCTCATAAGGAGGGAGTGTTATGCGTACTGGTCTGTAAAGGTGCCCAACAGAGGTGGTTAAAGGCAAAAAGCAAGGGGCGCCTGGGGGGCTCAGACGGTGAAGTATCTGCCTTCGGCTCAGGTCATGATCCCAGGGTCCTGGGATCAAGCCCTGCGTCGTCAGCTCCCTGCTGAGAAGCTCCCTGCTTTTCCCTCTCCCTCTCCTTCTGTGCTCTCTCTCTCTCTTAAATGAATAAATAAAATCTAAAAAAAAAAAGGCAAAAAGCAAGTTGCACAACAGTATAGAATGCAATCCCGTTTGTGTTTGTAGAAAGAGGGAACATGTGTACACACCCAAATACCCTAATTAGTTTGTGTCTGGAAAAATAGACAACATGAGTGTGTATTTAGTGATTTTAAAACTACCCAGCGAGAAGAAATAAAACCCAAAAATTACACAAGAGAGAGAGTGTGAGCGCCCACGCATTCGTCTGGGCCCTGGCCTTTCTCCGCCCGACCCGGCCGCTCCCACTCTCATCCCGCTAACACAGAAGCTCATTGCCTTGTATGTCTTCCAAGGAAACCACGTTCTAAGGCTTCACGATGCCTAAAGATATTAAGCAGCTTCATAGCATTTATTTTCAGACTAAATAATTTGATCTCTATCTAATTTCTCCTCAGAAAACCTGAGTCATCTGAGAGCTGTCTGTAGTGCCAATTTGGAGATGTCGGGCAAACGCATCGTTAGTGTCCCCAGATAGGTTATTTTACTGAGGAGGCTGAGTCGGTGGTTAGTCACCATTGCAGTGCTGTTGGTAATCACTGGCTGAGGGTGATAACTCAGTTGGCAGACCAAAGAGAAGTACATTTTAAAATATGGTGTGAATGATAGAATGTGAGAGATTAAGACACAGACAGACTAGAGGGACAGAGGGACAGATGGACAGATGGAGGTGAATGCAGGGATTTCAGTGATTAGCCCTTGGCCCTGAAATGTGCGCGAAGCTGTGCCTGACACAGCCGGGCCGTGCTTTCTGGGATTCTGCAGGGCGGGTGGGGCGGCCGAGGACAGGGGTGTTGGGGGGTGGCCCGGAGGTGGGCGGTGGGCCTGGTGGCCTCCAGGGATAGACACGCCTGCAGATGAGCTATGGCAGGAAGGAAGGACGGGCTTTGCGCACCAGATGTTCCCCGGACCCTGAAGATCAAGGAGTAATGGAGATTATGAGGGGAGAGGGAGGTTTCTTTCTTCCTTCTTTTTTTCTTTCTCTTTCTTTCTTTCTTTCTTTCTTTCTTTCTTTCTTTCTTTCTTTCTTTCTTTCTTTCTTTCTTTCTTTCTTTCTTTCTTTCTTTCTTTCTTTCTTTCTTTCTCTTTCTTTTTCTTTCTTTCTTTCTTTTCTTTCTTTCTTCTTTCTTCTTCTTTCTTTCTTTCTTTCTTCTTTCTTTCTCTTTCTTTCTTTTTTTTTCTTTCTTTCTTTCTTTCTTTCTTTCTTTCTTTCTTTCTTTCTTTCTTCTTTCTCTTTCTTTCTTTCTTTCTTTCTTCTTTCTTCTTTCTTCTTTCTTTTTTAAAAAAGATCTTATCTATCTATCTATCTATCTATCTATCTATCTATCTATCTATCTATCATCTATCTATCTACCTATCATCTATTTATAGAGTGGGGGAGGGCAGAGGGAGAGAGAGAATCTCACACAGACTCCCTGCTAAGTGCAGAGCCCCACATGGGGCTCCGTCCCATGACCCTGAGACCATGACCTGAGCCAACATCAAGAGTCAGATGCTTAACCAACCGAGCCACCCACGTGCCCCGGGAGGGAGGTTTCTGTGTGGGCGCTCCTGATGTCAGGGTGTAGGCTGGGCGCTGACGAGCCTCCAGCACGGCGGCAGAGTTAGGAGGTGCGGGGGGAAAGGGGGCGGTGATGAGGAATGAGGCGTCAAGTGACTGAGCTGCCCATGGCACGTGGTGAGGAGGCTGAGCCGCGCGGTGCCCGAGGGGGAGGCCATAGTCCCGCGGCCCCCGGTGCCCAGAGAGACAGGGAGGAGTGGGAGCGTGAAGCACCGCTGTGGGGCATGGGGCACGGGTGCAGCTTGCCCCCTGGAAGGTGCTGGAAGACCCTGCCTCGCCTGGAGCTGGGCATCATGACGTTTGTCCCAGAGGGGCCGTCCAGTAGGGTAGCGACAGAAGGGATGGAGCCTTCACGCGGCTTAGCAGGAGGTTCTTCCAAGAATCCACCCACCGTTGTGTGGCTGGGGGCTTCCTCCCAGTCCCGGGGCGCCCGCACACGGGGTCCACTGTCCCACGGCTCCTTTGTTCGGGGTCTCGTTAGCGCCTTGATGCTTTGTCACGGTGCCGGTTAAAGCAGAAAGCAGATTTTACCGGGCCTAGCTCTGTTGCTGTTGTGGTTTTCCTAAAGCAAAATTACTATCTAGTGAAGTCACTTTCTCAGATTTTATTGTTTCTAGTGCCAATTTTAAATTTGCACAGAAATCCCCCAATCACTTCGAGTTAAAATAACAAGAAAGCCCAAACAACCAGACCATTATTTGTGGGAATTCTCCCTGTCCTTGTCTTGGTACGATTCCTGTTTTTATGGTACTGTGGAGGGGTCAGATGCCGGGCCTTAGGGTGTGAGGGTCCCAGACAGGGCAGGCCCCCCCCGCCCCCCGCCCCGTAGCATGCACCCGGCCCCTGAAGCAAGTCACACTGGGTCACTCAGGAGGTGGGAGGGGGGGAGGAAGACGGAGAGAACGACAGAGACACAGGGAAAGAGAGACAGAAAGAGACCAAGGGAGGGTGGCAGGGAGAGAGGGGGCAGGGGAGGGAGGAGAGAGAGACAGACACGGGGGGGGGGGGGGAGGGGGAGTGTCAGCAGTGCGAAGGAAAGCTTTAAAGGAGCTGGGGCCAGACCTGAGGCTTGAGCCCCCAGCCACACAGAGCTGCTTCTGTGCCCTGAGCCAATCTCCCGCACTTTCTGGACCCTGTTTTCTTTCCTTCACGTATAATAAGGAGGAGCTGAACCCAGTGCATCTGATTCAGTTCCAGCCCTCGTTTCTGTAAATGCCGAAGAGGAAGGGTTCCTGCCATAGACTGAAGTTTCCAGCTCTGTTTCCGCTCCTCACGGGAGCACTTCCAGCTCTCCTTAGAAGTATTGTGAAATTCTAAAGAAAAAATCACCCCATACATCACTAAATTTAAAAGGTAGGGTTTGAAAAAGAGAACGGTAAACTAACATTGAGCTCTAATTCAGGATACGCATGTTAAAGCATTTAGGAGCAAAGCGTGCTGACGTCCAGGACTTGTTCTGAAATAGATAAAAGTTGAAACAAGTGGACACACCGTTAGATAGGGAAAGGTCGATCAATGTGCGAGAAATGAGGACTGGCTGACCCTGGGCGGTGAGAATAGGAGTGTCCGCCGCACAATGCCGTCCATTTTTCTGGGGTCTGGGGACTTCCACGGTAAGACGTTGGGGGATGAGTCGTGTCTACAGTGACCTGTGTGTGGGCGGGAGGAGAGGCGGGTGCCCGGGGACCGGACGTGCGCCCTAAAGCGGAGGGATAGGACACCCCGCGGCTCCCAGCCCTGGGCACCCCCGCTCTGAGGCTGCTGTTTGTCCAGGACGCAGGGGAGCTTCTAGCAGATGAGTCCAGGAAGGTGTCCCGGTCCTGTGTGCAGGTGCGTGTCCTCTCCTTCTCCTCGCGCCTGGCGGGGACCCAGCCACGGTGCAGGCAGCGTCTGGCCCTGACACCATCCTCCCTTCGGGGAGGCGATCGGCCCTACGGTGCCCGGCTTTGAACACAGCCCCCGTCCCCAGAGCCTGGGGCGGAGCCGAAAGGAGGGTGACCCCGCACAGCCAAGATGCTTTGAAGTCGCGGTGACTGTCCCGCGGACGGGCGGGGTGAGGAGGGGCAGGCACTTCTGTCTGGGTCCAGCCCAGCCACGCCTTCTTCCCCGGAGCTCCGGGCTCACCGTCGAGCTTCCAGAGAGCTCTCAGGGCCCAGTGCGCTGGAAGGTTCTGAGAAAGAGCCGGACGGAGAGAAAGGTCACTATCATGTGGGGCTGGGGTTTGTTGGCCGTTTCAAACAGACCTGGCTGGTCCGGCGGCGCGCTTAGCAGACAAGGCGCTGCGTAACCTGACCAGCACTGCGGGGGTGGGGCTGGCGGGGGGGCAGGGCCCACTGTGCGCGGGGACCGGACCTGCTGGCCATGCGAGCCAGACCTCTGCAAACTGCCACCTTCAACCCTGCAGCAGCGTCCCTTCGGCTGGAGGTCCCAGGTCCCGGTGCGGGCAGGCGTGGCTCCTTCCGAGGCCCGTAGCCTCGGTTTGCAGACGGCTGCCTTCTCCCCGTGTCCTCCTGTGGTCTGTGTTTGTGTTCTCATCTGCTTTTCTTAGGAGGGTGCCAGTCATCCTGGACTCAGGCCAGCCCATGTGAACTCCGTTTACCTTAGTTGCCTCTTTGAAGGCCCTACCTCCAAATGCAGTCACTGTCCGAGGTGCTGGGGCAAGGACATCAGCCTGTGAATTTGCGGGGGACACAGTGTAGCCCACAGCAGTCCCCAGACCACCCTCACCATTGCTAACACGCCGCAAGCACGCCTCGAGGGGGGATCGGTTGGTATTGGGCGCTGCACCATGACATGGTCCAAGAACACAGGCTCACAGACCCCGAGGGCCTCAGAGATGCTGTGTTTCAATCGGCTCCGTCACTGATGCGGGGACGCACGTGTGGACAGGGCTGAGGGCAGCACCGAATGCTGTCGGGGACGGGGAGCATCGGCGGGAGCTTGTGTCCCTGCTGCTGGGCTGCAGACTGACGCAGGAACTCAGGATGGCAGCGGGTAGCCGCTTACAGAGGCACACCTCTTACCATCACATCCAGCCCGCACACTCCTGGTGTTTGCCCAGAGGAGAAAAATTCTAGCAAATAGTAAGATGTCCTAGGAAGTTTCAAAAATTAGCCAGTTTGAAATAGCTAAAGATAAAACTCATGATTGTTGTTTATCTTTTCCCCCTATATACTCGCATTCTTTTCTTAGTTATTGCATTGTTTTTAAAGGGATTTTGCACGTATTTAGAACCTGCTCATTATCAGTGTTACAAATAAAAAAAATTTTGTAATAGACAGCGTTTGCCTCTAAAAATGAAACGTCAAGTCCACGAGGACACACACAACATGACACGTTGGCAAATTGCACTGCCTCGTCTTAGGACCAAGCCTATGTTATTGGTGGGAAGCACAAACGACACTTGGGAGCCCCACAACGAGAGTCCCTGTGTAGGCCGCGGGCAGGCAGGTCTCGGGGGCGTGGGCGGCAAGGGGGAAGGTCTAGAGGTGTGCAGAGTCCACGGTGGCTCATTCACACGTAGCCACGCAAGAGTCCGCCGTCGGGATGTCGGCCCTCGTGCTGCTGCCGACGATCCGGTACCTGTGGGCATGGTACCTGTGGTCGCCACTGGGGAGGGCTGCACAGCCCGGCGTCCCACCCTGGGGAGGTGACCCGCATGGGAATGTCACGTGTCGAAATCCCATCAACGGGAAAGTGGGGTGTAAGTTGTTGGGACCCCATCTGAAGGAGAGAAACTGGGGCTCCCTTGCCCTCCAAAGACCCAATCTCCCTCCAGGCTGTGTTTATGGAATGAAGCGCTGAATAAAGAGAATGTGGAAGCCGGTGCATCCATTCTGGCGGATCTAAAGAAGCAGGCAGTATTCTCTGACCTCGGAAGCGGCCCACAGCTTGTGCGCGGCAAGCTCTCTGGCCCTTACCCTGGGCAGCTTCTCGGTCGGCGTTGGGTTAGCTGCCCCAGGCTTCTTCGGGCAGAGGGATGCTTATCCACGTGAAGGTTCTGTTTCTGCGAGCTTTTCTAGCTCAGTATTAACATTACCTCAAATACACCCATTGCTCTGAGATGTGTTCTCCAAATGTGGGTGCAGTTCCTGGATTTCTTTTGAGTTCGTAGAACATTTGAGCATCTCTGAAAACAATCCCAGAGAACAAGCATCTGAGAGGCGTGGGGATTGGGATATTTTGCTGCTGACACTTCCCCGCCTTAACGATCCGTGTGGCCTGGACCGGCCACTTGATCTCTTGGGCACTCAGGAGTAATTCTCTACCGGCAGGTGACGGCATCAGACTCTGATTCCCGAGATCCTTTCGGGGTCAGAGATCCAGGGGCTCTGCAGTGAGGCAGAGAGAGGTAAGGAGGAATCGGAAGAAAACATATGAAGCCGAAGTCAGGTCAGGAGGATGGCTGTTTGTGTTAGAAACGGGGAAGGAGGAAAGAGTGGAGCTGCCACGGGTCCTCCTAGCCGAGGCGAGGGTGTCCTGAGCCCCACAGGCACTATGCAGAGTACCCTGCGGGAAACAGACTCTATTTGAAATCTGGTGCTTTATCTTATAACAGGAAGGGTATATTCTATGGCATAATGTATCCAGGTTTTTAAAATGTAAAATAAAGTTTCCCCCAAGATGTTTCAGAAAGCTGCCCCATGCTTACCCTTATGGCACCAAGTACCCTACACCCCGTTACCGACCACTATGGTTTGAGGGTTTTGTAGTTTCCTGCTGAAGAGAAGTACAGCTTGAAGTGAAATGATGTGTTCTCGTCCCCCTTCCTTCGGGGTTTACCAATGGCTGGTTTTTGGAAACACTGTTATAAATTGTTAATCGAGGCCAGATACTGGAGCAACTGTTACCGGGTGAATGCTTTGTGGAGTTTTGTCTATGAGTTTATGTGTAATGAGATTCTTGGAAGATGTATAATCACGAGGAAATCTATTGATTCTCAATCTCTCAGCATTGCCAGTGGCTTCAGGGAATCTTATTAAGTTGGCTTGTATTTTTTTTTTTTAATGCCACCAGAAGCAACGACTGTTTTTGTACATAGAACTTGGAAGTGTCTTTTACTAGATGATAATATCAGAAACCAGGATTCTCTGGGGCTCCTTCGATTTTCTTCACAAACCCCTGTCACCTGGGCTCCTGCGTGTTATCTGGGCCATGGCCCCAGCTCTCCCCTTCACTGGAAAACCCAGTGCCTTGGAGTCCTACCAGGGGTTCCTCCTGCACAAGGCACCCCTCTGTCCCCTTGTGCAGAGACAGAAGTGATGATGGGCCGGGTCCTCTTTGGCATAGGCCCCAGGTCAGAGACGAGGGAGCTTCTTGGTTACTGAGCACACTGCAGGAAAAATCAATTAGTGCTTGTAATAAAAGGCTACTTCCTTTTGTTTGCCTTTTTTATAAAGCAAATTAAGTGTTTTAGTCATCATAAATTTAAATTAAGAATAGGGAACCAAGACCAAGCTAAAATTAATAAAAATATACGGTAGTTATATAATACGATCAGATAAAAGGAAAGGGTCAAGTGTACAAAATGAGAAATGGAGGCAGACGGAAGTATGGGAGCTCAGACCGGGGGACAAGCAGAGGCAAAGAGCTGGTGGGCTTACAGATACCTCCTCGCCCTCAGACGCTCGGTCAGTGGGGCCCATAACGGCTGGTCACTCCATCTTCTGTCTTCTGGGATGCTGGCGACAGGGACTTTTAAGGTCAGGCTGCCTTTTCACAATTCGAGACATCCCTGTTGGCACCTGCCCGCTGCCTTGGAAGGCAGGTTCAGTCCATCAGCGGAGTTTCCACCGCTGCCTTAGGAGGTCGGGGGAAGAATGAGCAGAAAAGCTACAGAGCTAGGAGTCAGTAACTTCTGGGGCATCAGCCGAGGGTAAGCGATGACTCAGGAGCGCGTTCAACAGGTGGAAGACTCACGTTATTAAAGAAATACAGATTTGAAGAGAGAAAAACATACGAGCATGTGGATGCTCACATTCGGGGGTGTACTTGGGGAACAGTGAACCTTACTACAGCGCCGGGCCAGCCGGCCGGCTCTCCTAGAGCACGGTCCTCTGAGACTGCCCCCTCAGTGCCACACCGTGCTGGGGGTCCCCAACACTGCAGTCCCTCCCGCTCACAGGGCACCAGGTCAAGGCAAAGCTTCAGACCTTTCTGCAGCTCACCCCCAGGCGGCGGTGGAGTGTTTCATGTCAGAGACCCCCAGACCTCGTACCTAGTACATGTTGCTTCTATGCTGCCTTGGATGTTCTTGGCGAACAGCAACAAATGTCTCCTTTGCAGGCTGAAATTCTTCCCTTTATGGTCCTTCGGGCAAATGACTTTTCCCATGCACACCCCAGCACGATTTCACCCTGAGATCCTACAGCAATCTGTCTCACCTCTAGACAGTGACACGCACTGGCCCCTTCTCTAGAGCAGCAGATTTTCCTGGGGCCAAGGAGCCCAGCTTGTGGAGTCAGGGAGCACGGACTTGAATCTCTGCACGGACATTCCTTAGCTGGTGGCCTTGGACTGAATGCATGGGCTCAGCCTTTCCATCCACGAAGCAAGATTATAGTGCCTACCTTTGATACAACCACTGGGCACCTGGCTTGGCGACTTCCTTCCCCACCTCCACCCCTGTCCCGCATCACTTCCCTGCTCGCTCTGCTTGTGTGCACTTCTGGGGTTCTAGCTGCAACTATTATAACCGGGGCACATCTTTGGGAGGGGCCCTATGGGGCAGGGTCCCTGGCAATGTTCCTAGAGAAGGAGGCCTCTCATCCCCTCACTTAGGATCTGTCTTTGGCTGACTCTAGGCCAGAACTGAATGGGGAAGGAGACCCCAGGAAGGTAGTCTGGCTCTTCCTCAGAGGTGTGGAAGGGGTGTGGGGAGGTCAGGAAGCAGGCATCTGGCCCAGGGCTGATGGGGCTGGTGAGATCATGCAGGGTCCTGACGTCCTTTGGTTATAACCTGCCTGAGACCCCGGCTCTTCAAATGCATCAGTGTGTGTAGCGTCCTTATCACACTTTGTATGCACGCACACACACACACACACACACACACACACACACACACACACACACACGGGTGTTATTTTCTATCCAAGTTAACATATGTACTTGTGTGACAAATACAAAAGGAGAAAGTTCTGAAAATCAGGTCTGCAACTCTGTGACACAAGACATTTAAAAGAGAAAACATTCTTCAGGAGGTGCACAATTAAACCATAAACTATTATGATAAAAATGCGGTTAGGCACTGACCATACTTAGGAAAACAAAACAGAAACTACCGGGCTGCATCAGCAGGGACTAAGAAGGGTCCACATTTTGCTGATTTCTCTGCAAGCCCAGGGATAGAGTCCCCGGCATTCTGACACACGCTCGTCCTTTGTGTCAAGAGAAGGGGATAGTCAGGGCTACACAGCTGTGCGGGGAGAACGGGCACTGACGCGAGTGGCTGACGTGTCCCGAGACCCCATCCGGAGGGGACGGGCTGTAGCAGGCGCAGTTCTAATTCTTCTGAGGTTTCAACTCAGCTTCTGCCATGGGAGCCTTACCAGCTATTAGTGGAGAAGAGACTATGTTTTGCTTTTAAAAATCCATTAGTAGGAGCACGATCTCGTATTCTTTCGAGTGTCTTGTATGTACCCATTGCGACGGGGGTGGAGGGCGAGCGGCTGTTGCGAGCGCAGGGCGCAGGCTCCCAGGGCTGAGCCTCGGGCCCCTGCGTGTCCTTGAGCCCTCGGTCCTGGCAGAGGGCCGTCAGCCCGCCTACCCCGTCTCAGCCCCGGCAGTTCTTGCTCCACACGGGAGTCCGCCGTGTCTCTTTGCTGGCTGCTTCATGTGCAAAGCATGTCAAGTTCCTAGGTCATGCTTTTTAAGATGGATTACTGTCCAGTTCTTAAAGAGTTGGCCCTCCCTACGGTTCAGACGTGTCCCAGTCCCCCCTTTGCATCTGAGAGGCAGGGCCACTGCCCACTGGTGGCTCCTCTCCTGACCAGGCAGGGGCAAAGGGCCCAGGGAAGGGTCTGCCGATGGGGTTTTATGAAGGACCAGGGTTGAATGGGAAAGCCTAGGAGGCGGGGAGGGCCCCCCGGGGAAGCTCCCTTTCCCCACGACCTGGCTAGCGTCTGGGCATCGGGGCACTTAGGGCTTCAAGCCTGGACCCCGGGCACTTCCCAAAGGTTTGCTGGAATCTCTGGGGCTTAGCGAGAGCCCCTGCTTGCTTCCTATCACCCTTGGAAATAATAGCAGCTCTGTCAAAGCATGCCAGAGGCCAGGAGCCACAGAATGAAGAGTGGCTGACAGCCCCTGGACTCAATCGCCCTGTCAGACGGATGTGAATCCTACCTGAGTCCGTGTAAAGATTGGACCCTGATCTCGTGGTTTTTCTGCATGGACGGCTGGGATGGGCCTGGGTTTTTCTGCACCATTTATTCTTCCCCACGATAATTCTGGGGTTGGACTTGGCTTCTGGAATTGGTTGTCCAGGATGAAGACGAGGCAGGTGCTGTCGTGATGGGCATGTGTGTGGGAGGCGGGACAGAGGTGGTGCGGGGTTTTCTCTGGTATTTTAGGCCGTTCTCGGGGCCCCGTTACTGTGCCCTCTGTGTCTTTCTCATCTCTGAACAAGGAGCTCTCAAAGCTTAGTTTCCACTAAAGACTGCGAAGTCCTTAATGTTGTCAGACAATATTTTCATCAGAGTATTCTCAAGATCCTAGAAATTTTGTACTTGTCTTTACATAATCTGAGATTTTCAATCCAATATAACGAGAAGTTGCAGATACCTTCAATTTGTTGATTTTCACAAAAATATTTTTAATATTGGGTTTCTATAAAACAGATAAATCTGTACAATCAGCAAAAACAATACATTTTATTTGAAATATCCGTCAGAGATTTCCTTCTCATTTATGTCCCTCTGGATGGTGTCCCATCTTGGGGACAATCCCTTGGCTTTTTTTCTTCTCCTTTGTTTTCACTACTTTCAAGGGACTTATCCCATTTTTGGAAGCAGGGAGGGCAAAGAGATGGTAGATTTTACTAGGCTAAGACGGACCCTCAGAAGGTTAATGTCTTGGAAGATGAGGGGAAGGTGATTTACTTTTGGCGTCTCACGCTTAGAATGGGCACAAAAGGTAGATTGTTGATTTGAACAGAAGACCCCATCTGAGATTTCTAAAACTTACTCTCAAGCCCTGAACACCTCACGATGTTGTGAGGGCAGTAAAAGGGAGTCTGTGTGTTTCTAAATATAACTTTAATTGAAAGAGGCATCCACAGTCGATCACATGAATGATTTTTAAACTAGTAGTCCAAAGGACAACTCTTGTGCTTTATAATTTCTTAGTTTAATTGGCAAATATCATATAAAATAAAGGAATACTTTAGGGTTGGAGAAGGATTGTTGGCTGTCTTTATAGGATGAAATGAAGCAAATAACTAGCAATTTGGGGTTGAGGAAAGGTTTGGAGAGAGGAGGCAACATTTTTTTAAAAATTTTTTACTGTTATGTTAATCACCATATATTACATCATTAGTTTTTGAGGTAGTGTTCCATGATTCATTGTTTGTGCATAACACCCAGTGCTCCACGCAGAATGTGCCCTCCTTAATACCCATCACCAGGCTAACCCATCCCCCCACCCCCCTCCCCTCTAGAACCCTCAGTTTGTTTTTCAGAGAGGAGGCAACATTTT
Source organism: Eumetopias jubatus (assembly GCF_037043125.1). Lineage (NCBI taxonomy): Eukaryota > Metazoa > Chordata > Mammalia > Carnivora > Otariidae > Eumetopias > Eumetopias jubatus. The sequence goes on along the minus strand of NW_028274809.1, from coordinate 191,677,160 downwards.
AGAGCAGTAAAATCACCCCCGTAAACATGCTTTACCTGTCAAAAATACACGAAATCAGATACTTAACTTGAGAAATAGAAATCATGTTTTCATTCTTTTAACAGCCTGTTGATGTAACTTGCTTGCAACTTGCTTGCTTCTGCCCAACTGATGTTCTTCGCCTGACTTATTTGTAGAGCTCAGCTCTCAAATAGCTTAGCATCACGTGGGAGGCGCATTTCTCCAACTTCTTCTGTCTTTTGATATTTCTACTATGTGTTATGATTTCTTCTTGATAAATATCATTATTTAGAAATAAAGTCAAAACCAATTTTGCGTAGTTTTCTTTTTCCATACAAAAATATTAAGTGTTCATCTAAAAGTCAAGCGACGTTATTAATTGTGACTGCGTAGCCTGACTGGGAATTCCTCTTCATGTGTCATTAATCACTGAGCGTCTGATGTTAGGCTATGCAGAGCATGATGTACCAACAGTCTGGAATCCTGAAAATATATCAAAATAAAATTGTCAAAAATTTAAGGAAAATTGTGAGGTTTTAGAGTCCCTTAGCATTGAGGTTTTGATGGCTGCAATGTAACCATGGCATTTGCCCTCAGACTGGTTTTATTCTGCCAATAAGTGTTCAGAAATGGAGGAACTGGCTACTTTCTCTCCTCATCAATACCCAGTTGAAATGATGGAAAAAAAAAATACTCCTTCAAATGAAGAAAACCATGACAGCACGCTAGGAAATAGGACAGATCTTCAGTAGGCAAGAAATGGTGAGGATTCTTGCAAGAGGGAAAGCATTTGGGATCAGGCACGGGGACCTGCCGCTCACGGCCATGCAGGAGGGCGGCACAGGCCTTCCCAGGTGATCCTCGGAGAAGTTTCAAGGTAGGGATTGAATATCGAATAACAGAGGTGATTAGTTTAGAACTGCTTAGCACAGTTGGTCCATAGCTGCTCTTCTCAGTTGGGGCTGGCCCACCGCTGTCTGGAGAAAGCAGACCCCAAGCCTGGGAAGGCCCAGGGACGGAGAGCAGCCCTTACAGTTAGCCCCGTCCCTGTGGAAGGTAGAGAAGAGACGAGATTAAAAAAAGACAAGCAGTTCCTTCCAAGACAGAAATACAGGGAACCATCATAACCCAGAGTCACCGGGGGCTTAGGATGGCCCTGGGGAGCCACCTTCCCATTGTCCGTCAGCAGGGCTCACCTGCCGGGATTCGCAGTGAGCAGCCAGGTGCCCTGGAGGAGCAGAAACAAAACAACCACACAAGCCACACAGACCAGCTGTCTGCACTAGACCACACAGGCCTTCCTGCAACACATGCAAACACCCCAAGGATCACCAGCGAGCCCAAGAGTTCAAGAGCTTGACAAAAGGCAGTCATGACCATCAGGCAAAACAGCCCACTGTTTTGGAGTGGAGGAAGCAGAGACACTTCACGAACAGAAAAGAACGTAAAACTTTCTTTTTTTATTTTTATTTTTTAAAGATTTTATTTATTTATTTGACAGAGAGAGACACAGCGAGAGCAGGAACACAAGCGGGGGGAGGGGGAGAGGGAGAGGCAGGCCTCCTGCCGAGCAGGGAGCCCGATGCGGGGCTCGGTCCCAGGACCCCGGGACCATGACCTGAGCCGAAGGCAGACGCTCAGCCCCTGAGCCACCCAGGCGCCCCGAATGTACAACTTTCTAATTAATGTTTAGTGAGCAATGAGAGGATAACTCCTCCCTAAAACATGAATAGTTGCTTTGAAAGAGGAGCTATAGGACAACAAAACAGAAGTCTTATTAAATACGATTTTGTTGAAGTGAAAGCGGTCTGGATGCATTCAGCCAATGAGCCAACTGTGACCTGGAAAAGAATGTTAAGATTTCTGCTCAACAAACAACGGTAGGGAAACTGAGAGCTATGTTTTGAGAGGTGGGAAATAGATTCAGGACTTTGAGGGAGGAGAGCGAAGTTCAGGGAAGGAAAGGGTAGGTCAAAGAGAGATAAGGGGAAAGATGTCCTTCAGCTGGAAGAGATTTCAGTTTTCAGCTGGGAACCGCTAAGAAGAATAATTTATGAACAACGAGCCATCCTGGATGCATGACTTGTGGTTTGGAAGAGTGAGGATGAAGAGATAAGCCTGAATACTTATGGAGTGATCCAAGTACACACACTGTCACCTAGGACATGACAAGGATGACAGCAACACCAGAGGTCTTACCTTTAGGGGATATTGGAAGAAAGCAAGACAGTGGCTTCTCAGTTTCCTTATTCATCCAACAAATATTCATTCAGTGTTCTCTGTGTGCCAGGTGTCTGGACAGACAGCTCAGCCCGACAATGCACAGATGGACAAGTAAAATACATCGACTATTAGATGGCGTTAAAGGCTTAAGAGATGTTGCCTGGGGAGAGAGACGGCAGTGCAGGTAAGTGACCGGGCAAAGCCTCCCTCAGAAGCTACTTTCGAGTAAAGATCCCAAAGATGGAAGGAAGTAGGCACGCGGCTTCTGGAGGACGAACATTCTTGGCAGAGACATCAGTAAGCCAAGAGGCCACGAAGCAGGAGCTTGTCTATCCAGCTCTGCGGCAAATGATTTTGAACTGAGAATTCCATGCTGGGCTAATACCCAGAATAAAAAGAAGAACACTCTTTCACACATGCCAATGCTGGGGGAGTTTTCCATCCTCACACGTGTATGTAAAAACTTACGCAGATACACTTGAGCAACATAAAACAGTGCAGGAAAGAACATGACCTGGAATATGGGAATAGTGATGGCTTAACTTGGCTCAGGAGGAGGTGAAAGACGGTCTCAGAAACAAAAGCAAAAAAAACCAGCCAAACAACTAAGAACATAAATTAATTTAACGTTAGTCCCCCCAATGTTTGGTGGGTGGGTCATTCCCTGGCAATGTTACGTGAGGTATGATGTGATTCATGTTGTATGATATGATGCATGATATGTGTATGATGTGATGCATGATGTAGGCATGTGATGTATGATGCACACATGGTGTGGTGCATGGTGTGTGTATGATGCACACATGTGATGTATGATGTATGTGTGATGTATGGTGTGATGTGTGGTGTATGTATGATATATGATGTATGCATGTGATGTATGATGTCTGTATGATATACGAATGATGAATGGTGTGATGTGTAGTGTATGTATGGTGTAATGCATGATATATGCATGATGTGATGGATGCTATATGTATGATGTATGATGTGATGTATGATGTATGCATGTGATGTATGATGCATGTATCGTGCGATGCAAGGTGCATGCATGATGTGGTGTATGATGTATGTGTGATGTATGAAGCAATGTATGATTTTTGCATGATGTATGATGTGATGGATGATGTATGTATGACATATGATGTGATATATGGTGTATGTGTGATGTGGTTTATGATGTATGCGTGTAATGTATGATGTATGTATGGTGTGATGCCTGGTGCATGTATGATGTACAATGTGATGTGACGTATGTATGATGTATGGTGTGATGCATGATTGGTGTATGATATTTGTATGATGTATGCATGTGATGTATGGTGCATTCACATGATGTATGATGTGATGTATGACGACATTTCTGGCTCAAGAGTCTGACTGCACCATTCATTTCTGCAGTGGCAATATTTCTATAATCCTAATATTATAAATGCTGTATTTTAATTTTAAGACAGCCCTTTAGATAAACTGTGGATGATTTATTGAGGGTTACAGAGTAGAATGTAATTGTTATACAGTAATATAAACCTAATTTGACATCAAAAGTGTGATTCAGGGCGCCTGGGTGGCTCAGTCGTTAAGCGTCTGCCTTTAGCTCAGGTCATGATCCCAGGGTCCTGGGATCGAGTCCCGCATCGGGCTCCCTGCTCCGCGGGGAGCCTGCTTCTCCCTCTCCCACTCCCCCTGCTTCTGCTCCTGCTCTCGCTATCTCTCTCTCTGTCAAATAAATAAATAAAATCTTTAAAAAAAAAAAGTTGCCCAATTATTAAAAAAAAAAAGTGTGATTCAGTTGATATTGCCTAAAGCAATGTAGTTAAATGTGTAGTTTAAAAAATTATAATGGAGAGCACCGGAGAAATGGAAGATAAAAATGTGTACTTTTAAAACCATATGAATGCATTATTTTTATAATTAAATAAAAATGAATTAATATTTGAATGCTCTTTAGTGGAGAAGTATAATTTAAAAAAACAGGCATTTCCAGGGTGGCAGACAAGCCCAAGTTGGCTTGGGTGGCCCCACCTACCACTGGCAGGGGTGCCAGGATGGGTGTTGGCCCTGGACCTGGAAATTAACCCACTACCTTACAAAGGTGGTAAAGACAAAAATGTCACACCACAAAAAAAAAAAAGAAAAGAAAAGAAAAAAAATCTCTGGTGTGGTCATGGCAACCCTGAAAATCTTAGAACCAAAGGAACCCCTGACATTAATGGCCACAACTTGCACCCAAAACCACTTGTTCCCTCCTCTCCTTGGGAAGAGAAGAACAAGGAATGGAGAGAAAGGAAAGGAATCTATAAGAAAAACAAGTCCCACCCCCAGCATTTCTAATTGTACAAAAGCCCTGATTAAAAAAATGAAATAAAATGCACTCAAAACCACTTTAACTTTGCAATGTTTTGTGGAACGGAGTTGCTGATAAATCTCAAAAGAGGTAAAAGAAAACAGAAAAAAATAAAATGTATAGTTGGAAATTTTTTTTCTTATTGGAAAAATGTCATTAGGAAGGCAGGACTAATCTATTACATCATCAAATAGTCATAATTTCTAAAATTCTTGGGAATTACATTGTAAGAGACTTCAAAGTAATTTCTATAAAAACATGCCAACGCTGGGGGAGTTTTCCATCCTCACACGTGTACGTAAAAACCTACCCAGATACACTTGAGTGACATAAAACAGTGAAGGAAAGAATAAAATTAGCATTTTATCAGATTAGCCCCTCCACTGAAATGAGGGCAGTAAGATAACTAACAGCTCTGATGAAAGACTAACTGTCAATTTGTGGGTGATGTGCACAGAGAATGTCAAAATCGGTCTTAATTAGTGAGACCTTCTTGGGTTTGTCAATGTGGAAGAGACAGCTGTGGCCGATTTACATCAGGTTATAAACACCTGTTTGTTGAACACACCCATGCAATGGGTCCCGGGACCAAGTTGATACCCATGCAATGGGTCCCGGGACCAAGGGTGGAGCCAGGGACACAAATGGAAATTCTGACAGGGTTGCAGCACAATGTGAGGAGGAAGAGCCAAGGCTCGACATGCACAATGTCACGTTCAGGTAGTGCCTGGAGCAAAACATGACTTAGAGATCAAAATGCTAAGTGCCTAATGACGTTAATTGTTGGGTGGTTATGAAAATGCACGGTGGTTTGCAAAAGCAGAGATATGACTGCTGAAGCTTCAGAATATCAACAGGATCTTCTCACAATGTCCCCCACCTGTTTTGATGGCAGAAATTAAATGGCAACACCACTTAGGACGCTATAGTTGTGCCTAAACTGCATTTACAATGGATTTTCCCAAAGTTCCCACTTAAAAACACTCTGTGCTCTAATAATTATTCCTGTCAACATAAAAATACCACAGCAGTAGAAATGGCATCCTGATGGCATGTTCCCATTGATTTATCTTGGAAACTTTTATTTTGTGGAACTTTGTAAATATGGCAAGTTGTTGCATGATAATATCGTAAGGAACTTCCACCTGGGAAACTTCGGACAGATGTCCTCCACTGTTATCTGGGAAGCAGTGAGTGCTTTGCTTCTCTCTATGTCCATTTGTTATGTCTTATGTCTTTTCAAGGAAATGAAGACGGGATTTGAAAGGTATCTCTCAGAATAAGCAGATCTTGAAAACTTAAAAGTGTTTGTTTTAAGAGAGAGAAGAATCTGGGTTGACAGCAAAGCTCTCATATTTGGTATCTTGGGTGTATGATGATGATATTTCTAGCCAGGCTTGAGAATACAAAAGTTAAAATGAATTTTTGATAAGGAGTGGAGAGAAAGTCCCACGTGGACATGAAAAGTGAGAGCCTGAAGGCTATCAGGGCACATATGTGGCTGAAGGACCCATGCAGATTCCGTGTGGAGATCCAGGAAGAACACGAATTAAGGACCAAGAGGGCTGTGCCATCACTGCTCATGTCAACAGTAGCTCATTGGTGGTGGATGTAATCACCTGGGGAAAGAAATGCCCAAGACTGAGGGGGACTACGCGCCATCTTCCAGAAACCATGGGGTCAGGCATTGGCAAAAGAGCCAAAAGAGAAAGGAAAAAAGTGTAGTATGAAAGAGATCGAAGAAGGGCTTGTGCCACGTAAGTAGGAGGCTAAGATTCAAGAAGCGGGAATGTGCTTGGGGAAGGCTGAGAAGCCCAGCCAGTGTGAGATACTGCAGAGGGAGAACACACACCAGCACAGACTTTCACAGTCCACAACATGGCGGCCATTGCACGCCTCCTTGGCTCCTGTCAACTCTAAGGTTCTCTGGATAAACACTGCTCTTAATCTGTCCTGTTAAATGCAGAGCAATCGTGGGATTAGATGTGTGCTTTTTCCTCGCAAAGTATAGATCATAGGCAACTTGACTATTGCCTTAAAATGAAAGAAAATCCCTTAATATGAAAGAAAACCCATACGAATTTTAGACTTGGTGGGGGATTAGTAGGAATTTTATAGTGGCTGTGGTAGGCAGAATAATGGCCCCTCAGATGTCCACACCCTAATCCTTGGACCCTGTGAGGGTACTACCTTGCATGGCAAAGGGACTTTGTGGGTATGATTAAGGTTAAGGACCTTGAGGTGGGAAGGTCATTCTGGATTATCCAGTGGGCCCAAGGTAATTGCAGGATTCCTTAAGATCTGAGAAACTTCGCCATTGGCAGATGGCAGGGTGAGAGGGGCCTGGCTTGCCAACACCACACGGCTGCTCTGAAGATGGGTTTGGGGCTTTGAGCCAAGGAAGGGGGTGGCCTTGAGACACCGGAAAAGGCAAGCAAGCAGATGCCCCCCGGGGAGCCTCCAGAGGGACCACAGTCCTGCTCACACCTTGACTTGAGCCCAGGGAGACCCATTTTGAATGTCTGAGCTCCAGAATAGTAACATAATACATTTGTATTGCTTAACAAATTACCAAGTCGATGGTAATTTGTTACAACACAATAGTAAATTAGTGAGTGGCTTTTTAAACACACAGTGTGGTGACACTTGTGTTCTTAGTTCATATTTGAATACATATGTGAAGGAACTGTATGTTTTTAAGCACAGAAGGACCTGCTTAATCATACACAACTATTTATATACAATAAAAAAATATGGTCTCAGAGGTGGAAAAAAAAAAGAAATCATTGCTAAATAGGAGGAATTCTTATTCTTTTTTCAAACAGACCTAACACTTTGCTCCCACGGAGAGAAAAACAAAACCTGCCCTGCTTGGGGCCACCTGTGTCACACTACGATCATGTGACGCTGAGAGTATTCCGGTTCCTGAGCTAAAAATAAGTTGATGACATTGTGTTCCGTTAACGAGTACATGATCTTATCAGAGGACTCCGGGCTTTGATCTGGAGTTCATTCGCTTAAAATTTTCATAATTAGTCTTCCTTGGGAACTCTGCACTGCCTTTCTCCGTCCTCATTTGTTTCCCATTGAACGATCAGTAAGTACCATTTATTATTGCACATATGGTTGTTGTTTCTCAAAAAGAAACATTATTTTCCCCTCTAAAGTCTTAAATGTAGTCATTCTTGTTCCTGTCTTATTTAAAACACTAACAATTCCCATCACTGTCAGAAAGAACTAGACCAGATTGTTTTCTTCACTGGGGTCAGATCAGTACTCTCTTTTCCAGACAGCTCCAACTTGCAAATGGGTTATGTCCCATAGTTCACGTTCAAGTCTGTTGTTTGGAATTTGGAACAGATTTCCCCAGGCAAACAAGGTAATAAAAGATGATTTGGTCCCTGGGCTGCTTTTTGTGGTGTATTTGAATGGTCCCAATCGAAGTGCTAGGATCTGGGAACGGAGACCATTCCCTGCAGAAGAGAGAAACAGGTGACTTCAGACGTCCAGACTCCAGAACTGTGGTATATAACTTTCTCTTGTTTATAAGGCACCCAGTCTGTGATATTTTGTGATAGCAGGCCAAACGGACTCAGACACCAACATTCCAAGGACTTCTGTTGGATGGGGTATGTGCGGTCTCCGCAGTCTTTTCATTAGCAAGCCTATGTGTTTATTACGGGACAGCCTGGCCAAATGCCTGCCAGTTACACTATGTCCAGCTAAGTGTCCCCAGACTTCTGACCATGTGCTCACCTAATAATAGACTGCTAGGTTTTATACTACGTGGCTCTGTCAGGTTGGCCACAGCTGACTGGGCCGAGGATGGACACCTGCCTCAAAGGGGCCCTCGGTAGACTGGCTTAGAAGCACGAGAGAGCAGCCCCACAAAGAGGATTCGCACTTGGGCTGCACCTATGTGCTGCTCTTCCTAGGACAGCCCAAATGTGCATCTTATACCCCTTAATTAGTGTCGAGTGTCCTTTTCACTCCCAGAAGTGTTCCGGTTCAGACGGTGGTCATCCTACCTACACTGCTGGGCGTTTGGCTGAATTGTGAGGTTCATAATGTTTGAAGGGCAGCACAGGGAGGGACGCTGGGGCAAGTGTGGAAAAGCTGCAGAGCCGAGTCTGGTGGGGACCCTCAGCTATTCTCTTCTAAGGGATGGCCTCAAGCTAGATGAGTCTGCTCATTGATTCAACCAATATCTGTTGAATCCATCACACTTGGCAGACACTGCCAAAATCAGAGGACCCTGCAGGGACTGGCTAGGTGTGGTCTGATGGCCAAGCAAGTAGCTGACCCACTCACGTGACTGCTGCCCAGGGAGCAGAAGCCATGTATTTTCAGGCAGCATGGAAGACGGGTCCTTCCCCCAGACTTGTGGTGTCAGGGAAGGCTTTCCAGGAGACAGCATACACAGGGAGCCCAGGAAGGAGAGGTGAGAGCAAAGCACGGGGCATGCATGGGGGCAAGTGCCAGGCCAGAGGAGGTGGGCATGGCAAATGTGAAAGACGTGAGTGATGACCTAATCTGAGGGGTACCCACCAGGGGCACCCAGAGTGGGGTCCCTGGACCAGCAGCCACAGCATCCTGGGCACACGTGGGAAGTGCACGTTCTCATCCTTCCCCGGACTTCCCGACTCAGAAACTCAGGAGCCAGCCCATTACCTGTGTTTCGGCAAAGATTCCGGGAACTCGGATGCCTGCTCGAGTGGGAGCACCCCTGCCGCAGCCTCCCATAGCCAATGCTGCTCCCACTGGAGCCACTGCTCTGGGGAACCCGAGGACCTCTGTGGTAGGTGCCTTCATAGTACACCCCTCTGCACAAGGTTCTCTGCTCCCTGGGAAGTCCAACTCCCGGGCACTCCTGTCGTGCTTCCCAACTCTGGAGCCTCCAGTGCACGACACTCATGGCTTCAGATTTGAGAACCTCCAATGTTTCCACCCCCTCAGAGACATCCTCTGGTCTACACTTGGCTGGATGACAGTGAAAATTCATCTTTAAAGGCTTATAGCCTTAGCAGAAGGAGAGGGAGGGAAATGTGGTTCCATTTGGTCTGTACTACTGTCTCTTCTGTACTGTACTACTGTCTCTGAGCTTGTTACTGAGAAAGCCATCCCCATGTCCCATGACCAAAACTTTGAAGGACAAAAGGAGAGTCAGAAACTAATGTGCCAGGTGGTTTAGGCAGAACAGGGGCTAGGTGGACAGATAACCTTGCCCATGCTGTCGGTGTCCCTGAGTTAGGACAAAGTGCTCATGGCTTTTGTTAGTATTTTTTAACGTTGGGAAAAATTTGCAATCTAATGTAGGTTGAAGCACCTTTCCTTGTTGTAAAAGGTAAATAATGTTTTTCAAGCTGTGGGTAATTGTGAGAGGATGTGTCCCACCTCACCTCTCCTGGGCTTCAGACCAGGGACACCCTGCAACAATGTGGGTGGGCCTCATCCAATCAGTTGAAGGTCTTAAGGGCAAAAAAATGAGGTTTCCCCAGAATAAGAAATTCTTTTTTTTTTTTTTTAATGTGGAATGCTTCATGAATTTGCGGGTCATCCTCAGTTTGGGGTGTATCGTTCCAATTTAGTATGTGTTGCCAGAGCAAGCCCCCAGAAGAAATTCTGCCACAAAATAACTGCGTTAATCCTGCCCGAGTTTCCAGCCTGCTGGCCTGTCGTATGAATTTCAGATTTGCCAGTCCCTGTAACCAAGTCAGAAAATTCCTTAAAATCTATAAATAAATCTATCATCTATCATCTATCTATCTATCATCTATTTATCTATCATCTATCTATCTAATATCTATCTATCATCTATCTATCATCTATCTATCTATCTAATATCTATCTATCTATCATCTATCATCTATCTATCTATCTATCATCTATCATCTATCTATCTATCTATCATCTGTCTATCTATCATCTATCTATCTATCTATCTATCATCTATCATCTATCTATCTAATATCTATCTATCTATCATCTATCATCTATCTATCATCTATCTATCTACCTATCTATCTATCATCTATCTATCTATCATCTATCTATCTATCTATCTATCATCTACCTATCTATCATCTATCATCTATCTATCTATCTATCTATCATCTACCTATCTATCATCTATCATCTATCTATCATCTATCTATCTACCTATCTATCTATCATCTATCTATCTATCTATCTATCTAATATCTATCTATCATCTACCTATCTATCTATCATCTATCATCTATCTAATGTCTATCTATCATCTATCTATCTATCTATCTATCTATCATCTACCTATCTATCATCTATCATCTATCTATCTATCTATCTAATATCTATCTATCATCTACCTATCTATCTATCATCTATCATCTATCTAATGTCTATCTATCATCTATCTATCTATCTATCATCTATCTATCTATCTATCTATCTATCATCTACCTATCTATCTATCTACCTATCTATCTATCTATCTATCTATCTATCTATCATCTATCTATCTATCATCTATCTATCTATCATCTACCTATCTATCTATCATCTATCATCTATCTAATGTCTATCTATCATCTATCTATCTATCTATCTATCTATCATCTACCTATCTATCATCTATCATCTATCTATCTATCTATCTATCTATCTAATATCTATCTATCATCTACCTATCTATCTATCATCTATCATCTATCTAATGTCTATCTATCATCTATCTATCTATCTATCATCTATCTATCTATCTATCTATCTATCATCTACCTATCTATCTATCATCTATCATCTATCTACCTATCTATCTATCTATCTATCTATCTATCTATCTATCTATCATCTATCTATCTATCATCTATCTATCTATCTATCATCTACCTATCTATCTATCATCTATCATCTATCTAATGTCTATCTATCATCTATCTATCTATCTATCTATCATCTACCTATCTATCTATCATCTATCATCTATCTACCTATCTATCTATCTATCTATCTATCATCTATCTATCTATCATCTATCATCTATCTATCTGTCTATCTATCTATCTAATATCTATCTATCATCTATCTATCTACCTATCTATCTATCTATCATCTATCATCTCTCTCTCTATCTACCTATCTATCATCTATCTATCTATCATCTATCTATCTATCATCTATCTAATGTCTATCTATCTATCATCTATCTAATGTCTATCTATCTATCTATCTATCTATCTATCTATCATCTATCATCTATCTATCTATTATCTATCTATCTATCATCTATCTATCTATCATCTATCTAATGTCTATCTATCTATCTATCTATCTATCTATCTATCTATCTATCTATCATCTATCTATCTATCTATCTATTATCTATCTATCTATCATCTATCTATCTATCTATCATCTATCTAATGTCTATCTATCTATCTATCTATCTATCTATCATCTATCTATCTATCATCTATCATCTATCTATCTATTATCTATCTATCTATCATCTATCTATCTATCTATCTATCATCTATCTAATGTCTATCTATCTATCTATCTATCTATCTATCTATCTATCATCTATCTATCTATCTATCTATTATCTATCTATCTATCATCTATCTATCTATCTATCTATCATCTATCTAATGTCTATCTATCTATCTATCTATCTATCTATCTATCATCTATCTATCTATCTATCTATCTATCTATCATCTATCTATCTATCTATCTATCTATCTATCTATCTATCTATTTATCATCATCTCCTACTGGCTCTGATTTTCTGGAGAACAGAACTGACACAATTATGGGCAAGGGTCAGCAGCCCCATGGCCCCTCAAGTCTGCTGCAAGCACAAGGGCTTGGGGATGTCCTCCAATATCGACACTAAAGCAGTTCTCCTATTTCCTGCTCAAATCTTTGCTATCAACCAGACGATTCCCTTGCTCAGAGAAACTACTCTAACTCCATGGTTACTCACTATTTTATAAGTTTCAGAGAATAAAATGCTAGGATTTTAACCACTCCTGACTCTAAATTCAAGCCCGTCATTGCAAGAAAAAAATGGCCCGGATCTGCAGAAAGGACAAGCATCATGGTTCATAAGTTGAACACATGCCTTCCGTGGCCAATCGCTGTGACCCAGGGTCTAGCTGTCCAGTGCAGATTTCAGCAAGGAGGTGCAGCTGCAAGGAGCGCTTGCCTCCACTGTGACCGCTTCTCTGTGGTCAGTCCCCTGTTGAGGTTCCCACTTGGAGATCAGATCACCGATTTATCCATCCTTGAGCCGAGGTGAGTGGCCCTGCTGATGCGGCGCGAGCTCACTCCACCCCATTTTGGTGAGGTGGTGGTCTCCCTGCTAAGCCAGGATTTTAATCTGAAGTCGGCCCTGTCACAGTAGCGCCTTGAAGAGATATTTTCCGTCGGCCTGCCATGCAGAGGGTGTTGTGCTGGGCCCTGCAGAAGACGCCCCATCAATCAGGCACATGGCGCTCTCACACAGTTCTCGTCCTGGTAGACACTGGAGCAAAGTGCTTCCGGTGCCGAGATGAGGCAGGCGTCTGTGCAGCTGAACTGGGTCGGAGCGTAGGCTCAGGAAGATCTGGTCATCAGGCTTGAAAAGTCACGTTTTGTTCGTTTGATATCTTGGAAATCACGGTGATACAAACGAGATTGTTTATGATATTTATGACTGCCTTGGGGAACGTGTGAGTTGAGTCGTGGATCATTAAAACGTATCTGTCACGTGTGGCCAGCATGAGCACCTCTATCAGTCAGGAGCTGCCTGAGAGCGTGGCCATGTGGGTCAAGTTGGCAGTTCTGCGAATCAGGCAGGGTCCAGCTTGTTGTCTCCTAAGCAGAGGCTCCAGGACCAGCGTGGAGCTGTGATTGGGTGCCTCTCATACTTTTAACCTATGTGCTGCAAGAGCTTCTCTGCGTTCGAGCTCGCTCCGTTAGACCGCGAGTTCTTGCCTTGTTTGAAGATTTCCTTGTTTGGCGGGGTGGGCAGGGCTCACTTGGTTAGGGAGGAGAAGCTATGTTCTTCCTTTTTTTTTAAATTTTGTGGAGACCATGATATATGATATTGCTCAAAAATATTCCTAGGTAGATACACATATTTTGAAAGAAATCTAGAGATGATGTTTCTACTCAAATGTTTTTCTGGGGGGGTGTGTGCTGTATGTTTGGTATGATAGGTCAGTATGGGGTGATGTGGGGGGCACAAGTGGAGGTTCCTTACTTACGAAATGAGTGGTATCTCTTTCCAAGTGTGAGTTTCTCTAAGCCAAGATTTTAATCAAATATGTAGAATAAGATTCATTAGTCTTCCTTCTATATGGCTCCTCTTATTGGCAAATACCTTCCAGCTGGTCTTTGTGTATATGTATACATTGTGGTTGGAGGAAGTTGGCCAAGTGACGTCTAGAATCTATATAATCATTTAAAATATCAAGTCTGTGTGTCCTTGGTCTAAATGAAGACCAGCCCCTGAGGACTGACCCATTCTGACGCTGACCTCAGCTCGCCTGTGACTGGGGCAGCCACCAGCCCACCAGCTGCACGCAAGGAAGGCAGGCTCGTTCCCGAATGATTTCCAGCTGGCCCTGACCTCCCTCTCCACAGGACGGATGCCTGACATTCGAAGACTCAGTCCTGGACTCGTAAGACTGTTCCTAGCCTGCGGTAGATGAGTGTCCCTTGCCTCGGGTAGGTCTTGTGAAATCACGAATGCCTATCCGTCCTCAACGCCCAAGTGAGGGTCATTGTCGGACTTTTCCTTTCAACAAACAGAAGTAAGCTTTGAACTGAGAAATCAAAGCGCCTGCTTCTTTGGAATTCAGGAGAGTCCCCAGCGGGGGGGGGCGGGGAGGGGGCAGATTTGGGGCTGCGAGGGGATCCGATGCCTCTGGAGGAGTAGCAGTGAAGGAAGGAGGTGTGCTCGAGATGAGGCGAGAGATCTGGGGAAAATCCAGCAATGCTCCATGTCCCCGATGAGTCGTCAGCCTCTCGGGCCACTAGCACGCTCCCAGGAAGCTCGCCCTACGGTTCCCCTTCCTCTGGTTTCTTCGTGACCTTCTCCCAGGGCATTTCCTACAGCTCTAGGGCGGCAGGGGCTGGGAGGGAGGTTAGCTCCGTGGGGGAGACAGGTCTTCCGGGCTTCTCCTTCCATCGGTGCAGCTGTAGACTGGTTTCGAGCATTTCTTGCGCTTCACTTTATTTACTCCTTGCACAGTGCCACAAATAAAATGTATCCCGCTTTGATGTAGACGGATTCTGGAGTCATTCATGGATTCCTAGAAAGTAGCGGGCTGCCAGTGCATGCAATGAAGCCAGGTAAATGCAAAGGTAATGCAGACGGGCTCACCGGGGATGTTGCAGGCCTGCCTTGGGGATAGAGCCTGGGGATGGGGCGGGGACCGGCCGGGACAGCTTCAGTTTTCCGGCTCGGCTTGAGGGGCGCTGCTCCCCATGGTTACTGTATTGGAGCGCAGATCCTTGGGCAGCGAGCGTGCAGCAGATGTGAGCACAGGTGTTTCAATCATGAAATCAGCCTCTCCTCAGGACGGTGGAGGTCGTGAATTCTTACTGCAACGCTCCTTTCAGAGCAGGGCGGGCTGTGACCCCATCAGGACACTCACCGAGTGTCCTTGGAGCACGGGTCAGAGTTCCGATTTTGTTTTCGCTCTCTCCCTCGGGCGCAGAGTCCCGGAGAAACCAGCTGAGGTGTCCGGCATGAGTGACAAATACGTTGTGTCTTTAATAACCTACATCACAGGAGCATCACGCAGCTTGGGAGGCAGGCGAGCAGTCCCCTGGGCATAATTAGACACGCGGTGACCGTCCAAATCCGGAACTTAGTGCGGTCTCAGACGTCACCCACTCCCAACATCACGGTAACCTGTGATGTGATGGAGGAACCGCCCTGTGTTTTAGGAGGTACCCGGTCCGAATGTACCACTGAAATGGCAGCAGTCTAGCTGAGAGTTTTAAGGGAAACCGTCTTTGGTTAGATTTCATCTGACACGAACAGTTCTGTTTGGTGGCTAAAGTCAGTTATTATTTATTCATTAATTTATTCACTTATGTGAATATGTACGGTCCCAAGTACAGTGTTTGCAAGAGTTAGAGTGGCTGCTGTCCTCCCTGGCGAGGCCGAGGAACGAGGAGGCCACTTGTCCTTTCAGGGGTAGAATGCTCATAGGAGGAGAAATGTTCGTGGCCAGGTCCTGAGGCTGTGGGGTGGATCCCAGCCTCCGGCCAGCAGCCCAGCACCGTCTCCTGTGGGCGAGCTCGGGGAGCGGGGCGGCGCCGGCTCCTGTCCTCATGGACAGGGAGGCGTCTATGTGGTCGCGGTGCAGGGTGAGTGGGGGGCAGGCGAGTGGCCCAGGTGTGGGCTCCTGGGGCCGCTGGCCCACGCTAGCTCCCCCATGGTCTGACCCAGGAGTTCTGTTCCTGCTGAGCACGCTCCCTTTCTTTCTGAGGCAGCCATGAAGGACACAAGTCCCCAGGGGCACTTTACGGGGCGGGGAGGAGTCCTGGGGAGCCTCATTGGCCTGGTTTAGGAGGCAGAGGCTGAGGGCAGGCGAATGAAAGCTTTCTCAGGCTGGGAGGGGTTCAAAATCACACGTCTCAACCCACCAGAGACCTTTAACTCTAGGGAAGAAGCTGAGGGTCGCTGGCGCGGAGGGGCGGGGGGATGGGGGATGGGTGACTGGGGGATGGGCACGAAGGAGGGCCCATGAAGGAAGGAGCACCGGGTGTTGTATGCAACTGATGAATCACTACATTCTACCTCTGAAACTACAATACAAATGGAATTTCAATAAAACATTACAAAATAACATCACACGCCCCTTGGACTTGTGAGTGTCCCGCAGACGTCCGCCGTCGTCCCTTTGAGGTGGAAGGGAGCCGCCCCCTGTGTGCTCTGTAGGACTGGAGCAGGGCCCCTGGGGCGGGGGGGGGGGGGGTCGGGCTGCCAGGCTCCCTTCTGGTCTCGGGAACTGGGGGTGGGGTCACCATGGTGCGGGTTCCGTGAGGTGTGTCGGTGGGAGCTGCTCCCCGCTGTGCGGGACGCACGGGTGCGGACTCTGAGCGTGGCCAGCCCGTGACTCGGGGCCCCCGGCCGAGCCCCCCGAGCTGATTTCCCAGCGGCTTTGGCAGAGACAGGACCTCACCGGCCGCAGCTCCCTCACCTTGTTCTAAAGGACTGAGCGAGGACGGTACGGATGTCCTGGAAACACTGGCTTTCGTGCTTCTATAAACAAGGATGTCAAGAAATACTCTGTCAGTGCTGCTCCCTCCGGCATCCCATTGAGACTTTTCTCTGTTTCCATAGTTCCTTTTTTAACAGGTACAGATCAGGGGAGCTGGACATGTCTTTGTATTTACGTGTAGGAAGAACTACCGTTTGTGTCAACTTAGAATGGTTTAAACATCTAAATTCTTATGAGACTCGAGGATGGAACCTGATTTTGAATATCCTTGGCTTTTCTTCTTTCCTCTCAAACTTCAAGACGCAGCTGCAACCACACAGGAGCTCTGTGGCTCACTTGGTGAGACTATTCTATTTGGGGAAACTTACAGTTCTTTTGTAGAACAGAAGGTGGGCCAGCTTATTTTTTAACTGCACTGGAGAATTTAGATGGCACTTGACTCACCCAATGACTCAAGAAAGGAGCATATTTATGGGGCTGATCCTGGAGGTGTTATTTCCCTAATTTTAAATCTAGCACAATGTCTTTGCCCACGGAGAGCCCCCACTTACCCTGAGTCATCAGGACTCCCGTGTCTAGTGAGGAGCACATGCACGTTTGGCCAAGACCGTAGTGGACACTTGAGCCCAGGAAGTGTGTGTGCGTGTGTGCGTGTGTGCATGTGCGTGTGTGTGTACACGCATTCCTACACACGTGTGCTGGGGATGGATTTGGAGCTGTCTGGGTCGAGAGAGAAGTGCTGTATCCATTTTTACTAGGTGAGCTCTTTGGGCTTCCTGTTCCAATGGAACTGGGTACTTCCTGCCAACTGGTCATCCTCATACAAGGTAAATGTATTTCAGGGAAGAAATCTGATTTTCTCACATCAGCTCAGTAAATTCTCCCCTCAATTATTTTTAAGTCCATTCCTCTTCCCTGTAAGTGAAACTACGGACCTTTTTGTGTGTGTGTCCGCCTGTCTGTTTAGAGAGTTAGCCTGCTTGAGCGGAGTGTGTACACACGTGAGGGTCAATGTGATTTACAAGGTCACCTGTCAATTTTATTTACATATTATTTAGAAAAATCTTTCTAAGTCAACCCTTGAAAAAGCCTCAAAATAGATATTTCAGGTGTCCTCCCATAACAATGCTCATCTAATACTGTCCAGATCCCTCTGACCAGGACATCATGATTTCCCCTCAGCTCCCTGAGTGTCCGTGTGCCTGGAACTTGTCTGTGGCTCAGTGAGGCCAAGCACACAGTGCGTGTGGTCAGAGCCGTTGGAGGCCCTCACTTCCCAGGGGGCCCTGGAATCTTTTTTTTTTTTTTGAAGGGGGACGGGCAGAGGCAGAGAGAGAGAATCTTAAGTAGGCTCCACACCCAGTGCAGAGCTTGATGCGGGGCTCCGTCTCACGGCCCTGAGATCATGACCTGAGCTGAAATCAAGAGTCAGATGCTTAACTGACTTAGCCACCGGGTGTCTGAGCCACAGACTCTTCTGTGTGTGGCTCTGTGGATGGAAGTATGGCAGGTAGCCGCATCTTGGCTTGGCAATGACTAAATTTGCAGCACTACTTGGATCAACGTTAACTGCAAATTCGTTCTAATGCTCAGCCTTGTAGAGCGAAGCTACATCTCAGGCTGTCTGCAGAGCTGTGTCCTTCCCTGAGCCTTCTCTCTTCCTGCGCTCGTGTAAACACCTGCTTCAGCCGGCGGGCCCCGGGCATTCGTCGGGGACTGCTCTGTGAACCCTGAGCTTTTTGCCTCTGGTGAACCTCCTCTCCCTCTTGTTGTCTGGGTCCCACTAGGTGGACATTCTAGAGTAACCTGCACGTTTCTCTTCCAAACCAGTACACTTTTGAGAGTGCTGGGCCCAACAGATGCCCAGAAAACAGCATGACCTGGCATGCATGGCCGCCCTATCTTTAGGATGCTGTAAATTGTACTTTAAATGGAATTTTAAGACTGAAACAGTTAATTGACCAACGAATATATCCCTTGGATAGACTCAGAATTTTCTCATAGAACCGAGTGTGGTAAATAAAGTGGTTCATCCAAAGGCTCTGTCCACTCAAGATCCTTTGAACTTCATAAAACAGTAAATATTCGCACTTGATTGTGTAAAAATAAAGCTTGATGAGAGAAGGTTTGGAGTGGACTTCTGCCACTTTTTATGCAATATTTGATTTAAATTCAATTCCTAGAAACCTCAGATGAATGTGGTTCATGTATCAAAGCACCGATTTTAATTTATTGTGGCCTTAAATACACAGCTAGCTTACATGTGAATGAATATATATATTAAAAAATCTGTTCCCTTAAAAGCAGTCAAGGGACACCACATATCACATTTCTTCGCATGTTGTGAATATTAATATCCCCCAAGCGCCAATGTCAAATTATTTGACTTGAACTCACAAAACCTGAGTGTCTCACTATTATTAAACAGGGTTCTAACATCTTTTAATCTTGAATATTGGCAAGGTCTCAGACGCTAGCTATTTATTGTTCCTTTCCTTTCTTTTTTTTTAAAGTTCTAAACAAGCTCTTTTTCTTGACACAGCATACACTTAGAAACCTAATTTCTCTTTATCTGTGTATAAAAAATAAAAATAAAGAATAAAGAAAGTGAATAATCATCAAGAGAACATTTTTGCCTTTAGAACTTCCTGGGGGAAGGGAGAGCAATAAATTGGCTTTGTATTTGTGTTTTATTTTGTTTAGCATCAAAATGCATTTGCAATGATGAAGGGTAGGTGAACACACTGGAGATGTGTTATCCGGAAGTTCTAGTTGCTAACAATTGGGAGAAAATACTGAACATGGGTGACCTGCACAGATGACAGCTTTCCCTGACTACCCTGCTGTTGGGACGCCCTCTGATGCGTCGCATGTGAAGCTGGGGTCTGACAGAGCCCCGACAGGCTGGTGCTGGCTTTGAGGGGTGCACGGTCCTGCTCTCCCCACTGCCTCGATTTGTAGGAACATGTTTTATGTGACCCAGGAGAGAGGCTGCCTGTATTTCAGCACTGATGGTTTCCTCTTAATGTTGCCATGGTTCCATTTGGGGTTAATATCCAGGGCTTGGTTGTTGAAATTTTCTACCTCGATTTGTTTACTTTCTGTCTTCTTTTTTTTTTTTTTTAGGAAAAGGATATGAAATGAGTAGGTTTCTACCACAAGGAGGATTTTTCTCTTTTCCCTATGACAACACCTGAAAGTAAACATGCGTCTTTTTAAAGTGATATAAACTGCACATGAAGTGATTAAAATTCCTCCCTCTTCCTATTACATTTTCACTTTTGTAGAAGATTGTCGTCAATAAATTTGAGATCTCATTTTGGGAACTTTATCTTTCAGACTCTGAATTTGCATCATCTTATCCGTGCAATTTTTAGTTTTGAGGCAGACTCACCCAAGGGACACACTTTTGCAATAGAATTTAATGGTCAGCAATGAATGAGCAATAGAGGAAACAGCAGGTTTATGGCTTTTTTTTTTTTTTTTTGGTCAAGGGAAAAAAATTAATGTCCTCCATCAAACTTCTTTCTCCCTTCATCCTCCCCTCCACCTACCCTGCCTTCTCTGGGGATCTCAGCTGTGTGATTGGTTTGGTTTCCACACAAAGGAAGATTTATTACTTTAATGTCTTTGTGATTTAGTTGTATGTAATCTTACTTGGGACGCCAGGGAGCGCATTTGCCCCTTCCCGTGTGTGCTGTAATCCCCTTTGAAGCAAAAAGAAATGTACACATGTAGGAGGGGACAAAACAGCCCTCATCATATTCTTGCATCTTATCTTTCTGAGCTAATCGTTCGGCATCAGTGGTGAAACAAGATCAAACATTCAGGACCAGAGACACTGATCGCCAAGAACACAGAAAACACACTGTCAAAGCAAATTCACATCTTCTACATTCTTCTCCATGAACTCTGTGGCTTCCATGTCCAAAAATGTTTACCAAGTGGAAACATACCTCCATAAAAGGACAATTCCTAGTTTTCATTGCTTCCTGCCTTACTTAGATGTCAGACTGAATAATGTAGTTGTGACCTTGAACTTTGATTTATTTGTGATTTAAAAAAATACACAGAGAGGAGGGGAAGTAGTGGAGGCGGGGACCATTCAACCACCTTTCTGAAAGCGGTTCCGCTGGGAGGTCTTGCACCTTACCCCGTGTTGAGGAGTCAGACGTGATCCTGTACTGATGGCCACAGCTCTAACTTACGTGGGACATTTTTTGAAGTTATTGATGATCTGCCAAATATAGCAATAGTTTTATGTAAATGGGCAAGTTGGTTTTATCTTTCATTATTCAATTTAAGTGAATATTGGCCCGGGTTCTTAACATCTCCTTTGTACCTCATACTTTATCCAAGCCAACCACCTTCATTGTTGGGTAGAGGCCTCCTATCACACACCCCAACTTTGCAGCTTAGGAATCTGAAGCTCAACTTTTCAAGATTAAGTCTCCTAACAATAAGTCCCAGATCATTGAATTCTTTGGACGTCAAGTCCTCTCCATTCTTCACTGATGCAGAAGCCTCAAGTGGAGGCTTCTCAGCATCATTGTCCTTCCAAAGACTCGGTTTTTGAAGGAAATTATACAAAATGATATGAATCTCTTGGGACTTTCCTCCCATAGAGTGCATATCAGTTAGGACTCTAGGTTTACAAGTAACAGAGAAGCCCAATCAAACTGGTTAAGCACTGGAGGTGATTCTCGTTTTGAGCCCAGGAGGCTGGAAGTGGAGGGGTGGTGAGGTTCAGTGTTGGTTGATTGAGACGCCAGATTAACACCATTGAGATTCCGGTCAAGCTCTGCCTTCTGGGGTCACACTTCACCCGGAAGGTGGTTCCCTTGTTTTCCTGGGAATGGCGCAGGACAACCTACAGACAGAGGGCATTTCCATCCTATGGCTCCAAAGCATACTCCTGATAGGCACCCTGAGTGACTGCCCATCAAATGAGCAGACGCCGTGGCTGGGGAAGGAAAACACAGTCTTGACTGCCTTCGAACATGGGGAAAACTCAGCCTTCCCAGGGGCCGTGGGCTGTGTGGAGCAGGGGTGCATGAGGAGTGAAAACCTGTGTAGCATCTGTAAGGAGAAACGGAAGCGTGGGAGGTGGGCATGGGAGGGTACGCTGGTAACGCTCATCCAGTATTCAATCCTACACACGTCAAAGCCTGCTTTTCCTAGTTTTAGCATCGAATCTTCAACACTAGAGTTTTAATCTTCTCCATTTGGAAGAAAGGATGAAAAGGAGGAAGTAGATCTGACTTTTGCTTATTCATGCTGCACCTGTTGGTGGACAGAGGCCGACGGTTGTCATGGATGCTCAGAAGCACTGGGAGCGTTCCATCTAAGCAGTGATTTTGAAGTTTTGTATGGAGCACAAATACCCACGCACATATTCTCTCTTCTCCTTTCCGTTAGGCACTTTGGAAACAGGGATCTTTTCTTATTTTTGTTTGTATCTCTCACAGTATTTAGCATAATGCCTTGTATATAACAGGTGCTAATAATGCTTATTGTACTAATAATACATTAGGACCTATTCTGTGGTCATCTGAAGTTAGGAAAGTGTCTTGGATCATGCTTTCCAATTTCTGACCAACACTATTAAAGGAAAGCTAATGTTGCCTCTTTAAGCATTTACTTAATTCTCATTTGGTAAATTTTTGGGTGTATGCTGACTATATGGCCTGAACTATTGTAGGTGGTAGAGATATTTAAGATGCTAGAAAAAAACTCAAGATCCAATTCTTGCTGTAAAGAAGCTCACAGGGTTGTGATGGCCACAGATAAGGGAAGAAACTTATAAAACAGCACAGAAAGTGCCATAGTAGAGCTTTGTTCTTGGTTGTGGGGTGGTGG
This sequence comes from Eumetopias jubatus, assembly GCF_037043125.1. Classification (NCBI taxonomy): domain Eukaryota; kingdom Metazoa; phylum Chordata; class Mammalia; order Carnivora; family Otariidae; genus Eumetopias; species Eumetopias jubatus. Next base: position 191,654,525 of record NW_028274809.1, on the reverse strand, counting down.
GGAGGGAGAAGAGGGAGACCCCTTGAGTTCTGATGTCTAAACTCAGTAGATATTTGATCTGATTTTATCTGCTTTCCACCCAAAATAGATTGCTTAAGATACCACTTGATTTACCCCCCTCTCCCTCCTGATTCCCTAGGAAAGTCCAAAAGGAAAAGAGTTGCAGAAGCCAGAAGTCATGGATAAGGCAGGCACACGTGGCTGCAGATCCCAGGTGCCCCATGGAAACAACCTGGAATAAGTACAAATCCTAGCTGCGTTCTGGTGGTCGGGGAGGGGGAGGTTAAAGGCATATTTGCACACTTTATCAGTGTAACACGCACAGCTGTAACAACACCTTGACACCACCTCTCTAGTCAGGCTCCTGGGGCGTTTGGACATGGGCAGGGGTGCTGGAAGGGGAGGGGCTCAGGGACTCACCTTTAAGTTCCTGTTTACCTTCATTCAGTGTGGAAATGTCCCTAGGATTTGCTGTTCTCCAATCCTTCTAAACACTTGGCTTTTCCTCCAGGAGCTAGACCTCTGAGAGTGAGGAACGTGCTGGGTGCTTTAAGATGATACGTGGCGGTGGCGGGCGGGGGGGTGGAGGGAGGTGGGCAGGTGCCTGGTGATTCCGTTGATTAAGCAGCCGACTCTTGATCTCCACTCGGGTTATGATCTCAAGGTCATGAGATTGAGTCCTGTGTCTGACTCTGCGCTCAGCTGGGAGTCTGCTAGAGATTCTCGCTCCCTCTGCCCTGCCCTTGCTCACACACACACTTTCTCTCAAATAGGTTAAGTAAATAAATAAATCTTATTAAAAACAGATGATACTTGGGCAATTCTTCTAAGCTAGTCAGTACCTACGATCTCCCAGCCATCTCTCATGAGCCTCCCCAGATGTTGAAGTCCTAGTGCCCAATGCGACTGTATTTGGAGACGGGTCTTTAAGGAGGTCATTAAATGAGGTCATAAGGATGCAGCCCTGATCCCATAGGACTGGGGCCCTTGGAAGAAGAGGAAGAAACACCAGAGCTCTCTTGATGCATGTGCACAGAGGAAAGGCCACACGAGGACGTAGAAGAACGTGGCCATCTGGAGCCAAGAAGGGTTCTCAGCAGAGACGAATCCCACCAGCACCTTGGTCTTAGACTTCCAGCCTCCAGAACCGGGAGAAAAAAAGTTCCTGTTGTTTAAGCCATGGTGGGTGGTGTTCTGTTATGGCAGCCCTAGCTGACTGATACACCACAAGAACACACCACCGTTATGCTCTCCAGCATGGAAGGGGACAGCGGGATACCTTAGCTTCCCACACTTGGCATTTTCTGGGAGCTTGGGGTGCTCTGTGGGTGCTAACCCCTTCTGGAGCTTTAGATGTTGTACTCTTACTTATAACAATTATTTTTATTATGTTTTAAAAAGTGATAATTAGCCTAATATACATTAAAGACCGTTAGGCTGCCATGTTGTGCTGGTGCTGCTGTTTGCTGAAGCTGTCCCATTTTGCATTTCCCTATGGCCGTGTGTGCTCATTACAGCAGTCATGGTCAACAATGGTCAATAAGTGACTCACATTTGACCCATGGATCGGGGTTTCTGGATTCGCAAATGAGTCAGAAACTCCAGAATTGGCAGGGCTGACTGTCTTTGGGTAATGAAGATCTCTAATGACACATGCCCCTCTTCCACCACACAGGGGGGGGGACGTGTCTGGCTTAGCTCCTGGCTCAATGACTTCCGAGAAAGTTTTGCCCTTTGCCTGCTCTTCCCTTGAGCTTTCCACCCAGGGGCCGCACAGCTGCTACTTACTGGTAGCTCAGGAACTTCTGGGTGATGCATTCTGTCCAATAGCTGCCTTTCTTGCCCAGCATGGCTGGGCATGCTTCTGGTCCAAAGTGGTTGGAAGCTTTAGAGAAAGAGGAGGGTCTACTTCCTGTCCCTTCCTGGAGAGCACTCTTTCCATATCAGGAAGTACTAGCCCTAGCGAGAGCCAATGTACTCCTTGTTGGACTCATTCAGATTACTGCAGAGCCTATTTATTCTGCTTAGATAATTTTATAAAACTCAGCCTAATAAATAGACATTTAAAAAAATTCTTCCAGCTTCTTTGAGAGGGAGAATGTCCTGAGCTAAAGCACCATTTTCTGATGCCTTCATAAATTCAGAGTCTATTCCACCGTATGTGGTTATAGCCACAGTGGGAAGCTGACCCCCTCGCCCCCCACCCCCCAGTGATCTTTTCCTGTGATAGTAATTTCCGTGTTTTAGGATGCTGGACACCAGGCCCTTATTCACCTGACAAGTTCTGACTGTAAAAGTCAAATGAATGGTATAAAACAGGAACCCCAAGGCGAGTGCCCAAGCTGGCTAGTGGTAGGTCACATGACCAACAATTTGAGAGTGAAAAACATGTTCTCCAGGGGGCAGCAGGAGAGTTCTTGTGGTGATGGTGGGGGCTCGGTGTCCAGAGTATGGTGGTGGATAGACCAATGTGTGCACGTGATGAAATTGTGTAGAACTGAGAGCACGCACATGTGCAAGTAAAACTGAGGAAATCTGAACAAGATCGGTGGGTTGTATCAACATCAATACCCTCCTTGTGGTTCTGTACTATAGTTTTGAAAATGTGACCACCGGGGCCAGTGGGTGAAGGGTACCTGATGGGCTCTCTCCGTATTGTTTCTTACAATTGTACATGAATCTACAGCTAATACTGTTAAAAAGCAAGTGAGCCTCACCTCACTTTCCGATCTCTAAATCTACTTTCCAATCTCTATGTTAGCAAAGCGATGGGGGACAATATCATCCAATAAAACAAAAAAGTGAAAATGGTGCTCTTGATTATTTTAAGTGTGGATAATGTTTTCTAGACTGTTCCACTGATAAGCACAGGAATTGATTCACACACTCTGGTGGGGCGCAGAGATGGTATCCCACGGAAGCCCTGCGACAGACAAGCGAGGAGGTCGGAACACTTAGAACCATGCCACTGAGATCATTTCATTTTTTCTATGCGTCCAAACATATGCTATTTATAGCAATTTCAGAAAATAGAATAAGGCACGACGAAGGAAAAAATGTATAACCCCAAGACTCAGAGATAACGCGCATTGACATCTTGTTAGAGTTCTACTGGTCTTTTGGTCTGTTCAAATATCCATTTACACAGAACAAGTGCTTCCCCATTTTCTAGGAAACTCTCACAAAACAACATTTCCAAGGCACATTCAAAGCACATTTCCAAGGCACATTTGAAAGCACATTCAAAGCGTGGTTGAGCAAATCACATATATATACCACTGCACAGGTTCCCAGCGGCTGGAAGTCTCTGTCTCCCGATGACAGAGAGCTTTTCTGATGTTACAGGCAAAAGTCAATACTTACCTCATTTTTAAGGTCCAACGAGGTCATTTTCCCATATGTCAGTCAGTCATTTGTATTTTCTCTTTTGTGAACCACTCGCTTACACTCTTTACTAGGACAGGGGCCAGATCACCCCACACCAGCATTACTTGCCAAGAAGATGAAACCATGAAGGGCTTCCTCTGAGGACAGCCTGAGTCCTTTCCAGCAGCTTAGACATGAGAGGCACTCAGGGCACTTCTTAGTTTCTCCATTCTTAATATATCGCTCTATAGTAATATGTTCATTTTGAGATGAGAATACAGTGCGAAGGAGGGTGAAGTATGATATGAAGGCCAAAGTAGCCACGTGAGGGGGCCAGAAGGTGGATAAGGTTATCTGCACCCAGACTGAACCTCCCCCACTGAGCCGGCTCAACCCAGGGGGAAGATGTGGGAAAGAAAGAGAGCCACCTTCCTGATGCCTGGCCTCAACATCCCATGTCCTTCTGGGGTCCTGACACTCTGTTCTCTCGCTTCCCCCTTTGGGAAGATGTTCTTTGAAATTGCGTTATCATAACATGTAGAGTTTTAAAGCGTTATTCTTTTTTGGAGATTTTGCGTGTTGAGAGATTCAAATCCTTAGGATAAATTCTGGAAACACCATGTTTGAACTTTGGGGCTGCAGCCAGGAAAGGAGGCAGGATTTTGAGGTGCTCCTGCTGCCTTTGAGTCAACGATTAACATCAACACCCTCCTTGTGGTTCTGTACTATAGTTTTGAAAACGTGACCACCGGGGCCAGTGGGTGAAGGGTACCTGATGGGCTCTCTCCGTATTGTTTCTTACAATTGTGCATGAATCTGCAGTTAACACAGTTAAAAGGCAAGTGAGCCTCACCTCACTTTCCAATCTCTAAATCTACTTTCATAGTGACTGTTTAAAAAGAATGCTAGGAACCCAGTCAGAAATGACCCCTTGAGAACACGAACATGATTGCATACATTGACACCTTAACATGAACACATTAACGCCACTGTTGGTCACATCAAATACCAGGAAGAACCATCTCTTTCACCAGATTTATCTATGCCCAAATCATGTCTCTATTTCTTCGACCAGAAGTAAATTAAACAAATGTTTATTTTTTTCCATATAAATAGGACATTTGGAAAACTGTGGTTTTAACTCTGGGTTCAAAAAAATTCACAGTTTGCTCATTATTGCATTTAGGCTCAGCATTGAAAGTGGCTCGGATATTTTCCCCTGGTGCATCCAGAAAGTACAACGGATGAACTTCTCTCACTGGTTGGAAAGAATAGCAGGAAATATGCTCTGTACTACCTCTAAAAAGATGCTATTTCTATGTACTTTGATTTTGCCCATGGAGTTAGTCGATGGGGAGAACCCCGTCTTTTGCCTCCTGGTTTCTTCGAAGTGTCCTTCAAGCCTCAACTGAGGTGTCCCTTTTTGCACAGAGCCTGTCCAGACCCCTGGACGCCAAGGTCACCGCTTCTCCGGGTACTGCACAACACCTGACTATTTCCTTCGAGTTCTCATGCTTACCTGGTGAGGCGGCTGCCTGGTTCTAGCTCCTCGATGAGCAGACTGAGCTGGTGGGCATCACACAGCTAGTTTGTGCTAAGCTGCCACTCAGTGTGGGGATTTCTGCTATTATGTTGTCAGCTAGATTTGCCCCATTAAAGGTGCTTTGGCCAGGCCGTTCTTGATTATACCCTGCCAGAGCTTCTGTGTGTGCCAAGATTCTGCTTTTTCCAAGAGAGGACCGAGACCCCTGCGGCCCCGTGTTGTTGGGCTGGGCGGGCGGGACGCAGACCTTCTTCCCCACTGTTTCTGAAAACAACTTGGAGCGCAATTAGCCCTGTCAAGCCTTTCCCTGCTCTGCCATATATGGTTAGCAGCTTTCCAGGGCAGTTCAATAATCCCCAGGGTCTAGCTGCAGGGGCCGCGATTAACAGAGGTGTTTACATGTCTGAAAATGTACCAGGCTATAAATAGAAGCTATTTTCCCAGCATCCTGTGACACTGGGTTTGTTCTTTCCTTTTTCATTTTCTTCCCCATTTGTCAGCTTTAATAAAGAAGAAAAGGCGCAAAGGAGGGGAAAAATAACTTCCCACCAAACAGTTTCAGGTTGACGGAGAGAGCATTCCCTTCCCTCCTCAGAAAATCCATGGCAGAGCTCCTGGCCCACAAAACAGGGAACCGCCAACGAAACCCAAGCTCTTCTGAGGAACAAAGTGAGAAAAGAGTCTAGTCGGGTCAGGAGGCAGGTCCCCTGCATCCCCGAGGGGTGCCTCAGAGAGTTCTTGGCTGTTTCTGGTAGATGCTGGAACTAGCACTCGACATACCTTCTCGGATCCCTTGGTCAGCTTCATTCCTTGGAGTCTAAGGCTCTTAACTGTAGATGCCGTCTTTGTGCAGACTGGGATCCAGGAACTGAAACTATTGTGGGGTTTTGCTCTGACCCTTCGCATCTGTTTTCCCGGGTGGGGCACTGAGGCCTCTGGCTGGGAGCGGAATTTGTTCCCAAAGAGGGGGAGTGATGCACGGGGGGCCCCAAGAGGCACGAGCGTCCTTGCTGACACGGGCAGAGCACTCCCTTTACGGATAACGGATAACTGCTTCTTTACATCGCCTATATCCACGGGCAGGTGTTGGGGTAAGAGCTTGCCATGCATTATGTCCTTTTCCCTGACAACAAGCCAAGGAAGGAAAAACTAGTATTTTATCTAGTTTGAATGTGAAGAAATTAAGGCCAAAGGGCCTGAGTAACTTACCTAAGGCCACATGCTAGTAAATGACATGGCTAGGTTTCGAACGTAGATAGTTTGCGGGCCTTGCTTACCTGCCATATGGTGTTGCATTGCGTTTCCAGTCCTGAGGGGGGTGGGGTGACCTTCTCCAAAGGGGCACTGGTAAAAGCCAGGAATAAGAAAGCCCATGGTGAGAAGTCTGGAGAGTGTGTAGAGGCCATGTCCTCAGCGGTTCCCAACATGTGGAGCAAAATGAGCATCATTACTTCGAACGGTACAAAGGGCTGAGAATCCAGAATGGAGAAGTCAGTACTGATTGCGGGGTCATTTGCAGACATACTTACACAGCCTTTTGTTCACAGAATCCTTCCCTCTACCCCACTCACCAATGGGAGGGCTGCAGAAGGGTGAGGAAAACACAAGTCAATAAAAGAGAAATGATACGGATTTGGTTCCCAAAGTGACCCATATTGGTTAGGCCTAGGGACCTTGGTGGCTCATGGTCTTGGGGCCCTCGGCTCTTCCAGGTGAGTACTGAGTTGCTCCACACGGGGCAGGAGAGGCAGGGGCTTCCGTTTCCTGGGCACCAAACCCGGGTGAGGGGCTATCTCCCTGGCATTCCCAAGACCCTCATTCTTCAAGCTCCTTCAATCTCTCCATCCGCTTCTAGCCAAATCTATGCCCGATGCTTCCTCAGAGGGTCTGCCTTTCTTAGGCTGCTGGGGGAGGGGAGCGGCATGCAGCTGGCAAGCATTCTGGCATCTTCTACCGCTGCTCCCTCCCTCCACCCCTGGGTTGGGACCAGCACTGCTTGGATCCCAGCTCTCCTCAAGCAGCACATCCTTCCAAATCCCATGCCTGAGTGAAAGGTGAGGGTCTTTTGGATGAGTCCCAACGGACCCTAAAGCACAGTCATTATTGACACCCTTCGACCAGGGAGGGCCTAGGGGAGGGAAAAACACCTTAAATTTATACCCGTAACAGAGAACAACAAACGTAAATTAGTTTCTCCCTCAATTTCCTTGCCACAAATGTCTACACTACATTCAAGTATTACATCAACTCAGAATCTCTCAGGTCAAGATACAGCCTTAAAGCACCACTTGGCTCCAGTTACAGATGTTTCTGCATGTTCTTCTACTCCCTCTCGTTTCTTCTTGTGCTGGGCACACAGTGGTCTTCCAGCCCACAGTCCTGCTTCCTGGAATCATCTTTCATTCTGTGGCTGGGGGAGTTTTTAAGTCATGCAGATATCATCCCCTTCCTTCAACTGGAAGTATTTCACTATGTCCTCCTTGTCCATAGGGTGAGATCTGGACTCCTTTGCTTGCTCTTTGGACCCTGCCTCTCTGGCACCTCAAGGCCCCCACTGCCCTGATTTGCGTCTGACACTCTAGCGATGGAGCCCACCTGTAGCCCCCAACCGCAATTTACTGAACCTTTTTGTCTTTCCCCTTACACTCAACGAGTGAATGCTTGCTTGCCCCCCATGGCCGCCACGCATCCGCTCTCCCAGAAAGTTCCCTTACTTCCCCAGAGGGATTCTGTTGCAGCACTTCTGTGGCCATGCTGGAATTTGGTCTAATTCTCATGGCATTTATTATGCTGCGTTGCAATAATGTGTGTACATCTCAGCTTCTAGTTACTGAGAACTCCTGAGGGCAGAAGCCATTTGTTCATTCATATTTATTTCCCTGGTGCCTGGCACAAATCTGGAAACATCTCGCTTCTCAATGAATTGTGTGCTGAGTGAACTGTGGGTCCCTGAACGGGAGGGGCTGGAGGTACAGGGACCATTCTGCCCAGAGCTGGACAAACAGAAAGGAAGGGAAAGACCATCCGCTTTGCTCCGAGACTCCTTTTTAAAAGAAAGTTGCCCTTTAGTGTCTTTAATGAATACAGTCACCTGGGAAGAACAAGTTTTTTAAACTCAGATTGTGTCGTAGTGGGAGATTGAAATGGCAGTCATTTTTTTTAAATTTGATATTCCATTCATTTTTATTTATATTGCCAACTGGCGACTAATTAGTGATAGCCACTGCATCATTCTGGGCTATAGGTTCTACTTTATTTGTATATGGGTATCGTATGCTTCTAAGTAGGTTGAGTAAACTAATGCTCATGCCACTCTCTGATTTGGAAGGAGTGATTGTTTTTATCATGTGGTGGATGTGCTCTCATTTTTCTCCTATAATGTTTTTTTTTATTAATTTATTTTTAAAATACTGAGCCATAGTCTCTTAAATTTAAGTGCTAAAAACAATCAGGCAAGCAGAAGATATGAGTTGGCAAACACTGAGCATGAGCCTTAGAGTCATTATTCCCCCCCATTCCTGTTCCATAAAGACGGTGGTTACTTCTCACCATCATCAACACCATTAACGGGGTTAACGGTCTGAGTTGCTTCATCACCACAATAGGTGCCACGTTCATTAAATTCTCTGAAGACAGGAATGAAAATGTGATGCAAGGTAAATCTGTAAATGAAGTGCTCAGAGGAAAGTCTCTCGTTTATGGTGTGCAAAGCCTTTCAGACAAATGCAAACGAAGAGAGTGACATGTTGTGTCTTCTGGAGAGAAACTGAGAGGTGAGTGTGCTAATTTGACTGGAACAAAAGCTTGGGGTTACATCTTGTGAAATAGTATAGTATCCAAAACATCAAGCTTGGGCTTAAGTTCCACCCTGATTCAACGGCTACCGAAGGGCACCTAACCAAAGTGCTCATTGCAAAGAATTGATATCAACCAGCAGGCCACCCTGGCATCAAGGACATTTTGGGGAATAGAGCACAGTGATGGTGTCAGCACTGTCTCCATCAGGAAGCGAGGGGGGTACGATGAGAAGGGCGCCAGGCATGGAATCCATGAGCTTCTCTCAGCAACACCTCTCTTCTACTCCAGCAGGGATGCTGCAGACAAAGCCCACCCTCTCCTCCGGACTCTGGTTTCTAATCTGTTTTGAGCTACAGCCTTAGCAGTCCCCATGAGCCTTCCCAACCCAGAAGTCCATATTTTTGTGATTCCGGAGGTAGATGTTGAGGACAAGGTTGAAGGAAGAACCAACGGTGATTTGGAGATATTGAGCCTGAATGAATGAAGGGATGGAGATTGTCTCTGATAGAAGCAGGGAGTTTTGCAAGGGACCAATACGTAATTATTCTAAAGCAGTGTAGTTTTAGGAAATGCAGTTTTGTGGAAACGCACAGTTCTGGAATGAGAGACACTAGGCTGGCTTCACTTTCAAAGGCTTCTTGGAGGTGGATTCTTAACTGAATTTGGAAGGAAGGGAGGATTGGTTGGTGAGCCGGTCAAGAAATGAAGCAAACCAGACAGCCTAGGTCTCTGCATTAAAAGCCCACTTACTTGTGTTTTTACTTGCTATTTTGCTGCCAGGGGTCTGTTCCCAGTGGTGAGGGTGCAGTGCTGTAGAAATGAAACTAAAGAAAATAGTGAGGAAGGTGGTCGCTGCTGGGGTGGGGGCAGGGGGTGTGCACTGCAGTAATTCATACTCGAGATGGCAAGAGCCTGGTTGAGAAGGGGGAGGGAGAGAGAAGCAGATCCAAGAAGCCCAGATTTTTGCCTCTGGGTCAGAAGCTGCTGGCTCACAGGTGGTCACTCAGTATGTGGTTGATGCTGGGCTCCGAGTAGGTGTTCAGTCAAAGCTGATGACGTTGAGAAGTCATAGAACTTTTGGCCCCTTCCATTGTAAAGGCCGTGTAAAGGCTGATGTTGAGAAAGTGCTTAGTGGCTGGTGTGATAAGTGCCATATAGATAATGAGGTAGCACCAGCCAGGGAACCACCGCACATGGCGCTCACTGTAATGGCGATTCCCCAGTGTTCCCAGGTCTCGCTGGGCCGCATACATAATTGATGGAATACCTGAGCACTTGGGTTTCTTTTTTTGGGATGTTTGCCCAAATCACCTTACTTAGGCACTGTTGAAAAAAGTAAGAGAAATAATGTAATTTGACTCTCTGAGTTGAGTTATGCAACAGGCATTTTGTCTCCATCTATATAATAGAAAGGATCCTTTATGCTTTCCTTAACATTCACTGATGAACTTCTTTGACAGTACTAGACTGAAGTTCTGGGGAATGATCTCACCTTCTAATCTGCAAAGGTCCAAAAGAACTTTTGCTGACATTGGCTAATTACACCACCCTGCAAACTGAGAAGGCAAAGGGGAAGCCACATAGCTCTCAATTTCTCTGGAAGAGGAACGGCCCCAGTCGTGCTAGATGATGCAGACATTTCAGGAGAGGAGTGTGAGAGGAGCCGAGGCATTTGGAACCTCAGGAATGAGATACTGAAAACGTGTGGTGACTCTGCTTTTTCTCTAAATCCTCAGGGAAATGTCCCCACTTCCCTGAAAAAGGATCATAAATATCGCATGGCTACCTTGGCCCAGAGACACCCTGAGTGCCTTCCCCTTGTAGCAAGCGTCCTGCATTTCCAGCTGAGATGGCTGGATTCACTTGGGACGAGTTACCGACCTCAGCTGCTTACCACCCTATTTTAGCCTGGTGTGCTCTTACCCAGGGTAGAAATTTCCAGCAGCCACGTATATCTACTGAATGCTTGGCAATGGTCTTCATGTTTTCTCCTGATAATTCTTAACATCCTACCTTAAAAAATAGTAGAAGAGAGAATACAAGGGATAAATTCACATAAGAAGAAATACAGGTTTAAGAAGACACTTGGAACCAAAACATGCTTGAATTCTTCAGTATACAAAGAAATTGAAATGAATGCAACAAGGAAGCGAATCTATTCCTATGGAATTGTGTTGGGGGAGATGACATACAATGGTGGTGGTGGCTAATGGGTACTATCATACACAGCCGGTAGGTTAATATCAACAAAATCTTTCTGGGAAGCAAATCGATGATAAGAGTCTAAAGTGTATAAAATTGCACACCCTGAGGTCTTGCTATTCCATTTGGAAGATTTCATATTTAGCAACTCTAAACGGATAGTATTATGGATAATACCATGGATAGTATTATGTTCTGTTTTGAATAATAGAAAGTCAAATAAAGCAGTGGCTCTCTTCACATAGAAGCTTATTTTTGTCATTTAACGTGAAATTTGGAAGCAAGGAGCCAGCACTAGACTGGTGGCCCCATAATGCCATCGAAATCCAGTTTTCGTTCTGTTTCCCATCACTCCCTCCTAACTGGATCCCATTTCATGGTCCCCATATGGCTGCCCACCTCCTCTCATTGCATCTGCTTCCCAGGCAAGAAAATAGGAGCAGACAAGGCAAAAGCACAAAACCATGCAAATGGTGGGAGCCACAGGTGATCCCCATCAAAGGGCTGCCCCAGAAGTACCACTTAGCATCTTCTGTTCACACTGTATGGACCAGACTTTGTCATATGGAAGACGAAATAATTAGCCAAGGATATTCCTACATGGAACAAAATCAAAATCATACTAGCAAGGAAGAAGAGAAAATAGATGTCTGGTAGGCAAGTTAGTATCTTTGACAATAATTACTAAGGATTGCACATGTATTTTACATGTACAGTATATACATTTATTACATGTACCTGTACATTAACATTTATGAGCTAAGTAGATTAGATGATATGTAGATGATAGATGGATAGATAGATAGAAATAAGTGGGAAGCAACCAAAAGGCTCCAAAATTAAGAGTGTGGCTCAGAGAAGTGGTAATAACCCATCCAATGGAGCACCATGCAATCAATAAGCATCAGGGTGGAGAGGGATAGTCCAAACTTGGCAAAACTTTACAAAGTATTGCTCAGGGAAAGCTAGACCTTTTACAGTGTGTATGGAAAGACACCATTAGGGATGGAAAATCTGATATGTGCATGTGAGCCCGGAGAAATAACCAGAAAGATGTACCAGTGTTAATGGTGATTATAATGGTGGGGCATGGAATATTATGAGTATCAGACGATCATAAAAATATCTTCAGGTTTTTATGAGTTTTCCAAGCTTTAGGCATTGAACAGATACTACTTTTGTCATCTAAAAATAAAAAAGCTATGAAAAAAAAAAAAAAGGACTGAGTTTAACTTTTCCTGATGGAGTCCCAAGGAAATGAGTCGTTTCATGGAATTGGGCCAAAGTAACAGAAAGCTGGTCTCTGGATTTGGACAGTTTATATTCAAGAAATTCGGGACTTATTTGTGGAAAGCAATCACATGGCCTCCTTCCAGATGTTCTCAATCCCCCACATTTGCTTTCAGGACAGGTAAACAGATGAAAATGAGTGTGCTTGGGTTTGTTTCTCATTTTGTTTTACTTTTGTATCTCATTGAAGGCTTAATTTATTAATTTTAAAAACCCTTGGTTAAAATAAAAAGAAACGTAGAGTACTACTATGCATTAATATTAAATCATATGGTTCCTCATGAAATGAATTTTTCTTTTTTTAACTTTTCATTTGAGATCTTTTCTTTGCAACAGTAATTGAAATTTCAAAAAAGTTGCCTTTCCTGGAGGGCCCGGGGCGGGGTGGGCATCCAATTTACTAAAACGAGTGAGCTTTTTCTCCCTGTGCAGGGAACACAGCACAGAGTGTGCTGTATGGGGATCTATATTTATGTGATGTACACATCTATATTTATATGACACACCTCCTAATAAGGGCATCCTATAGCTCCATGACCAGCTGGAGCCCTTCTGTCTGAATCGTTTAAAGTGCTACTAACGTCATGTTGAAAGGGACCACCTCACGCGGGGTCTAACAGGTGCTACTGAGTCCTTGTGCATTCATTGTTGAATGCAGCCCTCCCGGTGAGCAAATAGCCCTGAGACCAAACAAGGGGTCCCTTCTCTGTCCTGACTGCCTGGGCCACTTACCCAGAACATAGAACAGCAGAGTGAAAACTCATGCTAGGGACCCAAGTTCCCGGCCCTATGTTTTCAATGGGAAACCGTCATCTGTTTCATAGGTTAGGAAGCAAAGTAAAAAAAGCGAAATTTTTCTAGTAAAATGCCTGTAAACCATGTTGGGCTGGTTTTCACATTCACTTCATTTTCAATTACAACATCTATCTCTCCATCTCATTCCCCATCGTACTTGTGGGACACAAAAGGGAACGTGACCATGAGACAATACAGGAAGACGAAAGGTTTGGTAGAGGCCCAAGATGAGACAAACTTTGTCTCTCGGCTGCCTTTTATTAGCTGAGAGAGGCATGAAACAGAGGCAGGAAAATCTTATTTTAAGGGAGGCAGGGGATAGAACACTGGCTTTGGAGTTCAAGATTCATTCATCCAGTGGATAATTGTAAGCCCTGCCAGGACTTGGGGATACAAGGCAGATAAAGCTCTCCTCCCCCAGCTTGTGGAACTAAGATGTGGCAGGGAGAAGCAGATATGAAATAAGGTGATTCCACCTTCCAGCTGGGGCGACGGGGCAGGGAAAGTGCCGGGGGAGACCGACGAGTGCAGTGAGTTAGTGCTGGCTTTGGCAGGATTGGGCAGAGCCGGCGTCTGGCCGATGTGACATTTAGGCGGAGAAGTTTACAGCAGGATGTGGCCAGCCATGGAAAGATCTGGGGAGGAGCACCCCAGGCTGAGGGGAGAGCAAGGCAAAGGGTCTGTGGGGAGCAGGAGACCAACACGCTGGTAGGACCGAGAAATGGTGAGAGAATTTTGGTGGTCCTTTTGGCAGCAAGAGCCGATGAGATTCAGAGAAAATAATAAAAGGGCCCCTAAAATGTTGGCATATAGGGAAAAAGATATGGGGAAGGAAGATGGTGAATATTCTTATCGCAGTCCTGCTTAGGGAGGGTCCCAGCCAGTGTGTCCTTGGTGGGGTCCAGAATAAAAGTGCATTGAAATATTCCACACGACAGCTATTATAACAATAAGTATAATTTATAAGCTAGTTATTAAAATAGTTTACACAGAACTTCTGTACATATTATCTTACTAAATTAATTCAAATCCTCCATCATTCATTCATCTAGTAATCCCAAAAGTATTATTTTACTTTGGATCAGATTTGCTGGGATCATGGAATGAGCTCCCATTTCAGTCAGTTGCACGACCACACACTAGAACTGCTTTTCCCCAGGCCACTGTTTCACAGATGTGTGCTTATCTCAACCGGTTCAGCCTCTCCACGTTTACTACTGTTACTTGGAGCCTTCACAGCCTCGCCTGCTGACAGTGGATAATCTTTGGTTGTGAATAAGAGCTGCCTTTTAATTTTTCTCAAGCCTTCTAGATTTATCTCATAAGTTTGTTGTGAAGAGAAATGACATCATCGGTGGGGCCACCTGTGCTTTATTTTTATCCTCTTTAATCTTCCATGGGATTATAGCACTGAGTGAAGGAAAACAGTGTACAATCTCCAAAAAGTTTCATATGGTCATTTGGAGAATGGAGACTGTTATCGTCCTGGTTGTAAACAACGCAGATTCAACTTGTTATTCACATAACCTCTTGAACAGTGGACATTGCTAAGTGCAGGCTTCAGATGGGCCCCATGATGGGGTCCTTTGCAGGCCACACAGAACTGACTATTGCTCCATCAGAAATCAAGAAATGCAATACTCCTTCAGGTGCTATTCGTGCTTACGTGACTGTCATCTTCATTCAGCTCTCCTACACATCAAAGTAGAAAAGAAGCAATCCTGTTACTTGAATACAATAATGAAAATGGGGATTAGGTTTTATATTAATCCTTTTAGAAAGGAGGGTGCAAGTACTCTTACTCAGTGCTGAACCCTACAGAGAGTGATTGATGGGATAGAGAAACTTCAAGAAGACACTTGGGGAAAAAAAAATGAGACAAGTTCTGACCAGGGGAAGGAGAATTGTGATGAGATTGGTTTTCTTCCCTTTTAAAATTCCCTGCTTTACACAGATGGAATGCTTTATGTTGTAAATAAAGCTACATTTAATCCCTTAAAAATGTGTCCCTGAGCCATTATTATGGGGTCATATTTGTCACGGATTCTACGGCGATGTGTTCATTTTGCACCAAAAATATGAAACAGAGGATTTCGTGGGCTTCAAATATTGGAATTCATTATCTGCGTTAGGAAAGAAGAGGGCTGAGCCAAGGGTCTCAGGTCATGACTAAAAACCCTGGAAGAAGAAGAGAGGACATACGATACCTTGTTCTTGACTTGTCCCATCTCTTCAACCACAGAAAGGGTTTATAAGATGTCTTGCACTGCCACCATTTAGCGGCTCATCTTGTGGGCCTATTGTCCTCTTTCACCTACTCTTCCACGACTCCCTGTGGGCCATGGGAGACCGGAGTCTTGGGACAGGCCAGCTACAGAGTGAGTGCTGCTGGCGGCGGGGGCGGGGAGGGGCGTTACTTCGTCCACAGTGACAGAGCCTCTGGATGTGCTTCTTGGACACGCCTAGAAACACATTGTCTGTTGGTAGAACTACGTGCCGAGAGGGCAAGAGATGATGGTTTAGCTTGTGGTTTCTTGGAGAAGTCCAATCCCAGCCCATTTCTTTTCTTTTCTCTTTTTTTTAAGGATGACAGTGTTTTAACCCCATTGGCTGTTAGCCCTAGAAGACTCATCTTCTTCACCATCTCGGTAAACCTTCTGTTCACGTTAAAACTCAGCGCTCCCATGACATTTTGGTATATTTTGATTCTTCTTATGACTTTCTGGGTGCTACCTCTTTATCATCAACATTGGGGGAATGTCATGGCCAATTCATGTTCCTGCGTGTCCCGTCTTAACTGTTCGAAGACTGACCAAACCTACCTTTGTCAGAGGCAAATACATACCCTCCAAATCACTTCTATCCCATATGGGTTTTAAACTGGCATTGTAACATGTTTAAATCGTTTTATTCCTATTACCAAGTTTTGTGACAATACTGGTGTCTCGTTTTTAAATCAACTAAACATTACCAGACATCTCATGGAGATTACGCTCCAAATTATAGCCCTAACAGGAAAAGATTTTCCAGCCACAATTTGTTTCATTACCTCCTTCAGTGTATCGATACTTTACTACTTAGGGAAAAAAATCTGCTCCTTCAAATGACTTGTTTCCTGACATGAGGAGTAAAATCAGGACAGTCTGTCCTCACAGTGTTTTTTGGACCAAAGCAATTCAAGATGAAGACAAGCTTTTGAAGAGAACAAACCGCTTCAGTCAACTGCATTACCATTGATTGAAGCAAGGGTACCAGTGAGGAGAAAGAGTACAACAGTTTAAACCTTGGAACCGTTTGCACACAGATCAGCCTCGAGGGTGTGAAACAGCCTCCATTGTGATTGGGGAGGAAGGAAGTACCTATTTCATTTTACTTAGAAGCTGGGACCAGACTCTCCTCTTCGATGGTCCTACCTGGGCTCCCAAGAATTGGTTTCAGAATGCCTCCTGCCTCCCACCTGCTGCCTTGTTAAGCAATTTGGTTGTTGCTGTCATTGCAAATGTTCTCGAGTGATTTTAAAGGCACATGCCTTCCCTTTGTTTGGGAGCTGAGCACACTTCCTTTCACTTACCGGCAGGCTACTCGGAGTCTCCTAAAAACGTTTCGGTGAGGATTGTGGTGTGTGCATGCAGCGACACCTTTTAAACAATGCCTTATAAACAGGTGCTCCCCCTTTTAGGGGTGTAGCTGGAGTCCCCATCCTTGCGGCTTGACATCTCTGGCCTCAGAGCAAAAGCTGAAGGCGCATGTTGTTGCTATTCTTTTGATGGATGAACACAATAAATCAAGGTAGTTTCAGCATTCTTAAGGGACCGCAGTAAAAGGGTTAGGAAAAAATTGAAATAAATGAGTGCTTTTCAAAGCAGGAGATGAATAGCTCTGGAAATCCCAGAAATCATGTCAGGAAAAGTTTTCCAAATCTCTCCCTGGCCCTCCTCTAATGGACACACCCTCCGGCGGACCGGTGCTGGGCCTTTGCTGGCGGCTTCTACCTTTAACTCCCTCAGCTGAAGTGGGTAGAAGCCCCTTCCAGCACACGGAGATGAACAGAACTGAATTCCTCTAAGCATTATGGAATTTACTTCTTGAGGGACTTCCCACTGCTTCCTAAGTGGCGAGGGCCAGTGACTATCACCATCTCCATCAACGAGGAGTAGGGCATGGTGGCTTCAGAGTCCACGGTGTAGACATCCGAGGGCTGAAAACCTCCTTCCCATATTCCTGCTTCCCAAGAAAGCTTGCCCTGTGGCCCTCTCTTAATTATATGACTTTTATAGCTTAACCTCACTTATGTCCTCATATTATAAAAACTGCCAAATTTATCTTTAAAATGCCCCAAGTTCATAAGACAATGTAGTTTCCAGGTTTTAAATTCAAAAAAGAACCTATCCACTTTCTCTTTAGTAACTCATAAGCTGATTTTCACAGCTCCGACTTTGTACTGACTGATAAAGTGATACCGCGTTTGAATTTATATCATCCACATTCAAAATGTCTTTATTCTTTTCCTTCTTCATTAGGGTGATATGTCCATAGAATCATGATGTATTCACACAGTCATCAGAACGTTAGGAGAAGTCAAGGTCTCTAATTGGAACCAAGGCGTATTCTCTTGATCTTAGGACAATCATAGCCACCTAGAACTTGCGCTGGTGGCAGAAGCAGAAGATAAGTGATGGGCAAAGGCATCTGAATTAAGAAGTAGCTTTATCTACACTTCATCTCAAGCCTGATCACTCTGAGCAACATCCAATTCCAGAAGTCCACAGAGGCCACTCTGGGACCAGGCTGACATATAAATAATAAAGTGGAGATAAAACACAGTAACTTAACAATGGAAATGACTGGCAAGTAGCTTTTTGATCTATGGCTCTTAAGGAGAGGCTGAAACACAGACTCTCATGAGGCCATGGAGAAATTCCCAATTAGACAATGTTGATGGATGGGTTGTATTCGGTAGCATATACACCTTCATGGGATTTCTAGAGCTTTATTTCCTTATCTGAGGCCGGGGACTAGCTACTTCTTCCTTTGTCAGCGATTATATGTGATTAAACCCAGCACTGGATTTTCTACTAACAAAGATTTTTAACAGTTGTTTATGAAGTTGAACATAAACGACCCTGAGTGATAATGGGGTTTTATTATGGATCATTAACTGAGTGTGCCAAAGACCCTGATACAATACCTCCTCTAAGAATGTAGGAATGAAATGTATTTTAAAAATTCAAAATATTACCTGTGTTTCAGGCATAAGGAAAAGCTACAAATCAGTTTGAAATTCCATGAGCAATGAGCCCTGGAATAGGAATATGCTTTGAAAACAGACTGCTTAGAACAAAATGTTAACAGTATAATATAACCCCAGTAATTTTTCATTGAAACTTTCCACCCACTACTTCTGAAAGGAAAAAGTACTCTTGCGTCCTGTGTCACCCGTTATGCATTTACTCTTCCCTGAATCATATTAGCTGCTGAGCAGGATGTTCTGGGACTTCTCACCAGGCCTTCGTCATTCCGTTTTTGCTCTATGAAGTGGCATTCCTTGTTAGTTATGAAGTGGAAAATGCAGGTATTGTAATTCACTCTACTTGTTCATAGGAAATATAATGAACAAGAAATTAAACTATTTTTTTCATGTATCTGAAAAGGCATTTATTGATTAGCTAAAATCATTCGATTCTCAATTCCTCTACCACATCTAATTGGGATGATTTCTTATCTAATTATTAGTATAATCAAATAATTTAAATTAATGTGATACAAGTTGATGTCATCTGTTTTGAATTGTTGGACTTTTAGTAGAAGTTTAGGATATGTCATTGAAAAGGTTCTTAGCAACCGGCCATATTCACCTTATTTGGTCTCCTGTTCAGAAAGACCCATGTTCCTGTGTCTCCGACTTCTTATAATGCTTGTTGAATAAATGAGAAGATACTGGGAACCACATAAGATGTGACCTCCTAAGAATAAACCAGGGAGCGCACCATGAACTCTCTAGACGCTGTCTCTGTGGCGGTAACTCTCTAGGACAATAAACTTGTCACTTTGTGTCTCATAAAGTTGAATAACTCCTGTGGATGATGTCAGGCCCGTCTCCCTAGCCCTACTTCTCATTCTCATCTGACTAATAGAAGGGAAAAAAGAACAACAGGGAAGTAGCTGTGAATTTGCTGCATTTCTTATGGGGGTCAAAATTCATGAATGAATATTTGGGGGCATCTGGGTGGCTCAGTTGGCTAAATGTCAGACTCTTGGTTTTGGCTCAGGTCATGATCTTGGGGTCCTGGGATTGAGCCCTGCATCAGGCTCTGTGCTCAGTGGGGAGTCTGCTTGAGATTCTCACCCTCTCCCTCTGTTCCTCCCCCACTTCTCTCAAATAAAAAAAAAGAATATTTGGATGATTTAAATATCTGGATTACTATCATTAATTTACTCTTTTTCTCTGAGGACTTCAGGCAGGTCTTACTGGCAACATCCATAAACAGAACCATCCTATGGAATACAATCCTGAGACATAGCAGATTGGCTCTTACTACCCATACATCCAGTTATTTTTTAATTTATTTTTATTAACATATAATGTATTATTTGTTTCAGAGGTACAGGTCTGTGATTCATCAGTCATACGCAGTTCACAGCGCTCACCATAGCACATACCCTCCCCAATGTCTATCACCCAGCCACCCCATCCCTCCCACCCCCCACCACTCCAGCAACCCTCAGTTTGTTTCCCGAGATTAAGAGCCTCTTATGGTTTGTCTCCCTCTTTGCTTTCGTCTTGTTTCATTTTCCCTCCCTTCCCCTAAGATCCTCTGTCTTGTTTCTCAAATTCCTCATATCAGTGAGATCATATGATACTTGTCTTTCTCTGATTGACTTATTTTGCTTAGCATAATACCCTCTAGTTCCATCCACATCATTGCAAATGGCAAAATTTCATTTTTTTTTGGTACATCCAGTTATTTTAAAAGTGAAACACGGCAGAATTATCTTCACATCAAGGCTCTGCCTCTTAGTGACTGTGACGGAGCAAGCTACTTTCTTATCTGAACCTTAGTTAATTCATCTGTATGGCAGACACAACATCTGCTTTGTAAGGTAAGGTAAAACCCCAGAGTACCTGGAATGTAGTAGGTGCTTAATAAATTGGACTTGCTATGATACAGGTCAAAACAAATGGACCAAATACCCATGGACATGTTTCCTCCCCCCCCAATTTTTTTTAAATTTATTTATTTGAGAGAGAGAGAGAGTGAGAGAAAGTGGGTGCAGGGAAGGGGTAGAGGGAGGGAATCCATAAGCAGACTCCCCGCTGAGAGTAGAGCCTGACATGGGACTTGATCTCCTGACCCATGAGCTCATGATCTGAGCTGAAACCAAGAGTTGGGACACTCAACCGACTGAGCCACCCAGGCACCCTTCCTCCAAAAACTTTACTGTTGTCTATTTTCCACACTTCTTCGCTTATTTCTAGATTTGCTGATGTACCGCTTTTCTCATCACTATTAAATTCAAGAGTAAATTTTAGAAAAAGTACAAATATAATGAATAGTTCTTATGAAAGTCATCATAGCCATCGACCCAATCAAAGGCCCTGTTCCTACAGAGTCCCTTATTTCTTCTCCCAAATCTTTTGTCTAAACCTTGGGAAACCAGTCAGTGAGCAAGCCAATTAAGTCTACAATTTTCAAATAGTTCTCGTTTTATAAATTTAATACCGTGGCAATCTCGTGGACACCATTCGCTTTATTATTCAATCTCGTTGTGACAAATGCAGTTCATCTGTAACCAGAGCCTTTATGGGCTTAATAATGATTATTTGGTCCTTGTGCGTTAAATTTTAAAATTCAGGAAGCATACTATTCATGACTTAAAAGTAAAATGATTGCTTGAGTAAGAAGACGTTTAAGACTGCTTGGAGCACATAGGCGCTAAGCGCCCTTCAGAGTAGATACCGTGGAGCTCTTCTATTTCACCCTGAGGTTCCTCAGTCTACAGGTCTCATGGACTCACTGGTCTAAGTGAGACCTGGTGGGTGGGAGTCTTCAGTGAGTTGAGGAGAGGCTGGTTGCGGGTATCTATTCCATCTTGTGAGGATGGGGTTGGGTCGTGTGTGGAAGGAGGTAGAATCCAGAGGCAGAACGCTGAGGGCTCGGTGGTCGATGCGTAGCCATGTTTAGAGAGAGCTCGAGGCTGTTCTCCTCTGGCCATGTCAGAGACACGATGATATTGATTTGCTCACAAACGAGGAAAGGCTTGTCCTTCCCTTCGCTAGACCAGACATAATGCCTCATACAGAGTCTTTCTGGCAGGGAGACCTCGTCCAGGTGCTGCCGGCATGGAGCTTTTGACTCATTACGTGTGCTGTGGAGCACGTCCAGGGTGATTACAATAGAACCCATTATGGCTGGATTGGCAGCGCGATTCTCATTTGAGGATCTATTAGTTATTCCACTGTACGACCTCATTTACCTCAGACACTTCAACTCTCTTTTAACTAAAGCTTGGTAAAATTTTCCTGGTAGTAAAAACTTGCTTGTGTTTTAAAGCAATTTCGGGCTGTGCAAAGTGGAGTGGGGAAAATGTAGAGCGTGGCAGAGAGGGCCCCTGCTTAAACCCAAGATTTCTTCCTGGCACTTAACTGATGGCGGCTGAAAATATTGTCCACTGTGCGTGCTAGGTGACAGTCTGTTTTGTACTCATCCCTGGGTTTTAAGAGGTTTTCTCCACGTGAGTGTGTAAGGTTTATCGGTGTCAGCAAGTTACCCAGTATGCCAGCTTCTAATACCCAAATCCAAATCTCAAAAGATGTTCCTATGTTCTAGTTAAGATACTCTGCTTTATTATATCCATAGATCAACTCATAGGTCAAGTCAACCTGTTAATGTTGTGGCATGAAGCTGAATGGTTGGCTGATTTATTAGGGTAGTGCAGATAACCACACCAATGATTAAGCCAAAAATTTTGCTTTGAGGCATGACTGGTTTGTAATCGGGGGGAGTTGTCCGGATCCCTGGACCAGGCCCGGGTCCTGCGTCCCCCCGTGTGTTCTGTCTACAGAGTGTTCCTCCCTCTAGGTGCCTTCCCCCCGCCCTGTCCCCCGCAGCCTCCCTGCAGCCTGGCTCTGTCCGAGGTCTAGAGAGTGAGCACTCACTCTCTGGTGCTGACCCCAGAGCTGCCTGTCCTGGACGCCGCCCCTCCTCTCGCTAGCCCCAGCCCTGCTCCGATTCCTAGTGTGGCTCTGAGACTCAGCCAAGGGATGTGCCGTGTGTCCACCAGAGACTGCATGTCACATGCATCGTAACCACGGTTGTATTTTGTTCCCGGCACAACCCCAAGTACCCACTTTCCCTGGAACCATCCTCTTTTCAAACATAACCCACCCAGTAGCCAGGTGAAGGGGCAATTACTATCCTTGATATTCAGAGGAAGCTCAGAGGGGTTTGGAAAGTTGCTCCAAGTCTCACAGCTAATAGTGGGGGAGCTGGGATGTCAGCCCAGTGTGAGGGGCAGCCTCTTTGGTCCCTGGTTCTGGCGGCTGGCTCTGGGATGGGCCGTTTCCTGTTTCTCCATCACCATACGCATTCCTAGGAACGGGCTCCCACTTTCCTTTAGCACAGTGACAAGCAGCCCTGTCTTCCACACCTGCTTGGGTCTCTAATGTCACCTCCTCTGGGTCTGGGGGTGGAGAGTGGGGCCCCCGGATTTCTGGTTTCACCACTTATTGCTTGCGACTTGGGGACGTTACTTAACTGCTCTGTGCCTTGCTTTCCCCGTGTGCGGACTGGGCTCCTAGGACATGTGCGCCTCCTAGGGTCTGTCGGGAAGACGCCCTGAGCTGATGCAAAGCGGGGGCGGAGACGTGCCCGGCCGGTGGGCAGCCCTCAGTCTGTGTTGGCCAGCATTACGGTGCCTCCCAACGTCTGTGCTGGCCTTCCTCGTAGAAAACCCCATATACGCTTGTGTGGCGGCAGCTATGGGAGCGACGTGCCCACAGGATGCCCCTGGGGACCATGCCTCTCTAAGGACCTGGAGATGGACTGGGTCCTGGCGCTCCTCACGCCTGACGCCAGCAGATGAGCGGGGCCTGCCTCGACTCCGCGGGCAGGCTCCCTCTACCGGAAGTTGGCTGATGGCACAGGACGAGAGAGTGCTGTGAGGGAAGAGGGTCTAAACCACACTGGCATGCAGGATGAGCTGGTGCCATTCCTACAGGGCATGAGCCACAGCTGCCGGCACCCGCAACCCCCTCCCGTGGATCCACCCCCAAGGCTGAGAGGCATGGCTGCTATGTGCGAAAGACACTATTGGCCCCAGAGAGAGTGAGAAGCCATAGATTTTGGACATATATGTGGAGAGAGAGGGGGAGGGAGACAGAGAGAGAGAGAGAGAGAGATTTTGAGGCACTGGCTCACGCGCTTGTGTGGGCTGGGAGTGTAAGATCTGCAGGCTGAGCTGCCGACCTGCAGAGCCAAGGAAGGGCCACTGTCACAGTTCAGATGAGAAGGCTATCGGTGGCCAGAAGTCCCTCTTCCTTCCTCATGAAAGCTCAGTCTTATTTTTTTTTTAAAGCGTTCAACTGATTAGATGAAGCCCACCCACATTATGGAGGAGAATCTACTTGAAGTGTAGTGATTTACACGCTAATCTCATGCAAAAAATACATTCACATCCATCTTTGGCCAAATATCTGGGCACCATGGCCTAGCCAAGTTGACCTGTCGAAAGGCCTTTGGAATGGACTGGAGGTCACACACTCTTCTGTTCTTCACCTGGGGTTTCTGTGCCCCCACGTTCCTGAGATGAGTTATTTCAGGCCACAATCACTTTGTCTAGTCTTAAGTTGTCACATTAAGAAAGCAGCCTCTTTGGGATGACCGTGGGGCTTTTCAAATGGACAGAGGGCATGCTCATGAAAATGGCAGACTTATCTTTGTAGGATGTTCTCCAGACATGGAGTTCTTCTGTGACTCTTACTGACAGTAGAATCTCTCTCTCTCTCACACACATGCACACATGCACCCCGCCTTTGTATTCAAATAAACAGAAAGTTCTCTCGGTCCTGGATGGGAAATGAGTAGAATTTTTGAGTTATATCCCCGGAGCCCTACTTCTCTGCGGCAGGTAGATAAAGAAAGGACACTTTCTTGTTATTGATTCTCTGACTGACGAAACTCAGAAGACCGTGTTCTGTGGGGCACTGACATTCTGCGCTTTGCTGCACATTTGCGGAGAGCACCAGCCTGCTAATAACCTAGTGAATTATTATGATAGCAGAGAACACTTTGGTGGTTATGATATGCTTCTGAGATTTTACGGATGCTGGAAGGAACACAAAGATGTTGCTTTAATCCTCCGATTTGTACATGCAGGTACAGATTGTAATTGTTTGGAAAACCACTCTGTCGTACTTTCGTAGGAATAATGTGCACGGACCAACATTATTTATTATGTCAACTAGGTAGGAAAGTTGCACAGTGGCTGTGAGCACTGAGCGTGCAGGGAACCGGACAGCCCGGACCTCCTTGTTATCATTTTCGAGCACATAGTTCTTGCCCACGTGGGACTTGCAGCTATTTTGAAAGCATGTTGATGTGGGAGTCGTAGCTTACTGCAAATGCAAACTTTGACTCTGAAATCAAATGTTGTGTCATGCCTGGGAGAAAGGAGGATGTAAGTGGGTTTAAACTTTGCAGGATGGGACCTGTGATTCGGGCGGGGGGAGTGGGGGCTGTTCTTCTGTGAAGCCCGTTTTCCTCCCGGCTGTGCAGCCCTCCAGCACAGCACCCCTGCCCGGTGGGCACACACACCTCCCTGCGGAGGGGCCCCTTTCTCCTCCACCTCCGTGTTTGGATGCCACGTGGGGCCTCGTGTCTTCAGTTCATGGGCTTTGGGGCTCTTTGCTTGCAAGACCGAAACAAAGCCCTCATTCTTTAAACCTTCTGGACCACCTTCTCTATTTCTTCTCTAGGATTCACATAGCTTCTCTCCCCCAGTGGCCCCCCTCTTCTTTTTAGGCAAGCACTGGGAAGTTGGTGGTGCCCAGCACTGACTTTTGTTCCTGGACCTGACCGATCTACAAGGCCGCCGGTTCCTCGTGCCGATGGCAGCTAAGAGGACATTCTCCACTCTCTTCATATCCAACAGCAACCGCAGAGCCCAGGCCCGAGATCCCTCGAGGGCTGATCTGATTTTATTTCCTTGGAATGTTCTGCAAAAGGACATCAATGTGTGTTTTCCTTGTAGTGGTTCATGGTACACACAGAGGCCGACTCATATCTGGGGAATTTGGAAGGAGACTATTTTATACCAACACTGAAACCAAAGTCATTTTGATTCTCCCTGTACATTTGCAGAGAGCACCAGCCTGCTAATAACAATGTACAATGATACTTTCTCTAATTATTTGGGTCATTTCAGTGGCTGCTGTGGGTCCATCAACATCCCCTCTTTAGGGGAAGTAGACACTGCTGAGATCTGGGGCACTGGACCCAAGCTTGCAGGAGAATTTCCGGGCCAGTGACTCTCGGGAGCTGGGGTGTGGATGCCTCCACTGCCCCCGCCTGGGACAAGGGTGTCCCACCCTTCCAGCGCCCGGAGCTCCCTGCCTCTGGAGGTGCTCACACCGCATTTGGGGTTGGGACCCTCGATCGGTTGCTGACAGCGAGCTGGTCCAGTCGCCGATGCCGTCCCCAGGCTCTGCCTCTGCCCAGTGCTCAGACTTGAGCTACGCAGCAGGGTGCTGGGTCTGTGCCGAGAACACGTTTACAGTGACCGCCGAGCCACGGTCCCTCCCACATGCTGCCCGCCTGGGATTGCATGCACCGAAATAAGCACCTGACACTGGAAGGCCTGCATTTTTGGGGGAAACACCAATGTTCAGTTGGGATCATAATTTCAGCAAAGTAAAACTCCATCTGTCTTTCTGATGACAATGAATGGACTTTATTTCACCGGGGCCTAGCGCTCCCGGCATTGGCTTTCCTGCCCCCCGCCCCGGGACCCGCCCCCTGCTGTGGCGGGACTCCGCGCAGCTGTGGGTCCCTCCCTGCCGCCTGCCAGCCCTGCGCGTGGGGAGCCCTGAAATGCAGCCGAGCGGCTGTGTGCTGCCCACAGCCCGGGCGACCTGATGTGCCCCGACCTCCCTCGGGTGGACAGCTAGCTGGGCGCCGGGCGGGGGCCTCGGCTCCTCGCACTGGGAGGGGTCTGTCCAGTTCTTAGAACCCTGGGGCGCCTCTTCTAAAATAGCCTTCTCTTCACAGGCCTTTCCGCTCAGTCCTCCAGCAACTTTCCTCCTTCAGGGACGACATGTAGCGTCCATGCCAAGGTGTGTGTGTGTCCCTGCTCCACACCGTTTCCAGACACAGCACGGCCCAGATACTTGCGATTCAGGCCAAAAACCTCATGTCAAATGACTCAACTCAACTTTTTCCAAACTGGCTGGCATGATCCAGGCCAATGTGCCCGCTTTCCTCCAGCACAGTAGCCAGGATGCTGGGCCGGGGGGCTGATGGCCTTTCCCTCGGCGCAGCCTCTGCAGCCACGGAGAACTTGGAGAAGCCCTCCCTGACCATGGCTCCCTGACCGGAGCTGCCCCGAGGCCCCCGACGGCCAGGGTAGGGCGGCCTGGGACGCGCCCTCGGGGCCCGGTGCCCGCGCATCCTCTGACACGCACCCCATGATTCATTCCATGGCTTCCGGAGCTCGTGGGCAGGGACTCCCCCTGCCTGGCTGACCACGGCCAGAGCATCCTGACGAGCTGTGGACAGTGATGGCCCCGACCAGCCCCAGCGCTTCTGACATCCTTTTGCAAAGTGGTGTTGACATCCTCCTTCCAGAGTCACTGGGAATTAGTATAATTGCACTCAAATATTCGCAGACTTTGCATCTGTTTTTCCTAGCAGATTTTGTAGAGCATGCCAAATATTCATGTTAAAAATCTACTTGGTGGGGGGGAAGAGAAGAGAATAAATACAATTAAAATGTGGACTGACCCGAAGAATTTCTGGACAGTTAACAGGTTTCGATCTAAAACACCTTGAGTTCATTTTGACCTATTGCAGGTGGCAGAAGTTTTAAGAAAGGAGTTGAGGGTTTTGTTTTGCACAGATAACCGTCTGCAAAGGGAGGAGCCTGGGAACAGGCAGATTTGCTTCCTGCCCGCGGTGTTGAGTGCACTTGCTGTTTCCCGAACAGCTAGATGGAGCTCTTTCATCTTTCATTAACCAGAAGCCATTTTGGGAATGAGGCTGGAGAAGGAGGTTCCTGCGGGAGACCCCGTGTGGGAATGACTCATTGCTCGCATCTTCCTGGCGACAGGGTGGCTGATAAGAGAAGATGGGCTGGAAGGAACGGGGGCTGGAGGTGATCTAATGGGTGACTGGCCAGGGAAAAGCCTCAGTGGCCAGTGTACAGCAAAGGGTGCAGAGTGGGGGAGGCACCGGGCGGTGTGATGCGGCCAACTGCATGACTCAGGCTCATGCCTTCAGCACGTATCTTGGAGCGAGTCAAGCAGAGTGGGGTGAGATTTGTGGGAGAGACCCCGGGGCTAGTTATCCCCAGGGAACTTTTCTCTAAGTGGTTAAGTAAACCCAGCCTGTTCCCCTGAGGGGGCTCAGGGGCTTCGGGCGCTCCAGAAAGAGGCTGTTGGAGACTTGAGGCTCCAAGCCCAAGCTTTGCTGTTTGTTTTTACAGAGATGAAGTGCTGATTTACATCTTGTCTCCGCTCACCCGGAAGATTCTTGGAGACCCATGCATCCCTACGCTCCGTAAATGTACTTAATACTGTGTCTTAGGCAATAAATGCATTTTGTTTTGGGTGTGATGGACGGGAACTTCTGTGTGAAGAGGAAGCTCATATTGACATTCAAGTCTCATGCTGACGACGAAGTGGGATAATTCTTCCAATATTTTACTGTAAAAATTTCAGGCACACGGCAACGTCGAGTTTCAGTCAACACTTGTCCTAAATTCTGCCACTGACATTAGACTATACATGATTTGTCATCCATCTGTCTCCTCTATCCCTCCCTCCCTCCCCCACCCTTCCCTTCCCACTCCTCCCTTCCCTCCCCTCTGCCCCCTCGCTCTCCTTCCCTCCCTCTCTCATATCTATCATCCACCTATTATCTATCATCTCCATACATTAATTCAACTTAGATTTTTTTGTACTTCCCCCAAATACTTCAATGTACATATCAATAACTGGGGTTATACATCTATGTTACCAATCTTTATTAAGGCATAGAACATTACCACTATTATTCCAGAAAGTTCCCTTCTTTTAGGCTAATCCCAGTTTCTCTCACCCCCAGACACAAGTACTACTCTCATTTTCTTTTCAAGTGCCAGAATTTGGCAGACACCTCTCTCTCTCTCTCTGTAAGACCAGATGTCAAAGAGCATGTTAAGTATATCCTAAAATGCCATTCATGAATTGCTGTATTTATTGTCTATGTTTTAGGAAACGAGAAAAATAAGCTTTGGCAAAGGATAGCAAGAGGCTCTGCCCATAGTAACCACCAGGGATGGGCCCTGTGCCCATGCTGAGCTCTGTGGGGACAAGCGTCCTGAGGTGCTCACCTGGGGCTTCCCCGTGCAACAGAGTCCAAATTTGCGGTGATTTTTAAAATATGAACTTTTAAAATAAACATACATTATGAAGTTTTTACTTTCCTGTTTGAATCATCCACATAGACATACACACTCTGTACAAACAATCTGTATTTACAATTAAAGCAACTTTCTCCCAAAAGACAAGGTTTGAGGACAGGGGCTTTGAAGGAGAAAGCATCCCATGGCTCCTGCAAACACCAACCAGCACACCATTTTGTTTTCCAAACTGCCTGAAAACGGTATGCTTGACCAGCTCACAAGTCAGTTAATAAAGTTCCTTTTAAGATGAATCAAAACAGCCTGAACTCAATGGCAGGGATCCGAGGATGGGAATAGGGAAGTGGGGACCAGCCACGCTTGGGTGACAGGTCAGGGAGGCATGCAGTTGGTTCACTGGTTGGGTTTGAGAAAGAAGATGGCGGTGCCAGGGATATGGTCCCGTGCACTACAATGACAGAGTGATTACACCCTAGCATCTGACTCGGGAGCATAAAAGAGAGAATTTGAACTCATGTAGTGTCCTAGGGTCTCCGTTAAACATTAGAGACCCAGGAGAATTTCCTTCTTCTTAGCTTCTACATCAGCCCTCAGTAACAGGCTCCAAGGCTATGAGACATGAGTCGTGAGGAGGGTCTCTCCTCCATGTCACCCAACACCTCCGTGACGGTGCCTGGGCTTATGGTCTCTGCAGGAGAGGCACCCGTTGGCCTTCGGTCTCCGGGGGAATGACATCCTTTGTTAAAAAGCAGTTAATCCCTTTTACCCTGTTTTGTAGACAAAGGCATAAACCAGTAATTTATTGTAGAGAATTCCCGGTGGGATTTTCCAGATCCGGACAGAGCGTTTCTCTGGTTCCTGTCAAGTGATTCCCTTCTTTGTGGACCTGGAATGCCTGCACAGTTTTGAGGGTCCGGGGACGTGCGGTCCCTCCCTCAGGACGTTCCCACCCGGCTGTGTTGTTGGTGCCAGAGCGGAGGCTGGGCGGAGTCACAACCTCTCTCTCCGGATGTCCACCTTCACCTTAGCCAGCCCCGCTCTTGCAGGATGGCCATTCTCCCCACAGATCTGCCTGTCTGCTTTGGTATCCTGGGGGTTTGTTTTCACGCTCAGATAAGCCCACCTGCCCTGGCAAAGAGGAGCGCCTTCTCTCCGCAGAGCACCTGAAATCTAAAGGAGACTGGATGGTTTCCCTCCCGAGCCTTCTCCAGAGAAGCCACTGGTGAAGCACGGAACTCCCTTCCTTCGGGCACAAATAATGCATCTCATCCTGTAATACAGAAAAGCTCCTTTATACTCATGGTGTTCATTACTGATCTTCACCCTGGGTCTCATTTTGACCTTTGGAAGAAGGAAAGTATTTAATTATGTAGGCTTGTAGAATTGTCAATATTAATAAGCACCGAGAAAAATTCCTTTAAATGGCTTTCATGTGTACGTTGCTGCATTCCTGCCCGGGTGGGTAGGTTGTGTATTTGCAGAGGCAGGCGATGCTAAGTGAGCAGCTGCACCAGCATCTAATTAATTAATTAATCAATCCAACAAATATCTATTGAATGTCATCTATGTGCCAAGCTCTAATGGGTGCTAAACATGAATGGGAAATCGTCCCCACCTCTCACACTCACGTGTGGGAACGATTAAGTAAAGAACTTCCCTTGAAATGTGGCCAAAGTCAGTGACAAAATAGATTGAAAATCCACAGGCTGGGGAGTCGGGAAGGAGGAGCGCTCCTCTCGTCTGGGGTGACCTGGAAAGATAGCACACAGGTATTCAGGGCCATTGGAGCTGGACCTGGAAGAACAGGCAGAGGGGTGCTGCGTAGTGAAGGTCGTTGAAGGGCATTCCCGGAGAAGGAAGCAGTGGATGCCAAACGTGGAAGTAAACATATACAACACACTCTTGGAACCGTGATGGTCTGGAATCAGAGGCCCTACACCGTGTCCGTGGTCTGCCACTTAGGAGAGGACAGTCCCCAGCAGCTCTGAGGTTTGGTTCCCGTGTGCGGGGCCAGAAGAGGAAGAGCGCCGCACGGGGTTGGGAGGATGAAACGAGTAAGGAGTAAAGGGGACGCGGGGCCAACGGTGCGCACGTGCTGGCCAGCACCACCAGGGCAGGAGGCCCGAGCTCACATGCTCCGTAGGCTCTGGGGACTCGAGGAAGGGTAGCTGGAGACAGCTGTGGGCCTTCCATATTAGCCCAAGGGGAGTGGGGACGGGGGGGTCAGCAGTGGAGACGTGGCATGTTCTTAGCTAATTCAGGAGTTACCTGATGTTCTCTGGGTTAACTAATGGTCCCCTTCTGGGACGCAGAAGATGGCCAAGGCAGGAGGACCCCGAGGGCAGCCAAGGGCATTTGGGCGGCTCTCGCGATCATGCATGCAAGCAAAGCCCCAAACCCTAAATTTAAAAATATTTCCGTAAAAGTGATACAAATGTAGTGTTACACATTTGACAATTAGAAAAGGGGGGGATGAGCCACGGTCCCGCCGCTGACAGGCAGACGCGATCATTAGTACTGTGCTGTATTTTGTCGGAGTCTTCTTGTACGAGTCTGTTTGTCTGTTCAACATTATTCTGCTCCCGCTAAAACCTGCTTACAGAATCCCCTAAAGTTATGTCGTGCGCGTGTTTCTACATTAATATAAGTTCCTCTTAATCCTCATTTTAAAAGGTTAAATTGTTATTGTAAATCTGTAATGAACATTTTTGTTCTTTAAATACTTTCCTGTATTTCACAGCTATTCTGTAGAATGGATTCCAAGAGGGGAGATTAACTGATCAAATTATATTTACATTTGAGAAGTTTTGGGTAAATTTGTAGGCTGACCATCAATATAAGGGAAAATCATATATTGATTGATAATAAGGAAACAACTAATACTATTTAAAATGTTATTTTTTTTGGGCGCCTGGGTGGCTCAGTTGGTTAAGCGACTGCCTTCGGCTCAGGTCATGATCCTGGAGTCCCGGGATCGAGTCCCGCATCGGGCTCCCCGCTCAGTGGGGAGTCTGCTTCTCCCTCTGACCCTCTTCCTTCTCGTGCTCTCTATCTCTCATTCTCTCTCTCTCTCAAATAAATAAATAAAATCTTTAAAAAAAATAAAATGTTATTTTTTTAAAAGATTTTGTTTATTTCAGAGAGAGAGAGAGAGAGAGAGAGAAAGCAGGGCGGGAGGGGCAGGGGGAGAGGGAGAAGCAGACTGCCTGCTGAACAGGGAGCCCCAATGTGGGACTCAATCCCAGGACCCCGAGATCATGACCTGAGCCGAAGGCAGATGCTTCACCGACTGAGCTGCCGAGGCACCCCTTACTTTTTTGTTTTAATTTATATTTCTTTGGGAACATTTTCTCATACCCTCTTATATATTTCTGTTTATATTATTTGAGTAAGACTAAACACTGATGATTTGTCTAACAGCACGTTACCCAGACAGAGTACTGGGATCTTCCAGTTCAGACATTGTGCCTCTAACCTACCCATCCACTCATTCTCATTTCTTCTCCTTCATTCATTCGGTGGTTGAAAGAGCTACCATAAGGCCATCAGCCTTGAGTCCTGCATTAGCTCACTGTGGCCTCTGCTAGGCAAAGAGTATTACTTTCCGGGAAACTGTAGTGCAAAGGTGATTATGTGAGCACGTGTGAGTGTGCAAAGGATGAAATGTCTATTCTAAAACTGCTTTTGCAGTTTTCACTCCTGTGCTTTTTTTTTTTTTTTAAACCTTCTAAGTTGCAGATTGGAAGAATGTAGATGTATTTTAAAACGATGACTTCGAAAGCTCTGATCTATAAATATTGGAGACAACAAGTTCATATTAATTACTTTGCTTTAAGAACTGGCAAAATTGAAAACTAGTCACCACGATCACACTATAAGGGATATCTTTGGGAGAGAGACCCTGGTGTCCCATCACCCCCAACGCTACTTTACTTTCGGTGAATAAATCCACACTGTTCTTTCTCCCTTACCTCCTTAAGCATGGATTCAGCCTGTGAGGCAGGAAGACAGCTTGGGGGGGAGGGTGCGGCCGTGAATCTGACAATAGAAGAGGTAGGCGAGCCTGCAGGTGGGACGTCAGGTGTCAACATGGGTGAAGCTTGGGGGGCGGTGAGGGTGTTGGCGTGCGGGGGGAGGCTCTCCTAATTAGGAATGATGAACCAGGGCTGCTTGCCCGTTGGAACAGCTCCTGACCCTGCCATTTCCCCGGTCTTTAACTGTGAGCACACAATACCTCTGGAGCCGTGCAGAGCCCAGGGTAGGCTAATGTTCACAGTGGCAAATAATTATCCAAATTAATTAACCTATTTTCTTTTTGTATAAACATCCATGCCCAAAGCTAATTGCTCATTTAATTAAAGCCTTCAGCCTTCGTCAGGATTGCCTTGTAAGTAATCCACGCATATTCAAGATGTATCAACTGCTTTCATTGTTATGTGCCTGAAACTGAGACAGAACTGTACCATAAACAACAGCTCAAGAGGCAGAATGATGAACAGCCACACTGTAAACATTACCTGTTAGTCGCTTTCTCCCTAGAGTTGGATTGACTCTGAAATATTCTCTACAGGGCTTTTCAGTTGTGACCATTTTGTCTCCCATTTTATTCTTAAGATCCCACTTTGTGGTTTCTGCTTCTTTCCAAATAAGCATTTTTGGGACTTTAATCTTTAGGTGATCATATGTTCTTTCAGAACGAAACATGAAACCGGATTATGTGCATCATGGTTTAATAAGGGCATAGATTCCGGTGGTATGTAGAATCTTGTGGGGACTTTTGCATAAGGGACTCTCTGGCAGGACCAATTTCGGGTGGCTGGGGGTGGGATGGGCTGAGGTGTTGGCTGTGTTGGGTGTGGTGTCACTGTGCCATGATCCGCGGGTCTGTGGTTGATGAGCATGACTGTCTTCGGTGATTGCTTTACTTCTTTACAAAATATCTGTATCAAAATTGGCAAGCGACTGAAAACACAAAATGATCTACATTAAAGGAAAGGGAGATGATTGTGTCCCACAGCGTAAGAGTTTATGCGTAAAGCCAACTGCAGATCTGGCTAGATTAGGCGCCTGAATCATGGCATTGGGATGCAGGTTCTCACCTCCCTTGGCTCTGCTCTCCCCAGGATCAGCTTCATTTTCAGACTTAATGGGATGGCAGGCAAATGACTGCCACCAGTTCCACCAACATTCAACCCCACAGAGAAAAGAGAGTGCCCCTCTTTCCACAGTCCCAGTAAAATCTCATCTGCTCTGCGTGGGTCATGGCCGTCAAGGAACTCATCGCTATGACCAGGGGAAGGCAATGAGCCCGTTGGGCAGGAATGAGTTACTAGCTCCTTTACCTCAGTGATCTGGGGTTGAGGTCAACTCTACTGGAAATTCCATAGATTGAGATTTTAGAAAAGGGGGTTATTATCCAGAAAAAAATTAAAATATTATTATCAGAAGAAACTTGAGTGGTTGCAGAATAGCCAAAGTAACAGATATTCATCTGGGGATGGGGATGGGGATGAGACTCTGTGGCAAATATTGGACAAAAGTAGTCAATTCAAACTCTTTTTTCTTCTTCTTTTTTTTTTTTTTTTTAAAGCAGGTTCCCTGCCCAGCATGGAGCCCAACGTGGGGCTTGAACTGATGAACCTGAGATCAAGACCGGAGCTGAGATCAGGAATCAGATGCTTAACTGACTGAGGCGCCCCTCAAACTCTTTTAAATAGTCTCTCCTGGAGTCTCCTCATGCTTAAAGTGGCAATAGGGGTTGGAGGTGTATCTTAGAGAGCTGGACCTTCACTTCCTCTTTCCCGTATCTGTGCTGTATCTGGAACACACACCTGAGTTCTATCTCCTACTGGTCAGAAGACTGAGAAGCTCAGAGACTCCATCTCCGAACTGCAAAATAAGGACTAATGTGTCCATTCTAGTAGCTTCATAGGGATTGTTTGAGCACCAAACAAGAAGGCACAGGGCTTTGTTCATAGGACATATATTATGACCCAACCAAACAAAACTGAAGACCTTAAACCATGACTTTCCAGACTCTTGACACTCTGCTCTCAAGTATTTGCTATAACATGACTTCTTTCTGTCCACAATTCACCAAAGCTTAGTCTTCGGATAAATTTCACAGAAGCGACACCAGCCAGTGTCATGGGATTTAGATCTCATGGGCAGCACCAGAACTGAACCAGAACATTGCTGACTATATTACAGAACTCTGGTTCTGTCCTGAGGCTACAGTTTGGAGGGCCTTTTAAATCGAATCCCATCCTCACACGTGGGATTTCCAGTGAAGCCCACCAAAGAAACCCTCTTGCCTGAGATAAATCTGAGAGCTGCCTGGAAAAAGAGGGTGATAGCCCAGTGAAACTGGATTATGGGGGATCTTGGAAGTTGGGCTTTTCGACAATGGTGGGAACTCAGGAATATCTCTTGAAGAATAGAGTGATGAGTGTGGTTTCAGGGAGAAGATTTTGATGGATATTTTCTGTGTGTAGACAGTGGGGAGAGACCCTGTCTAGCCAACCTCATAGCCATGACGAGCTGATAGCTGACCGGATCTAGGAGGGTGAGCTATCAGGAAGCCGGAGAAGAGGTGGTGCGCTCGGAAGCGAAGGAGAAAAGAACTTGTCTGATTGGTCCTTTCCCCCTTGCTACTCTTTGCCCACATTCTCTTCATAAAATGAATGGGCTTTCCTTTTCTGCCATTGTGGATGAGGTGTTGGTGGGCAGGTTGGGGACTGCTCAAGTCCCCTCATCTTACATGGCTTTGGGGCTTCAGCCAGTCTCCATTTCTTTGAGTTGCCTCTTTAGCTCATTAGGCGGGACCAGCTAAGACACCTACAAGCACCCATGGCTGGACTCTCCACATCTTCAAATACGTCTCATTACCGAGGAACAAAGTAACAGACGCCTATGGCCCTGTGTTTCACAAACGGACCCTACATCATAACGGTCAGCCTCGGGGATTTCTAAAATCCAGTGTTGGAAGGCCAGGAAAATCCAAGATTTCTACCTTCACAGAAAAACTGAATAGCAGAGACCAGAGATGCCAGAAAGTGGAATTTTTACACGTTTGAATTTGAATTTGGACTGACTGATGACCTTCAACATGAAGCTGAATGTTACCCATAATATTGTCTATTGAGGAAATTACGTGGAAATATGCAGAACGCGTCCTATGCTGACTATCAAATTCTCCAGCCATCCTTGAAAACAAAACAGTAGCAATACTTACCTTAATCATTTAAAACGATCTGACACAGTCAATTCATTAGTAAATTCCATACCTAAATGCCTGAGGGAAGGTGACACCCTAAGTGGGGTGGCCCGGCGTTGCCCGCCAAGAGCAAATCTCAATCAGTATGAGTTGGATGAGTGAAGAACAAACTTTAGGTCACCAATTGGTATTTCGAGGAAGGACCTGAAATTTCTTTTTAAGCATGCTGATAGTGTACTAGAAAGGAGGCGAGCTGGGACCACGTTTCTCAGCTTGTGGGGTATGAAGACAGGTGTGTGCTGTCCATGGTGTGAACGCCAACAGCGGAGACCAACGACACCCATGGGAACAAGCTGAGGGATCCCAAGATCATCTCACGGACCCCCTGTGCCTCATTCGTCCACACACCTTCCCGTGGACACACAGACATGAGAGCTATTTGCCGGTGTGTGGCAGCTCAGGGTGACCCCGTGGGAGGACGTGTGCTTCTGGCCCGACACCCAACCCTGGCTCCCGGTGCAGCTCGATTGCTTTTGGCTGTTTGGCTTCTGGAGCCTCAGTCTCCCATTTGGGAAGCGGTGGTGTGGGGTTAAATGGGAGAATGACAGAAAACGCATCTGGCATTTGGGGGAATAAATATAAATTCCCTCCCACTCCACTTTCAAAACGATAGCTAGATTTCAAAAAGAGTAGTGAGGAGAGCCAGGAAACGCAAGCTTCTTTGTTCTCTGTGCTTACTTTTTTTTGCCTTTCTTCCTTATGACCACTTCCCATCCTTTGTTCTTTCTATTCATTCCTGGCTGTCTGCCTCTGTCTAGGTTGCTCATGACTCCTTTGATTTTGCTTTGCTGGAGAGTTGATGGTTGGTGCTCCCGGTGGACGTGGCTGGGGTGTCCTTACTGCTGAGGGACACACAACTTTTGGGGGCTCTGTCAGACACCTGTGCATCTCAGGCAGCAGAGAAGCCACCAGAAGGGGCTCATTGGGATAGATCTCCTCAGCGGGAACGGGAAATTCACTGAATTCCCTTAGCCAGCCATCTGCCTTCTGGTTGGTTCTTTATCCTTACAGAGTTCTTAGCAAAGCTACAGGCGGGGCGATGGACAGAGGGCTGCAGGGAGGAGGAAGCCGGTGTGAGAGCGAGTTCATGTTTATAGTGCTCCTCTCATAGGGTTTTAGGAGCCTCAGCTGGTCAAGCTTTGAACCTCCAACCATACGGCCTCGGTGAGTGGGGAACCATCCCCAGTCACTGGTGAGTCTGACCTGGGAGAAGCTAGTAAGTTCAGCCCTCACCTTGGGAGCCACGGGGCCAGTGGGGGCCAAGCCAGGGAGAGGGCTGTGGCCCAGCTCCCTCACCTCTTGGGGTGGGAAAGACAACCCCCCCCACACACCACCGTGGGCCAGGGCAGGGGCTGGAGTGCTTCTTGGGGTTCCAAGTTCAGTCCTTCAAAATTCACGTAGGCCTGGGGTGGGGGAGATAGCAGTGGGAGGAAATCGCTTTGTCCTGAGATTTGACAGTTCCCAGGAGCCTGTGGACTTCTGTGGGACTGGGCAGGAAGGCTGCAGCATGAGCACACTAGCGTATTTTTTTTTTTTAAAGATTTTATTTATTTATTTGAGAGAGAGAGAGAATGAGAGCTAGAGAGCACGAGAGGGAAGAGGGTCAGAGGGAGAAGCAGACTCCCCGCTGAGCAGGGAGCCCAACGTGGGGCTCGATCCCGGGACTCCAGGATCATGACCTGAGCTGAAGGCAGTCGCTTAACCAACTGAGCCACCCAGGCGCCCCACACTAGCGTATTTCAGAGAAAATGGGGAAGGAGATGTACAAGGTCAGAGGAATAGGGCAAATCGACAGTTTGTGCAACAGACATTTCTGTGTTGTTGTTTTTTGTTGTTTCGTTTTGTTCTTACTTTGTAAACTAATTAAATTTTTTCTCTTAAGTGAAACTTTTTGTCCCCCAAGCAATACATGCTCACTGTTTACAAATTAAGAAATCCAGATCCGCAGAAATGCCCACGCCAGGTTTCGATCCCAGTACCTGGAAGTATCATTGCTATCACACGTCTTCCTTGCCCTCCCCCTCCTCATCTATCGGAAAGTATTTATTATCTGAAATTATTATTATCTGCTTTTGCACCAAACAATATGCTTTCATGTCTTCACGTGTAACCCGCCGTGCAGGGTTTCATGGCTGCGGAGCCATGGTACAGGGATCAATGATTTCATTTTGCCCCAGCAGCTGACCTTCACGCGTGCTCCCACTGTTCTCTATGACAAACAGCATTTGAACAAGCGTATTTAAAACTCTGTGAGTGTGAGTCTCTGCTCACTTCTTTAAGTAAAGTTCTGAGAGAAGGGGGAATTGCTGACGTTTGAGGATGCCTGTTGTGAAGGTTTTAACATATATCCCCAACCACTCTCTTGAGTTACCACGTCAGGTTTAATTTCTAACATAATATTTTCTTTCTGAATAAAAATTTTCAGTGAATTTTCAATCAGAAAATTGCTTTCATAACTTTAATGTTTACGGAATAAGATCACTCACATGGTTCACAGGAATGACAGCAGCGGCAACAAATGCAACTTAAGAAAAAGAAATAAAGAAAGGAAAAAAAGATTAACAAAACCACACTGACCTAAGAAGGCAGAGCTTATAGAGGGGGGAAGGAAGGCCACAGGGGTTGGGGTGTCCTATAGATGGGAATATGAGGGCCACAGGGGGTCTGTATAGACAATGGCTCAAGGGCCATGTGGGGGCGTCCGTATAGATGGGGTCAGAGGGCTGCGGGGAAGGGGGTGCCCATATAGATGGGGGTGGAATCTGAAGGCCGCAGGGTGGTTCAGATAGATGGGGGTTTGAGGGCTGGGGGGGCATATAGATGGAGTCCAAGGGCTGCAGGGGGGTCCATATAGACTGTGTTCGGAGGGCCATGGGGGGGTGCCGTATAGACGAGGGTCCGAGGTCCGTGGGGAGGGTCCATAAAGACAGGGGTCTGAGGGTGGCGGGCTGGGTGGGGGGTCCGTATACACGGGGGTCTGAGGGACACTGGAGGGAAGAAGAGGGTCCATATAGACTGGGGTTTGAGCTCCGCTGGGGTGTTCCAGACCCACCCTCGCCCCAAACTGGGTTTTCTCACTTAGAGCTCTCAGGATTCCTATCTTCCTGTTGGTTATTATATTGGACGCATGTGATTGTGTTATTTGTATACCTTTCATAAGGAGACCACAAGTTCCTGGGTAATACTGCGCCGCCTTCTCTCTTTTCTGGCTCCCACGCGCAGAGAACGTTCACACCTGAAGGCACTGACGCGCGCGCAGGGCGCCGAACCCCCTTACCGCTCTGACTCAGACCCTTCCCCAGTGTGAGCCGCTGCACCTGCCGGAGACGCATGCGCACTCGGTGGCATCTCGGAGCACCCTGCTTCGGGCAGGAATTCTCGCGGGCAGGTGAAACGTCTCTGGGAGGAGGAACGTGGGTGTTACCCCATCGAAGGAGAC
Organism: Eumetopias jubatus; assembly: GCF_037043125.1. Taxonomy (NCBI): domain Eukaryota; kingdom Metazoa; phylum Chordata; class Mammalia; order Carnivora; family Otariidae; genus Eumetopias; species Eumetopias jubatus. The sequence goes on along the minus strand of NW_028274809.1, from coordinate 191,615,201 downwards.
CCCAGCTTTTTTGTGCAGAAGCTCAGCTACTCTCTGTTCATCCGAAGTGTTGAGAAAGTGAGAACAGATACCCTTTTCTCAGATGAGTTGTAGGTTAATTTGTCATTTGGCTGTATTTAGAGAAGCTCTTTTCTTTTTGGAGTCTATTTAGGGTATCTGGAGAACTGTGACAAATATTTCTTCCCATTTGTCCTGCCTGGTTGTCGATGTGCAAATATAAAGTTTGTTTCTTTCTAATGGTTATAAATACTTGAGAGAGGAATATGTGGAAAGAATAAACAGAGTCTAGGCTCTTGCTTGCTTCCCTAAATTAGAATGTGTGCCTCTGTGAACTGAGTGACACAGACGATAAGACTCTGGGGGGAGCATCAGTATTTCTTAAATAACATATTATGGATGGGCTCGTATAAGAATGTTATCTATGATAATTTGCTATGAAAAAATATGGTAGTCTGTGCAGAATGAAGTTGATTTTAGACAATTGAATGCATAAAATATATTTTAAATCAGGTCTGTTGTAGACACAGCCCTTATTTAAGGAAATTGTCAGAATTTATTTAAAAAATTGTGTGGTTAAATGATTTTTGTGATTTTTTAAAACCATGTTGAAGTTTTGACAAGCTTTTGGCCTATTCCCACGATTCTCCATCTGGGCACTTGTAATGATTTCTTACCTCGTTTAGCATTTGCTCCCAGACATCATTCCCTTACACAGAGTGCTATGGGTTCAGAGGGATAAAAAGCACTTTGTTTCTTGCTGTCAGAAACATTGTGAAAGCAAGTTCTCAATCTCCCTAGGAGTGTAATTAAAGACTTCAGTGACCTTAAAACACTTTCCTCCACCATCTTCACGTATACTTGAGTTCTCTTTATGTGTCTTGTACGGGACCATGGTATTTTCTAGTTAATAAAACATTCGGGCTTCTTGAACACCTTTTATTCAACACTTCATGTGTGCCAGTTACTATGGAAAGGGTTATCATACACGATTTTACACAATCTTTATGACAATCCTCCGAAGTAGTTAGTCTTGGAAAAATTCTATCAGAAGGGGAAACCGAGGCTCAAAAAAGTTGAGTGACTAGCTCCGTGATTCCGATTAACTTACATCAACTTTCTAAGTCACCTCCACTGAAACCAGGGTCATGGTAATACCTCCCAAGACAGTGTCAGTGTGACGTGTCAGTGAGGCCAAGGATGCGGAGCTGAGCACACAAAGACCGGCAGATGTTCAATGAAGAGTAGATTTTCAGTAATTAATCGACTGAAGTAATTCCCGACTTTTTCCCAAAGAACTACATGTATAAATCTCAGCTCCTGGTGAACACATTAAACCCACAGGAAATGACTGAGAGGGAAGTGTCCACACTTTCTGCCAGATCACAGCCAGCCCCCAAGACAGAGACACAGTGACAATACCAAGACCCGGTGACGGCACACTCCGATTTTGGGAGTCTGCGGTCCTTGCACAGGATGTGGTGATACCACCAATGCTGGAAATATGAAGCAGAATAACATCTCATCAGATGGAAATCACTTAGGGGTGACTTCAGCACAAGGCAGAGTAGTATCAAATGATTTTCAGGTATAAATCTGGTGTCTGCCTCAAGTGCTACCTGATCATCTTTTGATTAAGGATGACTTTGCATATATGGCTAATCAGGGTCTTACATTTAGTATCCTGTGGTCTTTTTCAATTGGATGAATCACATATTCATTCTTCCCTCCTGTGCATTGTCCTACCACTTAGTTACACTGTCAAAAATTAGCGATTTGCCAAGCACTTCCTATTTGCACCCAAAGGTGCTAAATTGGGTTTAGAGTCACTGAGAACTTGCACTACCTTTTAGCACGGCATGAAGTGCTTTAACAATGTTAATATTTCAGCTCTGCAATTCTGTAGACTGTGCTAAAAGGGAAAAACAGAAACATCCTCCCATCAGTTTCATTCAAGGCTTGTGAGTCTGAAATACTGCTAGGTAGGCCAAAACAACGTGGACCTATGAATATTAAATATAAAAATAGCAGCCATTGGAAGTCTGAAATGATAACTAGCTCTATAATCCTTCAGGCCCACAGATAATGGTGAGAGAAGAATTTAATCTTGAAATTCCATTAACTGGGGAACTTGGATGTACATTGATTGCAGATTCCTCATGGATGGTCATCACCAGCCTCCAGTGTTTTCCATGTCCTAAGACCTCATCATGCTATCTCAGGCGGGAAGTCTTCAAATCTGGGATTAAGGTAACCAGATCTTCCACTGGGTTGCCGAATGTTTGAGACTGAATGGAGTTCGAGGGTTACTCAGCCCCAGAAATCTGCCTCAACTACAGCTGCCCCATGAAGTGAACTCTGGAGGTGACATTCCATGAGCTATTCTTGATGATATTAGAAAACAAAATCGTTCTATCTCAGCCATCTCATTCATTAAAATGTTCAGTAAATGCTTGATATCATTTGGGGTAGAGACTGGGCATAATTTCTTCAGTGACAGATCATACTTTTTTATCTGCTGAAAATCACAGTTCTAGAGGCAGAAAGTCTGAGGTCCAAGTGTTGGCATGGTTGGGTTCTGGTGAGGGCCCTCTCCCTGCCTTGCAAAGGGTTGCCTTGTCACCATGTCCTCCCAGGGTGGAAAGAGTGAACAAGCTCTCTCGTGTCTCTTCTTGGAAGGGCACTCACACCACCATGAGGATGCCCCTCTCATGACCTCACCAAGCCACATTACCTCTCAAAGGCCCTCATCTCCGAAAGCCATCATGTCGAGCTTAGGGCTTCAGCATAAGAATTTGGGGGACACCATTCGGTCCATAACAGTGGCTCATAGGGCATCCAACAGCATCTCTGCCCCAACTTCTTCATATAGATAAGAGTCTCTCTTCAGAGTCCAGGTTAGTTGTTTGTCCCATAACCTCAGTTCTCTGAAAGGTTCAAGAGAAGTCATGAGTTTCCCGTTTGCTACACTTTCTCTGCCTGAGAGCGTGAGGACAACACTCATTCCATCTCTCCACATTTTTGAGTTGAAACTGAATGTCCTCTGCACATTTATCTTAAACTTTTCTGATTATTTTAGGTTGCAGTATTCTCATTTTGCTTGACACACATTCAGATTTCCAATTCCCTACCTCTTTCCTCCAGCAAAGGAAAGAAAATTTAAAGATTGTTTGAATTAAAAAGCAAAATGAAAAGAAAGAAAACCAAACTTTAACAGGCCTGGTATAAAGAAAAATAAGCTTCAGTCTCTAAAAAGCAATATAAGTCCTATTTTTACATAAAGTTCAAAAGAATTCTAATATGGACTGTCATCCTTGTTTGCATTAATGAGGAATATGCCCCATCAAGAAGTGAAAGACTGTGGATTATCTAAACTCGCTGTCACACAGGAATTGCTAATGACTCAGTCAATCCTTCCTGGGAGTGAAGCAATTTAATAATTCAGCAAATATTTATCTTGAAATTCTGTACAAAATAATTTTTTTACCCTGCACATTATATGCTCATACTATGTTATCAGGGTAGGATGACAATTTTGTATGGTTTTGTATGACAAAAGATGCTTGAATTAGCCTCTGTTTTCAATTAACTGCCTTCTCCCTTGACCTCTTACCATTTTATCCTTTACCTGAAATGGTAGGTCTACATTTTCAAGATTTTGAATGATAGCTTCCGACATTTTGCTTTTACTGGGTTGAGCAAAACTTGTTTTGAAAATATAATTAGAAAAATAAAAAAGAACTTTAAATATTCAGATGGGGCTCTTGTAAGATTGCACAAAAATGTGTTGTTGATGCAGGAGTGAGCTCCTGCGGAGCTGTAGCCTGAAGCCTGTATGTCAGTGACACGCCAGGCACAGCGGCCCCAGAGACAGTGGGGAGAACCCCGCTCCCCCGGTACAGCGGCCGCAGAGACAGTGGGGAGAACCCCGCTCCCCTGGTACAGCGGCCGCAGAGACAGTGGGGAGAACCCCGCTCCCCCGGGACAGTGGCCGCAGAGACAGTGGGGAGAACCCCGCCGCCCCGATAGGGCGGCCCCAGAGACAGTGGGGACAACCCTGCGCCGCCCTGTAGAGCGGCCCTAGAACAGTGGGGAGAACCCCCCCAGGCACAGTGGCCTCAGAGACAGTGGGGAGAACCCTGCCCCCGCCTCTCCGCCCCCCGGCCTTCTGTGGCTTCCGTTCTGACCCCCAGCGCACGCAGCAAACACACCCCGTGGGGGTACTGACTGGTACTGGGCGCTACACCATTGAATGGCTGATGGTGATCGAGCAACTCAGACATTTCCCTGATTGGCTTTCAGTGGCCTGATGAGGAAGACACGTTCCCAGTGTGTGTTCTTTTTAAAAAAGAACTATTTTCTGCTTGTAATTCTCCACACATCATTCCCAGAACTATTGTTCCTGTAAGAATGGTCACTAACCTCAGAACTGGTTACATGCTCAAAACACATGAGGGCTGTTTCCTGTTTTAATGACCATAGGACTGGATGTCTTCTGGCTTGTAAACAGTCACTTTCTTAGAGCAAAGGGGTTTATGCCAGGTAAGGATAAAATTATGCTACTTTATTTTATAGGATTACTTACTGTTAGGGATTGGAGTGTTCCCTCCGGATTCATGTGCCAAAGCCCTAACCCCAGGGCCTTAGAAGGACTTTATTTGGAAATTGTGTTGCTGCAGATGTAATTAGTGAAGATGAGAACGTACTGGCGTAGGGTGTGCCACTGACCCAGTAAGACTGGGGTCCTCAGAAACAGGGGACTTTGGGACACAGATACACAGGGAGATGCTGTGTGAAAACAGAGGCAGGGATCGGGGTGGTGCGTCTACAGGCCAAGGAGCACCAGAGATCTCCAGCAAATGCAGACTCCAGAAGAGAAGCCTGGGGGAGATTCTGTCTCACAGCCTCAGGAGGCACAGCCCTGCCACAGCTCCATCCTGAACTTCTGGCCTTCAGACTGTGAGACAATAGGTTTCTGTTGATTAAGCCACCCGGTCTGTGGTTCTTTGCTATGGTGGTTCTAGCGTACTAATATACTGCGTACTTTCTTGGGGTTGCAGCAAGTGAATAAGGATTTTTAGCCAGCGTGTCTCTGAAGAGTCCCCTGCAGCTTCTCTTACTTTTGCTATGAGTGGATTCCTGCTGAGGTTGATAGGAGGGGCCATAGAAAATGTAAGGAAGCTCCCCACTCCCTTATAGGAAGGAGGTTGCACCTGCCTGGACACTTTGACCAAGGAGTTCAGTTGTTCAGGTCATAATCAAAAGTCCTGAGGTGACAACAAAGCTTGTATCCAAAGCTTGTTGTTAATGTGAGCCTAGGGAACATTAAAGTATAAAACTTGCATAAATTATGTATACTGTTGAATCACACCAATCAGATAAAATATGGCCACACACACCATCAATGCATTAGTTTGCTGGGCCACCATAGCCAACGACGGTAGACTAGAAGGGCCTTAAACAACATGAATTTATTTCTCACAGTTTTGGTAGAGGAAGTCTGAGGTCCAGGTATGGGCAGGGTGGGGTCCTTCTGAGGTCTCTCTCCTGGGCTTGTAGATGGCCGTCTCCTCCCTGGGTCTTCACGTGGTTGTCCCTCTGTGCGTGTCTGTGTCTTAATCTCTTCTTATTAGGACACAGTCATATTGGATCAGGCTCACACTAACAACCTCAGTTTACCTTAATTGCCTCTTTGAAGGCCCTACCTCCAAATACAGTCACAAGTCTGAGGTGCTGGGTGTAAGTACACCAGCATATGAATTTTGGGTGGACACAGTTCAGCCCCCAGCAGTCCCCAGATTATCCTCACCATTGCTAACACGCAGCAAACACACCCCGTGGGGGTACTGACTGGTACTGGGCGCTACACCATTGAATGGCTGATGTGACAAACACACGGAACACAGGCTCACAGATGCAGCCCCGAGGCTCTCAGAGATGCTGTGTTTCAATCAGCTCCATCACCGATGAGGAGATGGATGTGTGGACAGGGCTGAGGCCCTGCTCAAGGTGGCAAGTTAGCATAGCGCCGGGATGGCATTGGGGATCTCCCCTGTTCCAGGGTTCCCCATGCAAGGTGGACTGTAAGGGAATCACTCAGGGAAGCTTTGAAGTTTTCCGATTCTCTGAGGAGTGGGGTTCTGCAGGTCTGAGAGCTGGGAGCTACTCCAGTAGGACTGAGAATCATGGCTTCTTCTAAAACAGGCATCAGCAAACTTTCTCTACAAAGGACCAAATAGTGTATATTTTTGGCTTTGTGAGCCATATGATCTGCACTGCAAGTGCTCAGTTCTGCTGTGTGATTTTGAATTACAACCCTAGTTTTCAGTCAATAACCACCTATAAAGTATGAAGTATGAAAATTCAAAGGACACACAAGAGCTTGAGGAGAACATAGGTGCGCAAGCCTGGGCCTCCACCCACAGCAGCGACCAGACTTGGACCCATACACACGACGGAGATCACCACAGTGCAAGCTGTTTCCTGCTGGGGCCACGGGGAAGGAGCCCACCCAGGCTTCTCTCCTCGGCTTATAGATGCCTGTCTTCATGTCATCTCCCCCCCATGTCCCGTCCTTATAAGGATCGGTCATATCACATTAGGGCCTAATGACCTCATTTTAACTTGACCACCTCTGGAAAGACTCTCCGCATATGGTCACATGCTGAGCCCCTGGAGGTTCACGTTTCAACGTATTCATTTAAAGAGGACACAGTTCAACCCCTAGTGGTCAACAAGAGTAAAAGGCTAATAACCAAACAGAGAGTGGGAGTCTTCTGGGAAGCCGTTGTGCTGTGACAGGTGAGGGATGCTTGTCCAAGGCACGCTAAGGTGGCCTCTGAAACCAATAGTCTTCACCAGGAAGGGCAGTGTGTAGTTGCCACCTTGCAGCCTGTCAGGAGTCACAGACGTGCCATGGGCATTTGTACCTACAGATCAGCTTGTGGTCCAGCAGCGTGAAGGGGGCAGGCATGGCCCCTCTTGCTGTGGTGGATGTTCGTTCCTGGACAGACCTGGTGTTGGATGAACGCTTACAGCTCCCCTCTGCCTGGTGCATGCGGGCTGTCTTCCTGGGGGCTGTGGCCTGCCGGAAACCAACATTGGCTCAAGGTTTGTAGAGACAAAGAATAAGAAGAGTTGCATTGAAGTGAAGATATCATTTGGAGGCTCAACAAAGGCTCCAAGTCAGGTTCTTGTGCCAGAAGAGAGAGACGTGCCAGGAAACCTTGGGACAGATCCTGGGGATCTGCCGGTAATGCAAGGTTTTTGCCGTGAGCAGTGGAAGCCAAGATGGCGGATTGGGGCTCAGAGAAGATGGAGTTCTGCTTACTCAGAAAACCAGAGGAGAGCAAGGAAGGAGAGCAACCCCAGGGTGGGCCTGAAGCAACAGTTGCCCTGGGAATCCTTCATGCCTTCCATGTGTGCCAACCCAGGTCCAGGAGGTGGCTGCCCGTGTTTTCTTGGAGGTGGCTCCGGAAGAAGAAGGGAGGGTGTGTGTAGCAGCAGAAAGACCCCACACTTTCCAGAGAGTGTCCAGACCCAGCATGTCACTGTCTCACATCCTCTGCTTGCTCTGCACCCTCCAGAGCCAGGTTCGGTCCTGGGAGTCTTGAAGGGACAGTGGCAACTGTTGGTGTTATTGTGGAGGGCGCATTGCAGGGGCTGCTGATGTCCGGTCTACAAGGTGCTTTTCTGACCCAGGGGGCTCGTCTTGCAGAGGAATGTGGTGGTGTGGGGCGTGGAGGCAGAAAGGGTGGAAACTCCCCATTTAAGCTGAAACATTGGCATCTCGGGAGGAGGCGGTGCGTGCAGTATTTATATTTGGAAACCAAAACATGTACATACTGTTTTCATAATGCAAAAATAGAAAGCAAAGGCAATAAAATCTTTGTTTTATGTCGTGTGCATTATGCAAGTATGGTACAATTTGTCATACATCATATACATACTAAGAGTTTTCTCTTTTAAAGACAAGTATGCTTTACTCAACAATAATGCTGATTTGCTTTAATGAGAAAAGAAGGTGGGGTGCACAACATTGTAATATTTAACAAACGGGAAGCGTGGGTTTTAAAAGTTGCAAAAACACTTATGGAGAAGAAGTTTTCAGTTTTCACTTCCAGGGTTCCCTTGTGGTCTCTGAGTAAGAAGCATTAATCAATGACTCAGATGGAAATATGTCATGACAATGACAAATACGCATAACATTTCACGGGTTATAAGGCATACTTCCTTTACATAATGCAAGCCTATTTAATTCCTGAAGAGCACAAAGCTTGGCGGCAGGGGATTTGAACCAGGAACGCCAAAGATCTCAATGTGTTGAAATGTGGGCAGTTCTATAATTGGATAAAATCCAATTGTGATAAGTGTATTTGCTAACAAAAATCCCGATTGCTTTTCAGGTATGGGGAAATCATGGCTTAACGAAAGCTTATGTAAAATAGAACTTAGGGGTTTTAGCAGACTAAATACGAAGTGTATTAAGAATGTGATGTGGTTGCCAAAAGAGCTAATGTAACTTAAGCTGCATTAATAAGGGTATTAACTCTAGACCAAGGGGAGATGCTCATCTTTAATCTTGACTGGACAGGTTGCTTCTAGAGAGGCAAGGCCCTGCATATAACATGGAGTTGGAAGACGTGGGTTCCAGAGTCCATTTGCCTGTGTTCAGATCCCACCTCTGCTATGTCCTAGCTGTGTGAGGATCTTGAATAGGTTACTTAACCTCTCTGTTCTTCAGTTTCCTATCTGTCATATGGAGGTTATAATACCTACCTTTTGAGATTGCTTTGAGGGTTCAAGGGGCCTGTCTTAGTCTGCTCTGGCTGCCATGACAAAAAACCACAACCTGGGTTCTTTTAACAACAGAAATTAAAGTTCCGGAGGCTGGAAGTCCCAGATCAAGGGGCTGGTCAATCGGGTTCTGGTAAGCTCTCTCTTTCTGCTGTGCAGATAGTCACTTTCTCTCTGTGTCCTTACAGGGCAGAGAGAGCCCTGGTGTCTCTTCTTGTAAGGACACTAATCCTATTGAATCAGGGCCCCACCCTTCTGACCTCATCCAACCTCGATTCCCTCCTGACGGCCCATCTCCAACATCTCCAAATAGAGTCACCTTGGGCGGGGGGAGGGGGGCGGAATAGGGCTTCAATGTATGGATTTCAAGGGAACACAATTCAGCCCCATTTAGAATAGAATCTCACACACGATCAGTCCTCGTTAAATGATAGGTATTCCTATCTAGATTTTGTTATTTGAGTCTGCACGCTACTTCAATGGGGGCATAAAGAAACTGGATTAGGAACAGTTTCATATGAGGACGATTCAGAGGATGTGGACTCCTTAGACGATGAAGACAAAACTTTGGGGAGATGTGCTAGCTGTCTTCACATATCCGCAGGCTGCCAGACTGACGGCCGTGAGATTTGTTCCAGCGGACCACGAGTGTCAGAGCAGGGGCACGAGGGGATTCCAGAAAGACGTGCAGGCACAATGCGGGGAACACCTCGGATTAGCTATCTGTGGCGGAGCGTAAATGGACGCTCTTTTTTTAGAGGTCAATTTAGTGATAGGGATCAGAAGTCTTAGAAAGTGTGTATGTCTTTTCCACGCACCAATTTTATTTGGAGAGCTTTTTCAAAAGGAAATAGTCAAATGCTTATGTACACAGAGGTTATTACACCATTATTTGTGAAAGCAAAATATTAGAAGCGGCCCAGCTTTCCCCCAATAGGGGACTGTGTAAATAAATGAGGGTACACCGAGAGGAGAGAACATTATGCAAGAATTTCGAAGAAGGTATGTTCCTAGATCAGTTTTGAAAAAGTGGAAGAAGTATTTAAAACAATCGCATATTTTTAAAGGTATTCATAACGAGGTTGTAAGAGAAAAACAGGACAGAGAAGAGCACATTGAGAGTAATCTAATTTTCAGGAAGTTAAAACAAGGAGATGGTAGCAGGAGTGTATCAGCCGGCACGGCGTCTTAGGAAGGCGGCCAGAAGACGTCTTCAATGTGTGGACAGAGGTGAAGGCAGGAGAGTGGGATCATGCGTACTCGGTCTTGTCCTTTTCTATTTACCCTGAGTTTTCTATAATGAACAGGGACTGCTTATGAAAAAGTAAATATAGACCTTAAAAATAAAATGAAGTGTGTGCTTGTGGACCCAAAGACCTGAGACATTCAAAATAGTCCCAGGATGACCTGATCTCAGAGGAATATGATCCTGGTTTTGCAGTGAGAAGTGGCAGGTGCACTGACTGGGCTGTGGGCCAGGTAAGCCCACCAGGTCACTTGCTACGATTGCACCCTCCAGCTATTGCCAACTCCCCATCTTCTGAATATCCTTGCCTTTAACATTACTACTTGTGGGTCAATAGTCTGTCTTCTGTACTCTCCAACAGAGTAGCTACTAGCCATGTAAATTTAAATTAAATTTAAAATGAAATAAAATGAAAAATTCAGTTTCTCAGCTGCACTAGCCACATTTCAAGTGCTTGGAAGCCTCAGGCAACTGGTGGCTACCATATTGGATAGTGCAGAATTTTAGAACACGTTGCACAATGCTGCCTTCCAAGCACACTAGAGGTGGTGAGGTGTAGTTGAAGGAACAAGACTTTGTTGGCAGACTGACCAGCAGACTAGACTTGTTGCTCCCTGAGGACAGGGCCCCTGCCCGTCTGTTCCTGGCTCCCTTTGGTGCTCAGTGAGAGTAGACATCATGTCAATATTTGTTTATAAGGGAAAGAAAAACGTATGTGAAGATCTGGCACAGAGTAGGTACTCCATTGATGTGGCCGCCATTTGTGGGTGTATCTGAAGGAGAAGGGTACCCCCAGCATCCTTCTTTTCCCAGTATGGATTATGTATCGATCATGAAGCTTCTATAGCATGCTCTCGTAAATACCTCCAGGCTAAGTTTCCGCACTAGACACGGACATTCATGATGTTGCTAAATGCTCGCTGCCACGAGCAATTTGTCAAGAACCCATCTATCACGGAGCCTGAGAAGTATTCTGATAGGGAAGTCAAATTGTCTAATCCCTTTCTGCCTTACATGAATGATCAGCTCTGTCTGCTCAGGAAGACGAGATGGCTGTGCGTATCTACGAGGTGAATCATCACCGCCAATGGCCCGACACATCTTCAGAATCCTGACTGTAGCAGATACGCATGCCGGCAGAAGGTGCACGTGATGAACTAAAATAAGATGCCTGGATGTCCCGGGTTCTGCCGGGGAGACGTGTAGGTTTCCTGGCACCACAACAGTGGACAGATTTAATTACTCCATCTTTTGCTGCTCCTCGTTGCATTTGGCACATCTCTTGTTTTAGGTTTGAATGTCTCATTTGAATTCTGCTGGGGCTACTTGTTCCGTACAGATATATCCCCGCTTCATCGTGTGTATCTGTCACCCCTTCCCACATCCATTTTAATTGTCCCATTTCTGCCACGCTTTTTTGGCACTGGGGGTCTCTGTAACAGGGCCTGGAGAATATTCTATTTCTCCTGATTAAATCTGTTAGATTTTTTTTTTTCCTGGGCCTTATTTGGGTTCCTTTAATTTCCTCCTGTTTATTACTTCCCTTGTCAGTGACATTACTATTCCTTGAGTTGCTATGGTGTGTGTGCATTTAATTACTTGCAAATGAACATACAGGAGGATAAAAGAGATAATTTACAAAAGCAGTGCTGACTTTCCAGAAACATTGTCAGTCTTAGACCTTAGTTCCTGCCATGTTCAGACAGTATTTCCATTTGGTTGCATTTTTCGAGCAGCTTTGGGAAATAGTGTTGGGGTTGGGGGAAGAGCTCATCAAACCGGCGAGGTGAAGGATGCTGGCTGAATCATCCTTTCTCTCCCTGCCTTCTGCCCATGCGGCTCCACCCGGCCGTCTGGAGACGTGCGTGCTCTCCTGGCCTCGTCTCCCCCGCAAAACTGAGCTGAATCCATTTCTCCGAGCTGCCGTGTTCCCCTTTCAACTCAGCAACATACCGTAGTGGGAGCAACCTAACGTATATTTTCTTCCGGGGGGCAGGTGTCTTATTGCCGCTAAATTGTTCATCTCTGTAGATGGTGCACGACAGGTACGAATCCCAGGTATCTAGAGTGGGTGCTTTTTTAGATGTTATTTGTGGGCAGGGCCTCTGGTGGAGCTTAAAGGGAAGGCGTCCATCCAGCCCACCCGCCGCAGATACTGTGATTCTACAATAATGAAAATGAGAGTGGGACATCAAGCAGAAACAAGTCTGCTGGACACCTGAGATCACCACGGTTTGCAGATCCCTTGATGGCCACTGAATGTCATAGAATCACAGAACTCACACGTCTGAGGTCTGGCCAGGTCCTTCAGAGACAGGTAGATGTTCTGCTGTCAAGTCCGATGGCCCCAGAGCCTGGGTCTCCTCTAACACCCGGTGTTCTCCCCATTCCTTTCCTGTCCCTTTACCGTCCGTGGCCCACTTTTATAACCGATCCCTTATAAATGCCTTGACTTCTGAGACTTTCCTACCTCTCCTCCTCGGCCTCCCCAGCCCAGCACATTCTAGCCTTGGGTGACTCCCCCCATTGTGTACTCACACTCAGGGATTGGAGACACTGATGCCACTGGGCGCATGGGCCGGCCACACCGGCCTTCTCTATTTCCTTAAAAAGCTTCTCCCACTGTCCCTGATGCCTACTGGGTGTGTTCTCCTCTGTGTCGAGCCCCCCACGCCCTCCCTCCTGTCCTTGCTCTGGCTGGTGACCTGAGCTGGCTGGTGACACTTGACGAAGACATCAGAAGCCATCAGGTGAGAGAGAATACTCCTCCACCCCACAATGGTAAGTCCACCTACACTGACCCACAGTCTCTTTCTTTCTGCTTCTCTTCCTGTCTTACTTACGCTCTGGCTTCCACCCACCTCACCTGCTCCAGCAAGTGCTGGGGTTTGGGGTTTGGCCCTCCTGTCCTGTCTTATGTCTCCTTCTCTGAGCGGCCATCCCATCACTGGTCCCCATGCTCTACGGGCGTCTGTCTTTAAGTAGATACATCCATGACTCTGCTTCTCCACTCCTTAGACCTGCTCACCTGTCCCCATCCCTCACCTGGCCGAATTCCTCAGAAGACCTGTCCACATATGTGGTCTGCATGATGCCTCAACCTGAACACCGGTGGGGCCACTCAAACCTGGGCCTGCTGTCATCGGCATCACCGAGGGTCTCCGTGATGCCAAATCCAGACTCTACGTGTGTGTCCGCTTTGTACTCCCTCTCAGAGTTACTCACCACGAGCCGATCACATGTTCCTGGAACACACGTTCTCCTAGGACAGCAGCTCCCAGAGCAAGGAGCTTGTCTGTCCTGTTGACCGTTACATCACTAGCAATGAAAAAGTGCCCCACTCGGGTGGGCAAACATATTTGTTGAAGGACAGGAGATGCTCTGTGTGGCTTGACCTGCGTGAGGCTGCCCTCCTAAGGTTTTCCTCCTGATCCCCAAGGCTCTCCCTCCTGTCTCCTCAACTAGCACCCCTTCCCCTTTGCCACTTCTCAGCGTTCGTGCCTTGCTGGGCTCCACCTCACAGCACCTCGAAGGCGAGCTTGCTCATTCCCATGGCTTCAAACCCTGCACCCCCAGGTGTGTAGGTTGGGCCCCTGAGTCTCTGAGAAGCCGCACCTGTGTCTAGCCTGGAGTGCTTGTCTCGGATTCTGGCCTCATGCCCCTGGCACTTACTCAAAACAGAACACATCACTCCTCCCGTGCCTCTCCATTTCCATTGATGACCATCTGCCTGCCGTTCTGGAAGGAATTCTGTGGTTCTTCTGCACTTCTTCTGCTTCCTTTTCCGCACCCCTGTCACCCATCTCGTCAACAAGCCCGTCCCAGTCTCCCCGAGGTGGTGTGGCATCTCCGAGTACCTCTGTCCCACCCCACCTGAGCCACATTCCTCTGTCGCCCATACCACCCCGGGAGCTTCCCACCGTGCCCTGCTGACTGCGCACAGCCTCCAGTCAGACCCTCGATGCTCTCTGGGTCCTCTCCCTCCCCTGCCCAGGACCCGCCATGGCTTCCCAAGCTCCCCTGGCCACCTGTGAGCCGGCTCCTTCTCACCTTCACAGGAGCCCGCTGCTCACTCTCTGCCCAGGACCCGCCTTCCTGCAGCCCCGCCAGCTCCTCCCTGCCTCTGATTTCCATCTAGCAGGTACTGTGTTCCCTCTGGACCTTCTGCCTCCCTTCTCCTGCACCAGCCTGGGTGCTCCTTGGGTTCTCAGGTTTAATCTGGCTTCTCGGGCTGCATCCTTGCTTGTGGCCATCCTGTTTCCTCCAAGCACATCCCACAGTTTCATTAGAATAAGATTTACTTACCTGTTTGTTGACTGTCTTGGTCACTAAACTACAAATTCTATGACGACAAAGACCACATTTGAAACTCATGTTACTTCCAGAATCTCGGGCACCATGTGGTGTGGAAAATGCACCCCCAGATGTTTTTAATGTAATGAACGATGTCAGGATTTAGTCACTGTGACCTTGTCGTCACATTCATGGATTAATCTCTATTATGAGGTCGAATTTTTCTATTTTCATTTTTTTGTCCCTCACTCTGCTCCCCCTTCCATAATTCCCAGAATATTAACGGAAAAAAAAAAAAGAAGAGAAAGATTCTATGTCAATGTTGGTCTAACAGTTTTGGATAGAAAGCATGTTTTATTGTTTTCAACCTCAAACATTTGTCTGACCCAGAAATGTGCCCTTGAAATTATTTTTGTTGTCATGTGATTAATCACCCACACACAATATTTATTGATATTCATTTATAATATTAATGTTTATTCATCAGTCATGAGGCCACTCGAAAAGCTGGTTATGGATCTGAACTGCCAGGTGTTCTGATTTCCTCAGGGCCATTAGGCTGTCTGGGGTGGGATGCTGCCTGTTTGCCCAGACTGTATTGAAAGAGAATATCTCTTGGATGCCTTGGTAATTCAAGGAACTACGTCTAACTTTAATAGCATTACGTTTCTTTTTCATTTCTAATAAAAGTAAGAATGAAAGGACCCTTCTAACTGACTTTTGACAAGTGTACCCTCCACAGCTGACATGGTTGGGGACGCTCTAGAGAGACCAGCGCCAGTGGGGCCCGCCTCTTCATCAACCTACACACAGCTCCACACTGCTTTGACCCATATCATTGCTTAAATAGTCAAATTCCCTAGAGTCATCGTGTGAGTAGTAAAACAAAAAGGTAGAATAGATCATCCCTGCTGGTCAGAGTAACAGCAACCAACCAATCTAGAAACAGCACAATCTAGAGCTGTCCGGGGATGTTCTCTGCACATGACCCCCGGGGGTGGGAGGGGCCCCCCTGAGATTGGAAGGTGGCCTGTGCTGGCAGACGAGGCAGAGGACCCGAGGGGTTCATGGGACTTTGAGTCTGGGGTCTGCATCTCCTACTCCCTAGATGCGTGGGAAGTTATGTATTACTTTTTTGAAGCCACTGCTCCTCATCTGGAAAGTGCGGGATTAAAATACCACCCTCCTCAAAAGGCCATTGGTAGGATTCAATGACCCTGCTCAGGTAGAGTGTCAGATGCTCAGTTATTATTAGTGTAAATTCTCTCCAAGACAGAATCACGGTGATACCACTCTCTCATAGACTGATTGTGCTTTCGATCTTATTTAATTAATTTAAAGATTTGTTTATTCTAGAGAGTGAGAGAATGTGTGCACACACGTGTGGGCAGTAGGAGGGGCAGAGGGTGAAAGAGAGAGACCATCTTAAGCAGATTCCCCACTGAGCACAGATCCTGACCCTGGGATCATGAGCTGAGCAGAAACCGAGAGTCGGATGCTCAACCGACGGAGCCACCCAGGCGTCCCCGTGCTACAATGTTATACTCCAAATCCTCCAATGAAATAAGATCTTATGGCTGAAGCTGTCTACTTAAGAATTGCCTCTCTAATTCCTTAAACACACTGATTTCTTTTTCTTTTTCTTTTTCTTTTTTAAGATTTTATTTATTTATTTAACAGAGAGAGCGAGAGCACAAGGAGGCAGAGTGGCAGGCAGAGAGAGAGGGACAAGCAGGCTCCCCGCGGAGCAGGGAGCCCGACGTGGGCTCGATCCCAGGACCCTGGGATCATGACCTGAGCCAAAGGCAGCTGCTTAACCGACTGAGCCACCCAGGGGCCCCTAAACACACCGATTTCTAAATATCCCTTTCTGTAGGGCAGTGGCTCTCCACCAGGGGTGACTTCACCCCTCCCTTCCAAGGGACACTTCCAAGGGTGTGTGGACACATTTCTATTTCGGGTTGTCACACTGGACGGAAGGCTGTTCTGCATCTAGTAGGCTGAGTCCAGGGAGCCGCTAAGTACCCTGCAGAGCTCGGGGCCGTCCCAAGACAACAATTTATCTGACCCCAAGTATCAGTTCAAGTTGAGAAACCGTGTTGCAGGGCATTATGTGCTCACGGAGCTTTCTCTGTTCATTCTTTCCTCTTGACATAACTAAAAACATAAGTGATTATCTTGGAAATTTATCATTTTGTAATCTGAAAAAAAAAAAGATTGCATTTTGAGTATCTAAATTGCATGAGCAGATCTAGGTTTCCAAACTATTTATTTTGGAGTTTTAAAACATATTGATTTTAAAATCGTGTACCAGGGAAAGCCTTTCCTTTTGATTACTTTATTGAGAAACACAAATAGGAATGTTAAGCCCAGGCACCATGTAGATTAATGGTGTAGTAATACGTTCATAGTTATTTTGGATATCAGCAATTAATTTTCTGAGTATCCAAAAACGATTTCAAGTCAAAGGTTATAAAAAGGGGGGTCTCACACATTGCAGAAACAAGAAGGAAAAAACATGTATTTCAGAGGAAGTTAAGCAGATACAGTCATTTTCTGATTTTCTCCCCCCGTGCATGTGGTTTTTAAGTCCACAGCCTTTTCCCTTAGCTTTTTGGATGCCTTGGCCCAGTGTGTAAGTATGGGGCTGACCCAGGTGACCCCCAGTCCCCGTCAGCACCGAGACCCGGGGTCACATACTGTTTCACTACTCTGGAGACGGCACAGTATATTTGCATCAGTGTCACCAGACCCACTTTCTTCCTGATTTTTCCCCCAAAACAAAGTGTTTTCCCCTCTTGACTGGCTACGTCTTTCCCCTTGATCTCTGCGACACTCTGCTATCTTTAATACGTCCCATGAGTCAGATGTTTTAATGTGCTTTCATTTCAAAACTAGAAGCTTTCATCTCTGATCAAATAAAGAATGGCATGCATGGGACATGCATTTCCGTAGCTGGTTGACACCGTTGCAGAACGGCTTTTAGAATTTTATAGTCCTATGATTTCAGATGTCAGACATGTCAGCAAGGCCAGCATAAAGCCCTTGGAGTTATGTTTTGATGTTTCTCAAATATTCTGGTAAGCTGGATGAAATGACTTTTTGGAGCACAGGCTCCAGCAACGTGGTGCGAAGGAGGTAGGCGGACGCTTTGTTGAAATCTGCATTAGCTCTTGCAGTGGGAGACTATCTAGAGAACAGTGAAAGGAAATTTTAAAATGCACCCTCATGTCTGAAATTCTTCCTCTTGAGGAGCGTAATGGCCCCAGAGCTCAGGGTGTGTTCGCCCTTCGCTCCTGACCAGCTCTTCTCGCTGCTTCCTTGCTGAGTGCCGTGAGCTGGATCCCCAAGACAATTGAAGAGGAAGCGAAATCACAAGGGCAACGTGCTTCTTTGTTTACGCGTGCGACACGTTTTGTGCTCAAAGGTGCAATGCAGCAAACCCCAACGTCTCCTCCACACTTTCAGAATACCCAGGAATGCCGGTGTGACATTGGTTCCTTCAACAACAGCACTTTGTGTCCTCTGGTCTTTAAGTCATGCAGACACTTCCCGGTTCACGTCCCGCTTCTGGCCATTTCCTTTCTCCTCTACGGCTCTCTGCAAGGAGCTGGGTGGGTTCCCGTGGTGAGCGGCCACGGCTGGTCCTGGAGTCTCCCAGCAGCCCCCACGCCCCCTCCCAGGACCCACCTCCTACGTGTAGCTTTCTCCACCGGGGCTGGCCCCCACTGAGCTTTGGATATCGTGATGAAGGAGAACTTCTCCTGCAGAGGGCAGGAACCCCTGAGCATCCCCATGCCAACGTGATGGCCCTAAGCTCCGTCCTATGACCCAGGAATAACCCACTTAGCACTCAGTGTAGACAAAGAGCACGTCAGACTAATGGGATCCGTGTGACAAACCTGTTGTGTGTGACATACTGATGCCTCCGCTTCTTTCTGATTGAAGAGGCCCAGGAGCCACATTACAGAATCGATTTGCAGCCAGACACCTCTTCGTATTTTTGTCTAAATCCATATGGTGCGTCTCTGTTGTCAGTATTTTAAGCTGCAGTCAGTGATACCACTTTCAATATCCTTTTATGGAAGGTATTATTTATAGCAAAGGTTGTTTGGTTTTAAGGAAAAACAACTCAAATGAGAAAATTAAAACAAACAAACAAAATAGCCCTGGGTGGTGTCTGTGGCGTCTCAGGTGAAGGAAGCACCTCCGTGGCCCAGAGAGCTTGGTTGGTGCAGAGGAAGTTCACCACGAGCCCACGTGGGTACAGCTTCGGAAGGTCCACCCTGGGCCAGGCGGTGGTATATATGGAGGAGAAAGGATTGCAATGTGCTTCAAGATGGTAAGTGCGTGCGCATCCCACGCACAGAACTGGTGGCTTCAGAGGTACTGAGTGCAACTTCCCCCAGCCGCAGACAAGACAACACCTCCTCTCACGCCCAGACAGCTAGGTCTATTGTGTCAACTTGTTCTATTTTAACCCAGGACGAAAAACTGGCTGTTGAGGCCCAGCCTCACCATATCTGTACTGGCTAATGGTGGAGGGAACTATGGGTCAATTTCTTGGGGGGTTTCAGACAACTTTCTCTTGCTCCTACATGATTTGGGCAATTTGCTGCAAAGGAGGTTCTGATTTTCTCTTCTGAATTATCCAGATAAGGGCCTCTGCTCTCCTGGACCTCCAGCATTTGATGCAGAGAGTAGGTGACCGGACCGAAACCACACCATTTACGAAAACGTCCGAGTAAACGTGGCCGTCAGGGTATTTTACTGCAAAATGTATGTTTCTTTAACGCCGGGGAGAGAAAGCCAACCTCATTTCCATTAATAGTTCAGGTCTTACCTTGTAATTGTTGTCTTTTCTCCTCCTTAGTCCCAGAATGAGTGTGGCCCAGTGGGGTTGGTGGGGTGTGTGTGGCACTCCAGACCCTGAGCATAGGAGCCTCTTGCAGTCTTGGTTTGGCCGGTCAGGTGGACAGCACTCTGTCTTTCCCTCTGTAGGTATCCTCCGGCTACTTCTGAACCATGAGGTGTGGGTCATGAATGTAAAGACGGAGACTTTCAGTCTTTTAGGGCCAGTGTGGAGGGCACAGAGGGTGACGGAAGCTGGGAACATGGCCGGTGACCTGTTACCACTCCCGCTGCTGGGATGGTGTGCACCACGGCAAGGATGCTCAAGCCATTTTTCACCACGGAAAGTGTTTTATACTCTTCATAGGCACCCATGCTTCTCACAGCTTTACTTAACTCCCTCGTTATCAAACCTCCGTGCACAGGCATCCTTGACTCCTAAGGCATGACCACTGACCGAATGAGATCTCATGCAGGAAGGGTCACATTCTGAACTTCTGTTCTGGAGACCTTGGTAGGATATTGCATGTGGAATGAAAGTCAACATTACGGGCTGTTGCCCTCTGTGGGATGTCGGCATGAACGAATCTTTGGAAGAATTGGAGGCACAGATGATACGTGAGACTGGGTATAATGTATTGATATATGGTCCTTCTCTGCATTGATCAGGGCTTACTAACCATCTTAGACATTAAAAACAAACAAACAAACCACGTTGTTACTTGTGCATGGATGCGACTCTAAGACAAGAAACAATGTCTATATGCTTGGGGGTTGCGCACAGCAAGCTGAGCTGAAGCTACCGCCTTCCTTCCCCACTGGTAAGCACGGTGCCCACGCTTGTCACCGCCTACCGCCTACCACCGCCCACGCTTGTCACCGCCTACCGAGGGGAGGGGTGGACTGCGGTGCAGAATGCGCAGAGTGAGAGCCCTGTGGGCCGGGGCCATTGGGTGGGGCAGCACGGGGAGGGGGGGGCAGGAAAGACCTGAAGCCATCACTTCAGCGACAGCTGCTCCTCTCAAGCAGGGGTCCCTTCCCTGCGTAGCCCCGCACCCTGCACTCGGAGTGGACTTGGTGAAGGGTCCGTGGGGCAGAAGGGAGGCAAGTAGCCCCATTAGGCTGCCAGAGGTGTTCTCTGTGGGCATTTATTCATCACAAGTGTTAAATTAGTTTCCCACCTGGACAAGCTGGGCTGAGGACAGAGAAGAGGCCGGTGGGAGCTGGGGGGAGGGAGCTGTGAGATGGGTCTGCAAAGCTGGGTGGCACTCGTGTTCAGGGCCATTTGGAGAGAATATGATGTGTTTGCGGCTCTCTCAGGGCTCACTCTGTAGGAGGAAATGAGGATTGACGTTCCTCTGGTGCCAGGAAGCTTGCACATACGAGGTGGAATCCCCCGGCCCCATCCCTCCTTCACAACTCCCCAGAAAGGCGTCACACCATGTGAGGATATTTGTAGGAAAACTCCGGAAAGCATCAGAGGGCATATGCTTCTATAGTTTCGGTACACATTGGCATATCGCCTTCCTTCGGATTGTCTTCATTCTCATTGCCACCTGCAGTGTATGAGAATAGCTGTCTCAGCACGCTGCAGCGTCGAAGTTTTAAATCTTTGCTAATCTTCTAGTTAAAAAAATGTGGTTTCTCAATGTAAATTTAATTTACATTTTCCTTTTTATGCATGGGATTGAGTGTATTTTTTTATCATTTTCTGAACAAGCATACTTTTCTATAAACTCTGTTCATATCTCTTTTCCACTTCTGTACTGTGTTCTTGATCTTATTGATTTGTGGGAACTTTTTATATGTTTATGAAATTAGCCCTTTGTGATACAAATTGCAAATATTTATTTCGAAAGTGTCGCTTGTCTTAACAGCAAATGCAGTTTTTCGTGGAGGAAGTATGTATGTGTTTTCCATACAGACTTTGAAAAATTGTAGTTAGTTCAATTAATTCCTTGTTTCCTTAAAGTTTGAGTCATCGTTAGATAAACCTCCCCACTCAGAAGTTATAGAAAAAATTCTTTCATTATTGTATTCTAGTTATCTTTTGATTGGTATTTTTGCTTTAAAATCTTCTATCAGTTTGGAATTTATCTCTGTTTATAGTCATGATGGTTAAGATTAACCATCAGTTAACTTTAAGTAAAAGAGATGACACTCAAAATGTGGGTGGGCCTCATCCAATCAGTTGAAGGCCTTAAGAGCAAACACTGGGTCTTCCTAGAGAAAAAGGAATTCCACCTCAAAACTGTAGCATGGGAACCTCTCCTGAGTCTCGTCTCCAGACACATGCACGTGAGTACATACACACAAACACAAATACACACACACACACACACACACACACACACACACACACACACCAAGAGTCTGGGCTGGCCTAACTGGGTCTCTGCTCAGAGCCTCACAACTCACAAGGCTGAAATCACAGTGTTGGCCAGGGCTGCAATCTCACAAGAGGCTTGGGGGCCTCTTCCAAGCTCACCGGTTGTTGGTAGAATTCAGATCCTCACAGCTATGGGTCCGAGGCCTTGGGCTCCTAGACATCACTCACATTCCTTGTCCTGGGGGCTCTCAGCAGCTGCAAGAAGAAGCCTAACAGACACCGAGGGTCGCAGGAGTGATGTCCCATTGCCTTGGCCATGCTCCATGGTTAGCATCAGGTCCTGCCCAGACTCAGGGGAGGGTGTGAACAGAGGCAGGATGTGGCTGTGGTCACCTGGCTGTCTGTCCACCATACCTCCCTAAAGTCCCTTATGATCCTTTATGATCGCATGAAGAGAAAGTACTGCTTCCTTCCTCTCTTTTGTAATGAGGCGGGGCCCACACCCAAATCATAAAGTTCCCCCTATACTTTTGCCCACATGGAATGATTAACACAGGAATGATCATATAACTGGAAGCTTTTCATTTCCTTTTGATGTTGGTGTTAGCGTCATTTAATTTTGCATCTAGTTGTACCCTATCAACTCTGTCTCACTTTTGCTGTGAGCTTATGGCAAATAGAAAGTAGGTTTGGTTTAACTGATTCACCTACGACCCGTGACACAGGACATGCGGGTGTTTAATCATCCATGATAACACGGATTCATTTCTTGAGAGAGATGTACAGCAAGTTTCGATGATGGAGCATTAACTTTCAAAATGACTGAAATTTCTTCTTCTCTATTCAAAAAACATGTCACTTTTTTAAAAAGATTTTATTTATTTATTAGAGAATGAGAGAGAGAGAGAAACAGCATGAGAGGAGAGAGGGTCAGAGGGAGAAGCAGGCTCCCCACTGAGCCAGGACCCTGATGCGGGACTCGATCCCAGGACCCCGGGAACATGACCTGAGCCGAAGGCAGTCGCCCAACCAACTGAGCCACCCAGGCTCAAAACATGTCACTTTGGAATTAAACTCTATGGTTGAAAAAGGAAAATGGGATTTGCATTTTAGCTGTGTCTGCAGCAAAGGAAAGAAGGAGGTCCCAGGACAGTGAGAGAAGCAGAAGGAGGAGGGGGTGTACTGAGCTGAGACGGGGGGTCAGCAGTGGGCACGCTGCCCATGACACCCTGCACGCCTCTGTGTCTGCAAGAAAGCCAATGGATCGAGGGACCACATGATGAGCTTTGGAAGAAGTTAGAACTAGAAGGAGAAGCGGGAATGTCGTCTACATGTAAATGAGGGTTTAAAACCCTGTAAGTATATGCAACTTCCCTGAAAGGCATAAACCACAGCCAGATGCTGGGGAACTCTACCGGTGAGTGATCAGCAGAGAAAGATCCCAGCAGGGGCAGGAAAAGAACAGCTAGAGAGAAGTGAATCGCAGGGAGACTGGGTTTTCAAGCAGAAGGGAAAGTTCAAGTACCCAGGATTAAAGGCAGCAGACCTGACCAGACAGATAAGAGTGGAAAACCATCCCTTGGATTTGGGAATAATGAGGTCATTGGCGACCTTTGCAACAGGGGTTTCAATGATGTGCACCAAATTACAGGGTTTGAAGAGTGGACGGGAAATGAGCAAGTGGAAAGAAAACGTAGACTAGTTTTTAATGCACTTGGCTGATAGAGGAAGGAAAGAGACAGCAAAGCTAGAGAGCAGACAGAGTCCATGGGTCTTTCGTTTTTTGTTTTATTCTATTTTGTTTTTTAGGGTGAGAGGCAGTCCATAGATTGCGGGGAAAGGAAAGGAAAGAAAGAAGGAGAAATTGATAGTAGAGGGGAGAGATGGAGTAATGGATGAATGAACATTTCCGAGGACATAGGAGGCTGAGAGTATTGTACTGGAGACTCTGGAGAAGGGTCTGAGCTTCTGAGAGTGAAGAGGAGAGAGGGGGGTGCAAGGTGGGAGGAAGGGAGGGGGAAGGGGAGAGGAGGAGGGGATGCCACCAGAAGCCGTCGGCGGTGGGCAGGACTTTGGAGCAGCTGGTAGATTGCCCAAGCTTCTAGACTTTTCTGCACCAACCTAGAAGATGGCTAAGGGGTTAGAGGACAGTGGGGGGCCTGCCACGTTGAGTGAAAGTTTACAGCAGTCCTGTGAGGCTAGCAGGGAACTGACCAACTAGAGATAAAGGTCATTAAATATGGCTGTTTAAATATGGCTTCAAGGGTCCTGCAGTTTAACATTTCTGAGTGAAGCAGTTTCCAGGCTGACATCTGTGACGTTACAGTGTGTGTCGGACTCTGTGGCCTCCACCGGGAAGCCCTCCCTCATACTCCTGTGGGAGGAGCACCTCTCATGCCTATGAGCCTGCCCACCGTTTTGTTCGCTAATGACGCCTTCATGCATGTCCGTGGTAGATGGCAGGAACGGCCCCAGTTCTCCGCCCCTCCTCACTTCCGAGTGTTTTCCCAGCCCACCTTGCTGATCACGTCCTCGCTGTCAGCAGACCACGTGGCTTCCTTGGCCTTGGGGACGTCAGCAAACATGACAAGCCGTCAGGGCTGCCCTCCCCTGGGCTCTGGGCTGCGGCCATGAGAACATGTCTGAGCTGGCCTCCCAGAGGAGAGAGAGGAGTTACCATCACCATCCGTCAAGGCCTACACCCAGCTGACCTCCAGACACGTGGGGGGTGCAGCCACGGCTGGCAGAACTCTCTAGACAGACACACGAGGCCCGTGAGCGTGCCCGCCACAGAGCCGCCCGAGCAAGCCCAGATCCGCTGAACCCCATGGAACCCTGAGCTGAAGAAGCATGTATTTTGTGTTTCATTGAGTTTTCTATGGCTGTTTTTCACTCAGCATTACTGGTGGATCACTGATCATCCATACACTAGGTTAACTCTCTCAGTATGCTAGGAACTCACCGAGCACCACACGAGTGAGAAATGTTGACAAACTAATGAATGAGTTTAGGCAAAACCTCGGAGTGAGGGGCACACCCAGCTCGCTCACCAGCCCTGTTCAGGCTCATCAGCCCCTGTGACACGGTCTGAAATCCTGATTCATGGGTGAGCTAATTAAGTTAGCTTGTGTTGACCATCAAACTCGCATATGTAGGACTTAATAAAGCAAACGAGGGCCCTGAGCCGCCCAGAGTAGGAGGTGGAAGTTGTGTGGTTAAGTGAACCCTCCCCTTTGTGGCACGAATTCCAAGGGTTTGATGATAAATCTTAGTTTGATTAAAAGCCTATTTTCCCCTGAAGCCAAGAGAATAAGGTATAGAAAGAAGATAGAATTTAAAAGACACAAGGGCACGCTTCCCGTCACAGATGCACATGTATTTCTGTTTGGCATTACAGAAGTATTTTTGGGTTGGCCAAATTTGCTACACCCTTCCCTATTTAAAAGGCCCAAGAAAGGTGGTTTTAATAAAAGTGTTCTAATGTAATAGAACAAGCTGTAATAACATCCTGTTTGAAATCTCTAAGAAAAAAAAAAAGAGTTTCTTTTTGAAATGTGTTTTTTCAAGAATTGTGCTCAACCCACGAGAAAAGGAAAGATGAGCGTCAGGGCAGGCATGGTGCTCCGTGATTTTAGAGTTGTCTCCTCCATCTGCGGATGGATGACACTGTTAGGGGCTCTGGGTGACTTGGGAATCACATGAAAGGTCCAGAAAGCCAGAAGGCAAGAGAAACCTTGGAACGTGGCCCCGAGGGACGAGAGCATGGGGTCCCTGCGGTGGGTGGGAGCAGCAGCCGAGCACAGGTGCGGCTGCAGGCAGGTGGGTGCCTGTGGCCGCGTGGCACGCGTGGGTCCGCCAGTGAGAGCACTACATAAGGGCAGAGGCATGCCCTGCTGGTGTGCGTGTGCTCGGACGGGTGCAGCCCCGGCGCGCGGTCCGCCCCGACTCCAGTAACACGTCGTCACCCTCCCGGCCCTGTGGCACTGCGTCACCCCAGGAACTCAGTGGTGCCTGCATTCTGATGCTCGTCAGCGGAGCGGGGCGGCGGGATTGTTAATTTGCCCTGTGACTTCTGTTGGTCTTCCTTCCCGCTGACCTGGGTGCGCTGTAACTGCATCTGCTTCGCAGACCTACTTTCCTAGGAAGACACTGCGTTTCAGTGGACTGGGTGTTCCTAGAAGGGAGCTGGGATTTGAATGGGAGTCTGTCCTGCCGGGCTCCCCAGGGAACAACAGGAGGCTCTGTGTGTGGTGACGGGAGGGGGACAGGCGGGAGAGAGTGCGGCCTGAGCTGACCCAAGCGAGCGCACCGTTCTCTTGCTGGCCGAGTGGGCGGCCTCTGATGGTATCGGGCACTTGTTTCGTAGCCTGTGGAATTGTTACCAAGTGGGACAGGTCCCAGGGGCACATTGCAGCGGGAGCCCCATCTTCCCGATCAGGTCTGGCCTCGGGCCAGAGAGGACAGTCTCCTCCCACAGCGGCGCCCAGGCCCTCGGTGTCTCCCCGGGGCCCCCTGTCCGGCCACTGCTTCACCAGTTGCAGTGGGGTTGGTGGGTAGTAAAAACCTGCCACCCACTCAGCACACACATAATTCTTTCCATAATTGTTCTGAGTATTTTTACTGTTCTCATTTTAACAGTAGGATGACAGGGCTTGTAAAGGTGGCCTCTTGCCTGGGTTGCAAAGCTAGGGTGTACACAGTCCGGGTCTGCCGGGATCTAAAGCTATGTGAGGTACACTTGGTTAACTGTAGTTAGGCTCTGGTGCCCAGGTGTCTGGCAAACCCCAGTTTAGACATTGCTGGGAGGATATTTTGTAGACGTGGTTTACACCTACAGTGAGTTGACTTTAAATACAGCAGATCACTCTCAGGAATGTGGGTGGGCCTCATGCAATCAACTGAGGTCCTGAAGAGCCAGTTCGGAGGTTTCCCGAGGAAGGAATTCGGTCACCTCTCTAGCTACGTTGGTAGGTGGATAGACAGATAGGTAATATATGTCCTGGAGTGGATCGATCTATCATCTATCTATCTATCATCTATCATTTATCCATCCATCTATCATCTCTCTCTCCTGTTTCCTTGGAGAGCCCAGAACACGCATCCATCCCTGCTGATTTCCCACGTGTAGCACATCCAGGGTTTTCAACATTGTAACTATAGCATAAGAAAATAACAGAGGACAAACCATATGAAACCATGAACTTTGAGTTTCATGACACAGAGCTGTATCTGGTGAGTCCCCTTAACCCTGGGAAAAGTAAATCGTACCTTGAGGCTTGGCCACTGATGTGTCTCTTCCATCCAAGGCCTTGTCCTTAGCCCTGTGCCCATGACCTTCAGCTAGTCTGGTCTCTCCAGCCCTTCACATGGCCAGACCGGAGCCGAGTCTCTCCACGTGGATCCTGGCATGACTGGACATTCTCATAGTTGTTGCCTTGATTTGCTGCCGTTGTATCTGCCAGGGTCTCCAGAGAAACACAGCAACAGGAGACAGTTGGAGGTGTAGACAAATATAGACATGTAGACAGATGGATATAGATATGTCAGTCGATAGATACGGTTTATAGACAGGTACAGAGGCACAGAGGTACAGACATTTGGACAGATGGATACAGACAGAGAGATCTGGGTGTAGACTTGTTTTAAGGAATGGTTCCCTTGATTGTGAGGGCTGGCAGGCTGCTGGGGGCCAGGAGGAGGCTGCAAGCTCAAGCAAGGGCTGAGGCTGCAATCTGGAGGCAGACCCCCTCCTCTGGGAAACCTCCGTGTTTGCTCTTAAGGCAAACACTGGGTGAGTTCACGCAGCACGTAGTTGAGGCCCACCCACACGCTCTGCTTTCCTTAAAGTTCTGAAAGATCATAGATGTGAGCCATTGGCCCAGCAGTAGCTAGTTTGGTGTTTGATTCAATCACCAGGGACCAGAACCTGACCAAGGTGACACATGGGCCTGATCATCACGGCATGGAGGTCAGGATCCCCACAAAGGAGTACCCTTGGGGTCCCCTCTGGGGAAATCTTTCAGGGGGTCTGCTCCTTGTCTGTGGGCACAGAGGCCCTACTAAAGTTGCCTGAATTCAGCCTACTACCTCTAGGGTGACCATATAATTATATATCCAAAGGGGAACACTTTTAAGAATTAGAAGAATGCTCCTGATCATTCCACCAGACTTAGTTTAGGACACACGGACATGCTATCTGTATATTCCATGACACAGCCTGAGCGTGCCCTCAGTGGCTCCTCTTCTAGAGTGGGATTTTAAGGCTCTTGGATAGTAAGTCTTTCGGAGAAGAAAGTAGACACTCTGCAGTCCACCCGGTTCATATTCCATATCGTGTTTCCATCCGGTCGGCAATGAACTCTGATGTTTTCTAGTCGATTCTACTTCATTAAAAAAGTTTTCATTGTCCACTAAATTGTGATCTTGATCCAATAATGAATTGCAAATTACAGTTTAAAAAAATGTAATTCCAGTTAACTCTTTACTCCAGGCAAACATTCAGTTGTCCCAAAGCCTGTGACTCTGAGCATATCTTTCTCTCTTGTCTTTTCCCCCTTTTATAAACAGAGAAACCCATCTTCACCCTCAGATTCCCCACCTCCCCCTGAGCAGGGCTGGTGCTGGGGTCTCTCCCTCATGGCCCGTGTTCAAGGGATCTCAAATCCATGATCTTTATTCTTTTTAATAAGAACGATTTTAAAAGTGACATGATAATTGTAGGAAATTTGGAAAACCTAGATGTGGCCCTGAATCTTCCACCTTTATGTGTGCACCCTTTGCTGTTGGAATCGGGAGTGGGCTTCTATGTGCAGGAGGGGGTGCTTTGCCCACCCCCTCACACTGGGTTTGCTTTGGGCAATGCGGTGTTAGATAGTGTAACACCAGCAGAGTCCCAAAAGGGGCTTTCATGGCGTGCTTGGGCCCTGCATCTCTGCCGTCCCCACGAAGGAGGGTGAGCATCAGAGCCCCAGGGCCAATAGCCACAGATGGCTGAGCACTGGACCTAGGAATCCCCATCGAGATCAGCGGAAACAGCTCCCCTGAACACCCCATGCACATACCTCCAGCGACTACATAAAGGCCTACGATCAAAAGCCACCCCGTTTTTTTGGGGGGGGTGTTACACAGCATTATTTTGGCAATAGACGGCTGATTCAACAGAAAAAAATCTATATTACATTTTTAAATGAGCATCCTGACAATCCTAATGTGAGTGGTTTGTTGGCTAAAATCTGAGAAAGTCTAAATGATGATACACATTAGAAAAGTAGCTTGCTGATCTTGCTTTCCTAAAGATTTTGCTTTTTTTTTTCTTGTTCTTGAATCCCAAAATGGATATTGTATTCTTTTTCAGATGCCTTTTCTGGGGGCATCTTTTTAGACAATCACATGGTTTTTTAAGCTCTGTTAACGTGATATGTTATATCAAAATACCCTTGTGCTCCTTGAATAATTTTGTTTGACCATGAAATGCTGTGATGTGACTATGGGCGTGTGGTCTGGAATTGCTAGTATTTTGTCTCGAGTGTTAGGAAGCCCACTCACAGCCAGCCAGTTCTTTTTCTGTGCCATTCTGTTAGGCGCTTGTTCCAGAATTGTGCTGGCTTTGTATAGAGAACCGGGAAGCTTCCCATGATCTCTGCTTGCAGAGCCCTGGATCCAGTGCGGCAATGCTCTGTTCCTTGAGGTTGGAAAGAACGTAGCCCAGAAAAGTCTGGGCTTGGCACCTTTTCTGGGAGTAATGCTTTGATAATCCTTCAGTGTTTTTCTGTGATCGTTATGCATTTAGATAGTATACTTAGTCTTCCATAGGTTTTGGAAAGTTACCATTCCCTAAAATAATCATCCATTTCTGCAAGATTTTCGTATTTGTTATCATAAGTTAACCACTTTATTATGACAGGGTTAACCGTATTGTTAATTTAAATCTCTGTCCAGCTATCTTCTCATTCCTTACTTTGTAAGTATATATTGTCTCATTTTTCTTTAAGAGAGTGCCAGATGTTTGGCATTTTAATTAGTTTTTTTTCTCAGAGTATGAGTTCTTGGATGTGTATATCAAATCTGGTTTTATTCTATTTCTGCCATCAATTTTTTTAAAAAAATTACTTCCTTCCTCCGGCTTTATTTTCCTTATATTAACTTCCTG
This sequence comes from Eumetopias jubatus, assembly GCF_037043125.1. Lineage (NCBI taxonomy): Eukaryota > Metazoa > Chordata > Mammalia > Carnivora > Otariidae > Eumetopias > Eumetopias jubatus. Next base: position 191,585,540 of record NW_028274809.1, on the reverse strand, counting down.
GACCAAATGCTTTCATTTATTTTCATTTCTCCTTGTTTAATAATAAAAGCTTTTACGGATATAAATCTCTCTTTGAACACAGCTTAATTTTATTTCACTGTGGTCAGAGTATTTGGCCTGCACAGCTCTTGCCTCTTGAAATTCAGTGAGGTTTTATATACGGTCTGATGCATAATCAATTTTTGCAAATACTCTGTGGATCCCTAAAAAGAATATGTGTTTTTCTATAAGAAACAAAGTTAGACATATATTAATTCATTTAGCCTTATAATTCATTTAGCCATCATCATCCTTCAGGCACCCTGAAGATTTTTTTTCTGAAGATTTATTTTATTTTCTGATTCTTGATCTATTGAAGAGTAGAGAAGTTTTCTGATAGTAAAAATATGTACTTGATGGACTAAAAATACACTAAAAAGTTTATATCCAGGCATTTCCTTTCTCTACCCCTTCAGCCCCTCACAAAGAACAAAATAAAATAAAATAAAATAAAATAAAATAAAATAAAATAAAATAAAATAAAATAAAATCTACCACAGGTAGTCATCTGGCTTTTCTGTATATGTTTTCAGGATTTATTTATGTAAATCAAAGAAATACAAACATATACCTTTATTTTCATATCTTTATTGTTTCACATTTATGCTGAAATCTTTTATTTTTATTTTTTATTTTTTTAAAGATTTTATTTATTTATTCATGAGAGACAGAGGGAGAGAGAGAGAGAGAAAGAAGCAGAGGGAGAAGCAGGCTCCCAAGGAGCAGGGAGCCCGATGCGGGACTCGATCCCAGGACCCTGGGATCATGACCTGAGCCGAAGGCAGACGCTTAACCATCTGAGCCACCCAGGCGCCCTGAAATCTTTTATTTTTAAAAATTTTTAAAGATTGATTTATTTATTTGAGAGAGAGAGAGTGCATGAGCAGAGGCTGGGGCAGAGGGAGAGGGAGAGAGAGAATCTCAAGGAAACTCCCTGCTGAGTGTGGAGCCCCATGGGAGTGAGAGTGGTCAGGGGGTAGGGGCTCCATCTCAGGACCCTGAGATCATGACCTGAGCGGATACCAACTGAGCCAATGAGGTGTCCCAATGCTGAAATCCTGTAATTTAGAGACTTCATGACATTACACCATAAAATACTTTAAAATCCCCCCCCAAATTTAGTTAATCTTCCTAGTTAGCCCATAGCGTGCTCTCACTCGTAAACATGGGTAATGGTTTTACTGTTTCCCGGCACTGAGCACGTGTGCAAACTTCCCACATCGTCTCTCCAAACCTGCCTTTCTGCCCGTGTCCACTCCAGCGTGTTTGCGCTTCCTCTGGTTACTATGTCATCTCTTAAGTGTTTTGTTTTTTTCCCCCAACTTTTTATACTATTTATTCAAGTATTCGGAAAAGCGAAAAGAGGCCACATTGATGAACACAGACCCACGGCAGGAAGGCGCAGGGAAATGGGGACCTGCGGCCACTGTGCGCAACAATCGCCCCCACGAGGGCAAGTGCGGGCTCTCTGTCTCTCATCTTCTCCGCCATGGTTTCCATCAGCGTTTCCAAGTGGTTCCAGCCGCTACGCGTCTTGGTGCTGCCAGGGTTCCTCGTTTGGCCTCTGGATCCCTTCTGCCTGGCTCGGGCTCCCACGTCCCCAGACCCTCCATCAGTGCGGAGCGCTTCTTGCCCTCGCTGCAGCACGCTGGGGACTTGGGCTGCATGTAATAGATTATAATATATTTTTGTTAATTTTTATTTACAGACAATAAAATTCATCTCTCATGTGCAGGTCTAAGAGGTCTGACGGGTGAGTGGAGTCCAGCGTCCACCACTGGGGGGGGGTGGCCCTGGACAGCTCCAGGTGCCACCCAAATTCTGTGTGTGGACTCCCTATGCTCTGTCTCCCAAGCCCTTCCCCAACCACACCCACTACACAACCAGCTGGTCTCCATCCCTGGAGTGGAGCCTTTTCTTTTCTTTTTTTCTATATTTCCCATGCTGTGACTTACTTATTTTATAACTGGAAATTTGTACCTCTTAATACCCTTTAGCAATTTTACCCATTCCCCTCCATCCCCCAGCAGCCACCAGGTTCTTCCCTGCATTTGAGAGTCTGGTTTTGTTTGCTTGTTTGTTTAGATTCCACATATGAGTGAGATCCTCTGGTATTTTTCTTTCTCTGGCCGACTTATTTCACTTATAGTTTTACTTCTCATATAGCCTTTTCAAGAATGTCTTATAAAGGGAAACTTACAATACGTAGCCTTTTGTGTTGGGCTTCCCTCACTCAGCAGAATGAATTTAAGATTCACTGTTCTGTGCTCCGAGAGTTCATTCTGTCTGATGCAGATAGCTTCCTTGCCCAGATGTAACACATCCGTGAACAAATTCAGCCACTTAGCATTTGAAGAATATCTGGGTTGTTTCTAATTATTGCCAATTTTAGGTAAAATTGGCATAAATGTTTGTGCCCTGGATTTTGGGCACAAAAAACCAGCTTTTTGAGCTATAGCTTATATTACCATGAAATTCACCTGTTTAAAGTATGCAGCTCTGTGGTTTTTAATGTACGTGTAGAGTAACATTGTCCCATTTACACGTTGTTGCATCTGATTTGCCACTGTTTTGCTGAAGATCTTTGCATTTCTGTTCATGAGGAATATTGGTCTGTGATTTTCTTTGCTGACAGTCTTTGATTCCCTTTGGGATCAGAGTAGTGTTTGCCACATGGAATGAGCTAAGGAGTGTTCTCTGTTTTCCAAAGGGATTATGTGAGGGTTGGCATTATTTCATCCTAAAGTATTTGGTAGAATTCATTGTGGAAACTGTCTTGGTCTGGGATATTCTTCACCGGGACGTTTTAACTATGCATCCGATTTCTTTAATAGACACGAGACTAATCAGGTTATCTATTTCCTCTTGAGTGAATTTTTGAAATCTTAAAAGGAGTTGGTCTATTTTTTGTGAAGTCAAATTCATGGATGGACTTGTTTGTAGCATTCTCCTGTTATTCTTTCTGCATTTAATGTCTATAAGGTGAGCAATAACATAATTTCTTTCCTTTCTAATATTGGTGAGGCATGTCTACTTTCTCTTACCTTGAGCAGTTTGTCAAGAGGTTTATCAGTTTAATCGATCTTTCAGAGAACCAGCTTTGGTTTTCAGTGTCTTTTCTCTGTTATTTTTAACTTCAATTATTTCTGCTTTTTTAATTTTTTCCCTCTGCTAGCTTGGAGTTTAATTTGCTCTTCTTTTTCTTATTTCTTAAGGTGGAAGCATAGATACTTGATTTAGGATCTTTCTTTTCTAACATAACCTTTTTCTGTTATGTATCTCTTTCTAAGCTATCAATTAGCTGTGTCCTACAAATTTTGCTATATTGCACTCTCCTTTAAATTTATTTCAAAATATTTTCAAATTTCCCCTGAGACTTCCTCCATAACCTTGGTTGTAAAAATGTGATGCTGAATTTCCTAACATTTGGACATTTTCAAAGTATTTTTCTGTTATTGATTTAGGTTATGTATGGCAAGGGAAATGACTTTTCCTGATTTTTTCTTTAAGATTTTATTTATTTATTTGACAGAGAGATAGACCCAGCGAGAGAGGGAACACAAGCAGGGGGAGTGGGAGAGGGAGAAGAAGGCTTCGCGCTGAGCAGAAAGCCTGATGCAGGGCTCGATCCCAGGACCCTGGGACCATGACCTGAGCCAAAGGCAGATGCCTAACGACTGAGCCACCCAGGTGCCCCACTCTTCCTGATTTAAATTCCTTTAATTTTGTTAAGGTTTGTTTTGTGGCCCAGAATATGGTTTATTTTGGTGAACGTCTATGTACACTTGGACAACAATATGTATTTTGCTTGTTGAATGTGGAGTCTCTAACGTCACTAGGTAAAGTTTTAGGTGGTGGTGTGCAAGTCTTTGATTTCCGTGCTAATTTTCTGTCTACTTGTTTGATCAGTCACTGCAAGAGGACCATTGCCATCTCAAAGTACAGTTGTGAATTTGCCCGTTTTTTTCAGTTTTTGCTTCATTATCCTGGAACTTTGTTGTTGGATGCATACACATTTAGAATTATTATTTATTTTTGATTAATTGGCTTTTTTTTTTATAGCAATGAAAGGTCTGTCTGTATTCTCAGCAATTTTCCTTGCTCTGAAGTCTACTTTTTCTGTTATTACTATAGCCACTTCGGGTTTTTCAAGTGGTATTTACTTGGTATATTGCTTTACTATCTATTCACTTTTAATGTACCTGTATGATTATATTTGTGGTAGATTTCTTACAGATGGCATATAATTATTTTTTATTACAGTCTGTCAGTTTCTTTTAATTAGTGCTATTTTAGGCCATTTCTATTTAATGTAATTATAGAAATCGTTAGATTTAGGTTATTGCTGAGATTGTGCCAGCTTTGACATTTGGGAATCTTTTGAAGTTGGCTATTGTGTTCTTTGACGTGTCCCCACCATTTGGGGGACACCTCCTTACTCTCTGGTGCCATAAGATGTTCCAGACTCATATTTTCCTCACCCCAACCTCGGAAGAGCCATCCCTCTAAAGAGCTCTAGCTATCACTTGAAGATGATGTTTAGGAACTAAGTTATGTGTGTTAACTGTGTTCATTTGTTATTTTAGTGCCATTCATTGTGTCTAGGACTTCTCCATGGACAGATAAAAATATATGTGTATATATATATATATATAAGCAAATGCACATGTACACATCTTCACTTACTTCAATTATCTGTCTGCATGTGTGTGTGTGTTCATTAGTTCATACCTTTGATTCCAGTTCAGCATGCTGGAGTTCATTTCAGCATCCCCCTTTCTTCATGTGTAACCTGTTACTCTGATAATGAGAGTCCTGGCTGTCATTACCTAAAAAAATATTTACTTAGTTATTCTGTCCTGAAACACACAAAAACTAATTTCAGAACTTCTATGCCAAGTCCCTGTGAAAAACAAATTCACTAACTAGGGTAGAATGTTTGTATACCATTCTGTTTGTCTTTATCCTAAGGTCCCTAAATTTTTTATTAATATATTTTCTTTGCTTATAGGCAACTCTCTGGTGTTCATCAGTCATCCTTCTACTATGGATTTGCTTCATTGAGCTGTGCTTTCCGGTGACTGCAGCCCAGTCATCTTAACTGGGTGGAGAATTTATTTTTGGATAGCATGAAATACACCTTTGCTAGAAATAATGAACTAACATGGTACATGTTCCAGAAGGCATTGCTCCAGTGGCCCATCCAAACTCAGCACCTTGCTCTGCCAGCTTCATGTTCCACATGGAAAGTGCAATCCAAAAGTCATTTTTGCCTAACTGGAAGCAACTGAATAAATGTAAGGACGGTGGGAGGGAAAGGATCAAAATCATCTCAGACACCTTAGAAAAGAAGCTCTGTGTGATGGGAATGTTCTTCCCTACTAAGCATGCAAGGGAGGGGGGGAAGGGGTGGAACTTGCTTAATTTCCCTGTGCATGATCAAGTTATTATAACTCTGTCCTCTTTTAACTTTTGATTCTTAGAAATTACACCTCTTGTCTGGCAGAGCTTGAGATTTTTGTGCCCCATTTCTTTTGAAATGATTTGTTTGTATTTAAGAGAATTTGAAATGAAATTTAAGAGAAGTTTCTTCTAAAAACTAGTTATGGTCAGAGTAGTTATGAAGCCACCATCTTACATTGATGCTAGAAAGCTTCTGTTCAGTTTCTAATGTGTGATCTTCTGGATAGTCTAGAATATGCACAACCTTGCCTTTTTGGAAGAGGAACGTGATCTTGCTGCTGTATTTTAGGGACTTTTAGAGCATTGAATATGAATGCTGCCAGTCGACAGCTTTGAAGTCATCTACCAGTTTTTACTGGTTTTGTCAGATTTAAGTAATGAATTAAATATGCAAGTATGTCAAAGTAAGTAATGAATTAAATATGCAAGAATGAGGGCTTTTAACATTTATATCAGAATTTATACCAAAATCTTTGTGGTTTTTTGTTTTTTGGGTGCTTTCCATACAACTAGATTATATTTCTACCCTATGCATGGGTAGTTTCTTCTTCTCAATGTCCCTGCCCCAGTCATGGCGTGTGTGTAACTAAACATTAGCGTGCCTTTCATTTAATACTCTGTCTTAAGACAAAAGCAGAACTGGATGCAGGTGAGTAACATACAGACTTGCTGAATCACTACATTGCACATTGCACACCTGAAACTAATATAGCATTGTATATCATCTATGCTTCCATAATAAACATTTTTAAAAAGATGATAGCTGTATGGAATGGGATTTAAGTAAACACCAATGCAAATTTGATGAGTTTCATAATTATTTGTAATGATTGTTATTTATGACTTATTCTAACCTGAAACTGATTTCCAATCTTGAGAAGAATATGTTTTTCTAATGTGTTGTTTTAGTGTCCTTAGAACATATTATTATGCAAACGTTCCAACATACTGAAAAGTTGCAAGAATTCTACAGTGATCACCTGTATACCCAACCCTTAGGTCCAACCATTAACATTTCACTCTACCTGCCTTACCTCACATTTATTGATCTATCTACCCATCAATATTTATTCTTTTTAATGAATTCTTAACTTGGAGTCAGACTTTATCTTGAATGACCCTTGGACTTCAGGTAGACTTCATACTAATATCCCTTGAATAATACTTGTCTTCAGCTTCCAACAGTTTTAATCTGCCTCTGTTTACCTTGTTTGCGCTGCTACACCATCAAAAAGTAACTTTACCACGTATGTCTTCATTTTCTGGCTCTTGTCGAGAGGGCTGCCAGGTCAGCACCTCTCAGGCTGTCTCATCACTCTCTGCCCCTGTGGGTCACGTCTCACTTTGGCACTTAGCATCACATGGTATTGTTCTATAACTCTGTGTCCCCAGACTGGAAATGTGCAAAAGGAAATTTTCGTTTTCATTTATCCATAATGAGTGCTTAGATCTGTGCCTGGCTCCGAGCATTCAAGCTTGTAAATGTGAAGAGCTGCTCATCTGACCTCTGGTCTCTGCTCTGAATCACTGTTCTACAAACATGAAGTTTTTTAAAAACGTCTTTCTGTCCCTAACAGTGTTCCTTAAGGTGTCAACATCTATTGCAGAAAAAATCCCACAATTATTAATCACTAATCATTCATTCCCTTCTCAGAGAGGTGATCAATAGCACTTTCATCCAAACCCCGAAGGGTGAAGGTCTATCTGCAAAGTCTCCCCGATGGCTGGCTTCTTCAGCCCAGCAACCAAAGCTGAATCTTTTCTCACTTCGTGTTTTATTAATTGGCTTTCCGGTGCAATTTTTTCTTGGACTTTAGAGATTGTTTCATTGCACATTAAGCCCCCAATCATTTGTATGTGTATGTTTGTTCTCTCCCTGAGTATAGCCTTTGCCTACGTAAGATGGACCATTATACCTCAAAACATCTTTTTCCTTGTGAGTTTTATTGCAGGAAATGACTTATAAAATGGATAAATTACTTCCGGGAAAGGCTTACTCAACTAATTGAAGGGTCATCATCTTTCAGGGGAGGAGAAAGCCCATTTCCAATGCTAACTTCAGTCCCACTCACAGAATACAGGTATACAAGGAGGTAGTCACACGCGAGCAGTTCCTGGTGATGGGGGGCGGGACGCAAGGAGCCCCCGGGTTGGGTCAGAGCCTGGCCAAATCCCGAGACCAAGGTCAGGGCCACACCTCCACAAGAGGAGATGAAAGTCCCCTCCTCTGGCTCTGTTGCTGTAATAGTAGAGCTATAAGCTCATACCTCATTCTTTGCTGAAATACGATGTATCAGTGGGACACAGGGTATGACCTAGCAAATATCCAATGTCTGACTTTTTACTATGCAATATTCCAAAGCAGCATCCTTAAATTTTTTTGCCAACTGTAAAAGAGATTTGAAAAACTGCAGTACCTACTCTTTTTTTAAGATGATAGCTAAAGATTATATTTAAAAGCTGTAATTGGGGTGCCTGGGGGCTCAGTCTATTAAATGTCTGCCTTCGGCTCAGGTCATGATCCCAGGGTCCTGGGATTGAGTCCCTGCATCGGGGTCCCTGCTCAGTGGGGAGTCTGCTTCTCCCTCTCCCTCTCCCCTGCCCCCCTGCTCATGCTCTCTCTCTGTCAAATAAATAAATAGAATCTTTAAAAAAATAGAAGTTGTAATTGTATAGAAAATTATAATTTCTGGTGTACAGTGAATATTAACTTTTAAAAATAAAAGTGGTACATCATTAATCATTGATCTAAGTATCCTCATACCTTGATACCCACCACCACCCATTTAAAAAGGCACGTGAACAAGTTCTTTTATGATAGAATAATTTCTCTTGTTCTCTTTTCTCCATGTAAATTGCACTTTCTCACAGAATTTTGTTTGCATAATATATTTTACTGTTCACCTTGTGTAATTCTTTTCTCAAAAGCTGTATATAACATCTTTTAAAACTCCGTATTCCCTACTCATTTCTAGTTTCTTTCTTTTTTTTAAGATTTTATTTATTTATTTATTTGACAGAGAGAGATACAATGAGAGAGGGAACACAAGCAGGGGGAGTGGGAGAGGGAGAAGCAGGCTTCCCGCGGAGGAGGGAGCCCGATGCGGGGCTCGATCCCAGGACCCTGGGACCATGACCTGAGCCGAAGGCAGGCACCTAACGGCTGAGGCACCCAGGTGCCCCTCCTACTCATTTCTAATGACCATAGTCCTCTACATGTTTCTTGTCAATTGAGTCATGACAAGTATTAACTGAAGAAATTGATCAAAACGACAAATATATTATAAAGTTGCATGTATCGTTATTAAACATAAGACAGCAAAGTTTTATTGGAAATGTATCTGTTGATAGGGATGGAGCTTTCTGTCAATTAGTGTACATATCACAGATGATTATTTATTAAAAGAATGAGAGGACGGGGATGCCTGGGGGGCTCAGTCGGTTAAGTGTCTGCCTTGGGCTCAGGTCATGGTCCCGGGGTCTTGGGATCGAGTCCCACATCGGGCTCCCTGCTCGGTGGGGAGTCTGCTTCTCCCTCTGCCTCTCCCCTGCTTGTGCTCTCTCTGTCTCAGATAAATAAATAAAATCTTTAAAATAAAAAAAGAATGAGACAGGGCTCCCCCTCAATTCAATTCTTAATTTTTATTTTCATACTTTTGAGTACTAAAATATCTTGTTCCACTAGATTAGTGCTTGGAATTGGAAGGGGTTTCATTATAGCAATGCCATTTGATTATCTGTACTTCTTTCAAGTTGTATGCAGAAAGTTACATAGTGCTCTATCATTAAAAGGATTTTAAATTATTTATCAGACTAACACAATCAGGACTTTCTTCATTTTAGTTGATAACAAAGAATCTGAAGTGACCTGACTTACAAAGTGATTCATTATGTACTCGTTAGAGTAAGCATATGCCTTGCAAATTTTGGGGTATTATACTAAAAATCCTTTGCCGAGAATCAGCAAATGACTATCATTACACCAGGTACTCTTCTGTTTAGAGGCACCCCTTTTTTTTAAAACTCAAAGTACCAAAAAATTTTAGGAAGAGAGAAATATTGTTAATTTCAATACACCTTTACCAATGCAGTACGTTTTTCATCAAGTAGGGTTATTGTATCATATATTTTTAAGTATGTTGTCATCAAAACCTTGGAGTTGCAGACACAAGCCGAGATGTCGGTGAATGAAGTCATTCTCTGCACTCCTCGTTACCAAAACTGAGAAAAAGGCAAAGAGTATGTTTGCTAGCAGACTAATATTTGTGAGCACGCTTTTTGACAGGTTACGGTTCTTCTTGTCCTAGGCAGAGGGAGCTTTCTTGGGCCCGCTGTTGGCTGCCTTCGATTTTCTTGTCTCTGTTTTTGTTGGGTCCTCTTTTGTTGGGTAGGCTTCCGTGGGTGAGCAAAAATCAGACAAAAATTTAGGAGGTGGAAGGCTTTATGCCATTAAACCAAAGTTGTCCTTATCACATTCAGCTCTACAATAGGTCAAAATTCATAAATCTCACCATGGGCTAAAATACCCTCCTTCGAAGCTCACGCTGGGTTCTTCGGGGAAATCTGATGTATCGGACAGGGAGCATGAAAAGTAGCAGAAGCTGCTGTTTTCCTTCTTCTCTTGCTTTGGTTTGGTAAGAAGAAGGGTTTATGGGCTGGAAAAATGCACTCCAGTGGGGTTCAGAAAGGGAGAGAGGAGAAACCGTCTTCTCTGAAGTGCAAGATGGTCAGCTGTGAAACAGAGTAGAGAAGGAAAAGCAGCAGGTGCGAGGTTTTGGGAAAGAGGTCCTTTAAGAAAAGGTGTCTGGAGATGGACCTACTTAACGCAGTTTGTGCCCCATGCACCTTGGAAATCACTTGGGGAAACACATACGCCGGCGTGCCGACCACTGTTTTAAAGGACTACACGGAGCACTGGGTGTTATGCACAAACAGTGAATCATGGATCACTACATCAGAAACTAATGATATAATGTATGGTGATTAACATAACAATAAAAATTAAAAAAAATAAAGGACTGGATGAACTCTAATGAGAAAGGAAGAAAAATGAACATTTACTGAACAGAGATAGTGAGCACTGCAGAGGGAGTAATTTGCAACTGTTACCATGTAGTTGAAGATTGTTTATCAACAGGAGTTAAACTAGAGAATGAGCCAAATAATACAAGTGTTCTGAAAACATTTAAAGATACAGATCTTGTAAAGAGTCACATGCCTGTAATAAAAAACGGCAGGCCTGTCTTGTTATCACTCGTGGCCCAATGGGGAGGTGCTTTCCCTGGCTACGTACACGGACGGGGCTGATGCACGGTTTCCGAGTCCAGTGATTTGGGTGGGGGACCAGGGTCTTGGTGCAGCTCTGTGGTGATGCTGGGGGTTTTGCTTGAATCGCCATGATTTACTGTCCTCTTGTTTTGATGAATAACAACTGCGTGAAGGTGTTGGTTGGTTTATATTCTATACTTACTCATTGATCCAGGTAAATGGAAGGCAAACTGAGAGACGGTATCTGGGTGTTGGGCTGGGTCCTGTCGTTTTCCAAGTGTGGCGCTCCTTCAAAGATACAAACTTTGGAAACAGCAATCATATGGAATATGCCACATCCCAGACCCTCACAGGAAACACCTTCTCTTGGGTTTTATTCTCAGTAGAGATGATTCTTCACGTCGAACAAACACACACACTAGGAAAAAAATCCTAAGCCTTGACCGGGAGGGTGAACTATTAGAGGTCTCAGGGCCAGTAAGAGTCCACGCTGGACGTCCGGGTCCCATCTGTGGGGCCGAAGCCTGGCTTCTCTCTTCCATGACACTGCAGGGAGTATACACGGGAGGGCTGTCATGAACACGGTACCCCTAAGTCAGATACGTCTGAGTCTGTGGGATCCATTTCTGTCCTTTGTAGGAGCTGTTTGAGTGGCCCACGGCCGTGATGGAGAAGGACCCGCTCAGAGACTCCATTCTGGGACGTCCATACAGATCGGACCTTGTTCTAGGATGACCTGGAACATTTCAGAACCCTTTCCGAGGTGATCCGGAAAATAGAGAACCTTATAAATGTAGGCCATTTATCGGGATGAATTTGATCATGGCAGGTTTAAAAGGCACATTCTTTTTGCCATTTCACTGAGCAAATTCTCATTGAACCAAGAGCAGTAATTTTTTCTCCCCCCAGCGGTTGGGCTCACAGATGCTCTTAGATTTGCTGCTACCGGTTACGGCTTCACGGCCTGTAATTACATCATCAGTCAGTTTTCCTGGTGCCCAAGTGAGGCTGCTCAGCCTCCTAATTCCTGGGACATCCCTTTGTTGTCCTTTACAGAATAGAAATATAATTGGTTCCATGTTACCCACGTTCCAGCTTTCCTCCTAAGCTGCAGCGTGGAGACCCGAGATTGCTAAATTTGGGTTGTCAAGAGTTAGTAAATGCTAGCTTCTGAAGTGAGTGGACGGAACTAGCAGCCAGTGAATCTGTGAGCGGTACGAGAAGAGCAGCGCCCAGCGTGCCCTGACCTCCCTCTGGTCCCACACAGCAATAGCCTGCTCTTCCGAGGTCCTTCCAGCCCCCAGACAACCTTCTGGTGGCCCCAGCCCTGGTGAGTTTATGGCGAGTACACAAGGCGTCTTTTTCAGGTAAGTTTTTGTAATCCTTCCAAATAATATTCTAATTGCTGAAAAAAATCGAATGAAAATGAAAGCATTGTCCACTGATATCTTGGTTGAACGAAACCCCCTCTTTTCCCATTTCTGAGCACAAATGAAGCTTCATACGATGAGCCATGGCACCTGACTGTGGCGTGTGCATTAAAGGTGCTAAGACTGTCCCTTTGCCAAAAATATCTCTCCTTCGTGCATCCAAGACTGTTCTCCAGATTGTGTTCCTGTGGCGTGCAGAGGATTTATTACAGTGCAAGTTTAGTAGGAAGGCTAACACCTTACTTAACCTGCAGTGGTTCATGCTGTTTCAGGCTTTAGCTGGTGCCCTCTGAAGGCAGGTTCATGGCGCTGGGGCTGGGCCAGGTGGGCTGGGGGGGCACCTTCCCGGGTCCGGCAGAAAGGTCTGGAAGTGGCAGGGAATTGGATGGGGTATCCAGGCCATCAGGGCGTGCAAACCAGAGTACCACATTTTAAAGGTGTTCGAATCCAGCATCTGAAAGCTTGTGGATAAAGTAAGTATGTCTTTACTGAACGCCTCAGAGGTGTGCATCGCATGACATACAGGGGCATGTCTGATATACCTCAGACGCATCTCTCCAAAGGCCCATTCATCATGGCATCTGCTTCAGCCACGGGGAGGCCAGTGGCGAGCTGTCATCTTCCTCAAGACGCTTCCCAGACCAATATTGTGTGAACCAGCCAATGAACGGATTCCACTCAATAAGCACACCTCGTACCAGCCCCTACGCCAAATCCAAAGGAAGGAGTCTCTGTTTGCACCTTCCTTAAATCAACCTGAAGGCGAGAGGCAGACTTTGAATTCATTTCATTTGTGTGTTTTTTTAAAAAATATTTTATTATTTATTTATTTGCCAGAGACAGCACAAGCAGGGGGAGCAGCAGAGGGAGAGGGAGAAGCAGACTCCCCGCTGAGCAGGAATCCCGAAGCAGAACTCAATCCCAGGACCCCGGGATCGTGACCTGAGCTGAGGGCAGACGCTTAACCATCTGAGGCACCCAGGCGCCCCGTTTTCATTTGTGTTTATCACATTATATCACACAAAAGTTCAGGCAAAAGGCGAAAATAATGTGTCTGTGGTCTCAGTTCATCTGAGTGTGACGGACTTGGATAAAGCAGCTCAAAGTAACTTATGCTTCAAAACGTAGGATGGCTCACGGAGCATGCGCACACTTCCCGCTTAGCATGTGCCACCGGATTCTCACCGTCGAGGGAAGGAAGGTGAGTGAGAGACTGTCTGTCCCTGGGCCGGTTCGTGCCGGCTTCGGAAGGGAGGTCGAGACCGCGATCTCGGAAAGTGTGGCCCGTGGATGGGAGTCTGCGCGGCTGGTGCTCGGCGCCCCACGCCCTCGGCAGCAGGTGCCCCTCCGCAGTGCAGCTCCGGTCCTGGTGCGCGGCTGGTGTCACATCTCCGGAGAGGCCTGCCGAGAGAGACGCTGCCGGTTCAGGGGTCAGCCGGAGCCAAGTGTGAGCTACCTGGTCTTCCTCCGCTCTGTGCTTACCGTCTTTGCCAACTAGATATTTGGGCGTGTGAAGAAGCAACAGTTGTCTCTCAGTAGCTAAATCTGGTGCTGACTCTAGCCGACTTTTCTTTCCTTGGCACGGGCTAGCGGGCAGAACAAAGCAGTGCCGTAGACAATTACGTTTCTATTCCCCACCACGTGTCCCATTCCTTATGGGGGAGACGTACTGCTGAAAGTGGAGGCAGATGACTTCTTACATGACTGGCTTGTATTTTAGGTACAAGGGAGAACCCCATTTTCAACAGTGGAGACTTCGGAAGTCATATTTGCCTTTGTCTGGATGTGTTTTGAGATAAGAAGTTTAACAGAGTTACTTCTGTTACCTTGCGGTATAACGTACAGCATTTCCCTCTTAGTATTATGCAAATATAATATTAATGTTTGGGGGAACGATATAAGAAACTGGTTTAGTGGAACTCCCAGATTTCCCGTTTGGAATGTGCTAGGGAGCATCATCGATGCCCTAACTCAGCAACACAAATACTGCCTGATTGAGGACCCGTTGTCACTCCGAACTCAGTAAGGAGCAAACACGGAGGCCTCTCAAGTGAAAGACAAGCTTACTCTGAAAGCGTCCTCGAGTGAGGATCAGCGTGGGCAGTGCAGTCGGCGGGAGCCTCCCTGGCTCATCTCTGAGCGGTTGCCAGTGCCACCCTGAGAAGCTGGACCTAACCACATGGATATTCCCAGTCCGATTCAGGAATGCAAATTCCACTCCTCCCAGGGTACCGTAAAGATCACACTTCTAAGTCATAAAGTCATCTGCACCAGTGCCTTTTGAATAATTGGGTTGGTTCAGAATGCATGTGTGAATGACCGAAGCCATGATTTGGTCATCATCGCAAATGTTACGATACGATCTTCATGGAGACTGGTCCCTTTGCCGGGACTCAGCCCAGCTTCCTGGGTGTCACCGGCCTTAAGCTATATCGAGATGTGGGTTTCTGACTGCTTCGGCTTATAAATATGTTAATCACGAACATCAAGTGACCACAGAACACATATCTAAAAAAGATTTACAGGCATCTAAGAATAAAATTAACGGCACCCTCAACACTAGCAGAATGCATTACAGTTGGGGTTAGCACATGGGGTCCGCAGGCAGCTGGGGAGACCGAGACTCTGCTGAGTGGGATTTGTGATCTGAGCCTGAGTGGAAAGGTTTGCACTTTGGGGAGCATGCAGACACAGATGATGGGCACCCACGGGAAAAGCATCTCACACCAGCTGTGATGCTGGAGTCAGCTGCAAGAGTGAGGAAAAGCAGCAGGTTTGGAGATTATGTGTGAGGTAACTCCTGGTGGGGAGGAGATTGCTCAGCTTCCCTGGATGTTCCAAGCAGGGCTTCCTTCTTGGCGGTCCCCGTAGAGTGGGGTGACTGGGTGACCCAATGCGCAGAGCTGGCCCTGAGGGGGCCGGGCACTCAGGGGAGGAGGCTCTTGGCCGTTGGTTACGCCCGGTTTCTCTTTTGTGCGCATTGTTGTTGGACATGGAGACATTTTTTTTCTCTGTGGCCTTTTATCATTGGCCATTGTCCAATAAAATACCTGTCATAGAAGGGCCACAGGAAGCTTGGAATTCTTGCTGAACAGACACGTTGGAAGCCACAAAGACGGCTAATTGTTCTCAGTGGACAGAACATAGATTAAAAAATAGAATGTACAGTATGATATTCCTTTATCTCTACAGTATTTTTACATATGACTATTTCCCTTAAGATTGGTCTCAGAAATAGAAATTAGAGAAATAAAACCAAAAAGATCACAAGCCCCCCCCACCTTTTTTTTAAGATCACAAGCCTTTAGGAGGCAGCCAGGTGTCCTGAGTCTCTAGCCCAGTGGCATTCATGAAGCACCACTGAGCATGTTTGTTCGCACGTAGGGCCGTGAGTTCTGGCAGGTGCGGGAGCGAGGCGGCGAGCGGCCTCAGTGGTGTCAGCAGGAGACCCACCTGGAGGCTGAGCGGGGATGGGGTTCTCAGGGTTACACTTGTCCTTAGCTCTTCGCTGCTATGGAGGGGCCCCCTGAGTATCCCCCTCAGGGGGTGCCTGGCTTTGTTTCTGAGTCTGCAGGTGTCTGCTCCATGCTCCTTGCACTCCATGGAGCCCCCCATCTTCTCCCCAGCGTGCTTCTAGAAGGTGCTTCTCCCTCTTCCCACTGGAGCTCCCGCCTCACCTCAGCCTGCGGTGACCTGTGGTGGCCCCCCCCCTCCCCGCCGCCGTGGGATCTTCTGGAGTTAGAGCCTGTGGTTAGTTGCTTTATTCTCTTATTTCCACATCCCAACTCCCGAGGGCGGGGTTCTGACTGGCCCAGGTGGTCTGTGCCGGACAGCTCTGTCCTGTGGCTTCACACGTTCCCGTGGGCGTGCTGGCAGTGGGAGAGGAGGCGTCCGCAGCGCAGGCACGCCTGCTGGCGTGTCCAGCCGGACAGGGCCGTGAGGCAGGGCAAGTGGGCAGAGGCGAGAGTGCGGCGGCTTCTGTGGGAGGCCACCCCGAGTTGGTGAATGCACAGAAGGCATTTCTAGGTGAGGTGAGAAGGGCCGAATCTGCGATGTGTTTCACCAGAAGACACTGGTCATCTGCACGACCGCCTGACCTCACCAACATCGAGACTTCAGTGCTTGAGCTGTTTCAAACATGAGAAAACGGGGTCCCTGCGGTGAGGCTGTGCCTGACCGAGCTGCACACTGAGGGACCGTGGCCCCGGGCCCTGTCTCCCTGGAAGGACAAGACTCTGCTTCTGTGTGGAAGGTGTTGGCCGGGCTTGCTGTGCACAGTTCCATAGACCAAGCTGCAAGGACCCCAGAGCCCGGTCCTAGCTTGGAAATGAACATTTCCGTACAACTCCCTAACTTCCCAGGCTTGCACTCCATGCCCCCACATCCCAAATCACTCAAATCCGCTCAGACGCCGTCCCCTTTCTGTGCCTCTTTGTACCTGCTGAACCAGGAACCAAAAAACACAAGCTGACAAATGCCTGGAAATGAAGTATTTTAGTAGTATCCACGTTTGTTAGATTATTGTTAAATTATTTCCATCATCTGCAAAATATTTTGGAATGACTTCGAGTTTCATTGTGGAAAGCCTTTGCAGTTTTCTCTTTAGGGTGTGAGGGTGGGAGGCAGGCACCGTGTTGTGCGCATTTTGGCATCACCCGTATTTACCATGAGTTCGGCCGGGCGCAGAGAGAAATGTGATGGATCCGGAATGGGAAGTCTATGGGCTGGCTTCCCCGCTGCTCCGGGCGATGGTGGGATATACTGACACTCTTCCCGGGCGAGGGCACTGCTCTCCTTGCTGTGAGACCCTGGTGTGCCTGTGGCGGAGGTTTGGGACCCAGCAGCGTCCCGTCTTTGCGGTTGCTAGAGTAAATCTCCAAGCCCAGATTTGGAGACCAGTACTGTGAGAGCAGCTGCTATTTCTGGAGATGGCTGATTTCAGCACTATGTTGTAACGGCAGGACATCTGAATGTGGACTCAGAACTCCTGAGGTCACCCCAAGCAGGGAAAGGATGGGGCTCAGATGGTCAGAGAACAAGAGACTTCTGGTTCTTGGAGAAATAGTCTATCAGTTGTCATGTCTATCACTGCTATTATTTATACATTCACAAATACTATTATGAGCTGTGTCAGAAATCTGGCCATATTTGTGGGTTTTATGTAAGGAAGTATTAAAGTTGAATGCAAGTCATTGGTGTGGGGGCTGGCAGCTAATTGGGGGTCCTGGTGGCGGGTGGGGTTGGCGGCCTGCAGACCTCCTTGTGGGTCTGCTTCTCTGTGTCCATGTTTCCCTCTGAGCTCGAGGGTAGCTGCTTTGACCCCAGGCTGGAGAATTAGCTGCCCCCACCCCAATGACAATGACGTTTGGGCCCCATGACAGGCCAGCCCCACTGCCCCCAACAGGCTCATCCGGAAGCCCATGATTTGCCCCATTTCCCAGAGTTTCCAGTGGGGATGAGGCTCAGTTGCCCAGAGCAGGGAAGGACGCAACAGCAATACCTTTTCTGGCTCCTTCCCCTGCCCCTGCCCCTGCCCCCTCCTGGCGCCCCTTCCCCTCTGCCCCATCAGAGTTGGAGTGACACTCAAACACCCCATCTGCTTCTAGGGAAACCCAGACCAAAAGTGGTCAAGGAAATAACCTGCATCGGCTCATCGAGCGTCTGCTGAACAACGGGAGCAGGAGGGTGGCCACTGCAGGCTACCGGCAGGGCGCCAAGAACACCAGCCTGCAGCTGGCAGCCCCACGAGGGCACAGACAGGCTTTCCAGAGCAAGAGGGAAACTGGCTCATCGTGGGCGAGGGTTAGCCGGTGCTCCTTCGGGCCTCTCTTCTTGGCTAATCACTGTTGCTGGAACTGGCGTGTCCAGGCCAGAACATAAGAGGGGGCATGGGGGGCAAGGAAGGACTGTCTTCTCTCAGACTTTCTGGGTGAAGCATTCTCTGACTCCTGCTTCTTTTCCTCAGTGTCCCCAGAGCCCTGCTCATGCCGTAGGTCATTTCCTAGGGCTCCACGGTTTGTTGTCTCCTGCTGCGGAAGCTGGAAGTCTGGGGTCAAGGTGGTGGCCCGTGGTTCCCCCTGAGGTCCGTGAGGAAAGGGACGACTCCAGGCCTCTCTCTCTCACTGCCGTGCCCGTGTCTTCACAATGTCTTCTTCTCTGTGTGTCTCTGCGTCCAAATGCCCCTGTCCTAGGAACACAGTCACATTGGATGCCCTAATAACCTCGTCTTGACTTCTTTTCCTCTGTGAAGACTATCTCTCCATAAGGCCACATTCTGGGTCCTGGGGGTTCTGGCTCCAACATGTGAGCTTGGAGGGAGCACAGTGCAACTCCAAACTCTCCACTTGGAGCACTTCCCACTGTCACTGCTCTTTGCTTCTCTGCCTCAGTGAACGGTGAGCTCCTCAAGCTATCAGAGCCTGGGGTTGGTCTTTGTGCCTTCAGCACAGCAGTGGGAATCTTTTAAACCCTCAAAAAACATGTCGGAGTGAAGGGATCAATAAAAAGTAGCTGTTCAATGGATATTGTTGAATAAATGAATTATCAGCAAATTTATACTAAGGTGCACATGACTGATATCAGACCCTTTCTGAAAGCAGGTTTTTGCTTGAGTGAGGAGTTGGTGTTCAGGAGAGAACAAGGGCAAAGGTGGGAGGGAAGCAGCAAAAGTGGGGTGCCAGGAGAGAAAGGGGTGTCCCGGGACAATAAACAACGATTTTCAATTTGAGCTATAGGCTGGCTGAGACAGCACCTGGGGCTGGCCCTGCGTTTGGGACTTTCAAATTTAAATCTTAACCTTGTAACAAAAACAATAAAATGACACCTTCACCTGGAACTGTAGATACAAGTGATTTGGGAACCAGGTGGGCGCTCCTGGTTGAGGCCGTTGGAAGTATCGCTTCCGGCACAGATTTCTGGGTGACACTGCTGTCCCCATGACCTTTTCAGCTGGCTCATCATAGCTTCATCTTTTCTCACTAGACAATGTCCACACAGGGCCGTTGCACGCGTGGATGAGTGAGCCTGCAGTGGAAAGAGGGGAAGACGACCTGAAGGGCGATCTTTCATGACAGAGCCCAGCACACACACGCTAATGACATACAAGCTCACACAAATCGTGCGTGCGTCTCCTGCATCTGTCTGAGCCTCCTTTTACTTTGATGTGGTTCTTGGGGAGGGTCCTCCTAGAGATCATTAATCCACAAGAGCTTATCTCATAGCTTTCTCCTTCTTTCCCCTTTTATTATCTAACTGCCTTCATGAGCTGGGATAATGTATCAATGCATTTCCTAGACTTACATAAATAAGAGTCATGCTTTCCACAAAGGCATTATTATTTGGTGAATAGTCTTACACTGACACACACACACACACACACACGCACACACACACACAGCTCTTTTTGAAAGATGTTATAGAAACTAGAATGCCAACAGAAGATACGTTCATAATAGTTGTCACTTTCCAGTTGAGCACATTTAAAGGCAGGCCATCTTTATGCCATCCTTAAGAGCTGTCCTTTGCGATCTATTACCTACGTCTTGACTAGAGCAAAGCAATCATTGGGAGGTACCAGATATGTCGGACAGGAGCTGAACCAGGAGATAGTGAGATCACTCTATGTATGTTGCTGGATCGCAGGCGAGTGGTCCATGTATCTTTCCCAAGCTTTTCTAGGGTCACTGTGGGGGAGAATCTGTGCTGCAGTCCAAGAGGAGTAGGAGGCTCGAGGCCGTGTGTTTATCGGCTGGTACACTGCAAACACCCGATAAGTGTTTGAGGATGAACGGCAAACCCACAGACCTCCTCTTCGGCAGCCCAGGTTGCCGGGGGCTGGCCAGCACCATCCTGCGGTACCTAGGGAGACTAACAAAGAGTCCCCTTGTGATGACCTCCCTGGGAAGCCAAGTGTGTAGAAGGAGTAACCAGGGTTCAACCAGCTATAGCATCGCAGCCCCCCCGCCCCCGCCCCCAGGCCCCCAGCTTCTTTCTGGCTTCAGCAAAAGAGCAAATATTCACTGAGCGCCTCCGGTGCATGGGGCCCTACAGTGCGCACTGGCCCTGGAAATACACACTGGCCAGCAGCATCCTGTTTAACGAACGTACACAGAGCTCTCGTCCTGGAGTTTTTCTCTTTCTGGACCACAGCCAAGAGCGGGACTGTGAAGACATGACAAAGTCCTCCGTGGGAGAGGGTGGACTTTCCTCTGTCACCCCATGCTCTGCGGTCCAGACTGCAGTGCGCAATGCCTAGAGGAGCTGCGGTCCAGACTGCAGTGCGCAATGCCTAGAGGAGCTGCGGTCCAGACTGCAGTGCGCAATGCCTAGAGGAGCTGCGGTCCAGACTGCAGTGCGCAATGCCTAGAGGAGCACTCGACTCCATTCAGAAATCTGATATTTTAAAGTCTTACTAACACTGAATTGCATTTAAAGATTAAGGGGAAGTTTTGTTATGAATCAATGCTCACATTTCTGGGTGTATCTGCAAATATGGTGCTTCCATATTTGCATGTTTATTTTTCTCACTCGCAGACTTACCTGCAAGCTGACCATCTCATGAGTGCAAAAGAGAGTAGACTCAAAGCAGCAGTGCCTTTGAAATGCAGCTCCCATCCCAGGCACTGGCTGGTCTGCAGACAGAGCTGGCCAGGCATACAAAGGGGACATATCTGGTTAGGTTCACACAGCTCAGAGTCAAACCCAAGAATCTAGCTCCAGAGTCTATGCTTTTCATCACTACTTCTGCTGCCTCGTTTTCTAGGAGACTCCCATGATTTCCTAAAAACTTCTGTAATTTGCTAATCGAAGGCAAGAGTGGCTCTAAGGATTAGGTACTGGAGGTGCCCCAAGCAAATTAGTCATCTTCCAAATGGAGAGGGAAACCTACATCCAAAAGTGCATTAAGGAGAGCAAGCAAATTTTGCTTATAATCTCAGGGCAGGAAGTGATGGACCAATCTGGTTATCATCTGAGCTATAGGCTGGCTGAGATAGGAGTGTGTGCAGGGGAGATGAAGTGAAGGGCCGGTAATTCCCAGGGACCAGACAAAAGATTTCAGCTGCAGCAGAACAGAAAATGCCTAAGGTCTCAAAAACCGGAGCCAGGAGGAAGATAAGGTGGAAAGCAGCCAGATAAAAATCAAAGAAGTCCAAAGCAGCCCCTCCAGCCCTTCCAGCAAAGCCGACTGCTGATCTGCAGTGCGGTGCTCGGGAGGGGACCTGGAGATCCTTGGCCACGGGTGTGCACTCTGGAGCTGGTTTTCCAGCAGCTGCATGCTTCTCCTTGAAGAAGAGCATGAAATACCCACTGCCAGGCCCACCTTCAGTTACCTGTGGTGGCCACGGAGGGGACCAGGGCCGCTTCTAACTCAGAGGACAAGCCCCTTCCTCTGTCATCAGCACCTTCTCCAACCTGGCATCCACTTTCTCCTCCACCCACATTTGGCTGTACCTCGCTATCAGATCTGTACTTACGTTTTATTTGTTATTCTCTAGCAGGTGAGATATTTTCGGCAGGAATCGATTGTTGTAAGAGGACTCGGTTTTAGCCAGTTTGAGTCTAGGCAAGCAGGAATGCTTACAGAAGTACCGACTCAGAGTACCTCGAGCTTGGTCCTGAAGGGTAAGCAGGAATTGGCTGAGAATCTGGGTCAACCCCGGCCCAGTGTCCTGGAATGTGTGGGTGTCACAGGGGGACTGAAGGCTTAGGGCACATCCCTCATGTGCTCACCTCACACTGGGGTGCGCTCACTGCTCCCTGGTGGGCAGACAGGACTGGAGGTGGGGCTCTGCTGGGCAGGCCTGGGGGTGCCCAGACTAGAGCAGTGGTACATAACAGGATTCTGGATAGTTCTGATGGGACTGAAGAACATTATCTGGGTTAGTTCAGCTGGATAAGCCTAAACTGTTTCAACAAGGGGAACCCACATGGGGGTCAGAAGCTGAGGTGTGCTGCCAAATGGGGTCGGAAACCTGGAAACAGAGAAACTGAGGGCCCATAGTCTGGGTTAGCAGTGACCAGGAGGTGGTCTGTGAGAACTTCCCATTTTCTCCCCCAGGATTGGTTTTTACGAACCCCTAGCACACATTTCCGCCGACATCCCAGAGTCCTTAAGCTCCTTTGTGCTGTGGATGCCCTTGACCTTGTGGTGATGAGTATAGACGCCCTTGCGGATCTTGCTTTTAAATGTGTTATATAGGATGCATAGAATCATGAGCAACTGCTTTATATTAAAATATAGTTCTGTCCTCAGACACCACGGATCAGGTTAAAATCCCAAAAGGGTCACAGTGAGAGAAGGAGGCTGGTGTTTCTCACGGCTCCCGGGAACAGATGGTTTTATCTGTGCATCACAGATGAGGGAAGTGGGTCGCTTGCGAACACCTAGAGACCCGGGTGGGGGGGATTTCAGCCAGGCCTCAAAGATGGCTTTTCGGACTCCAAAGAGCTCGTTCCTCCTTCTACCCCATGTCTCGAGTGAGGGGCGAGCTGAGGCTGGGGAGGGACCCAGGGTCAGGGCACTCTGTGGATCTGCTGACCCAGCATTGGATGAACGCTAACAACAGGAATCTGGCTTCCCGTACATCCACACCACCTGCTCCTGGAGAGGGGCGCTCTGAGCCTCGGCACCACTGACACGCAGGGCAGGTGCTTTGTTGGGGGGCAGCCCTGTGCACTGTGGGGTTGTAGGTAGCATTCTGCTCTCTTCCCACTCGCTGCTGGGAGCACCTGCCTCAATCGTGACGACCAAGAGTGCCTCCAGGATGTTCGAACCTCTTCATCACCAGTGCCTGGAGGAGATGCCTCCCTCTGGCTCGGCCAGGTCAGGACCAGAAGTCCAGGTCCTTCCAGGTAAACCCAGTGAGCCCCCCAGGGACCACACAACCTCCATGTCAGAAGTCCCCATCTCCAGGACTTCAGCTGCTCAGGGTACAAGGGAAGCTTGGCGCCACAGGACATGAGCTTGCATCTCTGCCCGCACCCCTGAGCCCCCCGAGCGTGACTTCCTGCTAACCTCCGTTCAGCTGTGCCAGTTTAGTATCGAGCTTGTGATTCATGACGACTCCCAGGTGCAGACCCCTGTGTGCTTAGAGCTCACATCTCTTCTGGGGTCAGAACTTTCCACTCTGGTGCAGGAACCTGTGGGTGTGCTAAATAGAAGGCATGGTGGCATTTTTTTGGTTGTTGTTTGTTTTTTAAATCATCAAGACTCAGCGCCTGCTACTATATGGCCCAACAGATGTGTTCAGTCCGTGTCTGTCGAACACTCGGTCAATGAGCTCATTGTCTTCTCCGGGTTACTTCATTCTGGGGCTTGGCCCACCCCTCTGCCTTTAACTTTTCCTTGGAAACAATCTTTGTATTTTGGAGGAATTTCACATTACAGAAAAGTTGCAGAGACGGTACAGAGAGTCGCCCCGCATCCCTGACCCGGTCCCCCACTGTGAAGCTCGTCCTTGCCCTGGCTGGTCTACCGCGAGGCTGGTCATGGAGCGTTAGCACTCGCTAAGCTCTCCACTTTGCTTGGCTATCACGTTTTCCCATCAGCGCCCCGTTTCCGTTCCAGGATCTCATCCAAGGTACCCCGCTGCACATCATTGTCACATCTGTCTGCCCAGTCTCCTCTGCTCAGGGACGGTGTCTGTCTTTCCTTGTTTTTCGTGACCTTGACAGTTAGGGGGAGTCCTAGCCAGGCATTCTGTGGAGTTCCCCCGATCCGTGATTGTGTGATGCCTTTTGTCATGGTCACACGGGTGTTGGGGAGTTCCAATGCCCTTTAGAAGACATACAATTCATTTTGCCTTTTCTGCCCTTGTGTTATTTGCCGCTGATGGTTGAGACTTTTTCCTACGTGTTCTCTAAGTTATTAATCAGGTGGAGACTTTTGCCTCCACCCATCCCCTCCTTCCCACGGCTGGAAAGCACCTGAAGTCTTGACCGCTTCCACACCTGCTGCCTGGGCTGTGCCGGATCCGGGTTGAGGACCGCCGACTGGCCCACCTGTCAGTGGCCTCCGCAGGGGCTGGCTTTCCTCCCAGCACGGCTGCCTCTCACCTGACAACTCCGGGTCCCAGGGGTGGCTCTTGCAGTGCGTAAGGCGGCGGATGGGCGGCCTTTCATGATCTGGCCTGGGAAGTTCCAGAGCCTTCCTTCACCATGCTCTCCGTGATAAATGAGTCACAAGCCACTAGATTCAGGGGGATAGTCATCAGATTATGCCTCTTGACGGGGGACTGGCACAGTCTGGGGAAGGACACGGGGCAGGAGATAATGCTGGGGTCATTTTGGAAATCTGCCCCAATCCACCACAAGTAGTCTTCCTGTTACACAGGGTTAAGACTAGGGGCTGTGAAAGAACCCAGCCAGGGGCCATCGTGAGAGCCTGTCTGCTGGGGTGCTCCCTTGCCTGCCTGCCTGCCCTCCTTCCTCCCTCCCTTCCCTCCCTCCTTCCTTCTTCCCTCCCTCTTTTTCTTTTTCTCTTTTCTTTCTTTCTTTCTTTCTTTCTTTCTTTCTTTCTTTCTTTCTTTCTTTCTTTCTTTCTTTCTTTCTTTCTTTCTTTCTTCTTTCTTTCTTTCTTTCTCTTTCTTTCTTTCTTTCTTTCTTTCTTTCTTTCTTTCTTTCTTTCTCTTTCTTTCTTTCTTTCTTTCTTTCTTTCTTTCTTTCTTTCTTTCTTTCTTTCTCTCTCTCTCTCTTTCTTTCTTTCTTTCTTTCTTTCTTTCTTTCTTTCTTTCTTTCTTTCTTTCTTCTTCTGTTGGAGAACCTTTTTGTGTTTTTCATTCTTTCTTGATTCAATGTTTCCATAGGAAAAAAATTATTTAAAAATTCATCCTATGACATACAAGACTACCAATTCAGTTTCTATTCCATAGGACTCTAAATAAATCATGCCAGGCCCTGCTGAGATTTATAAGAAAGTTTTTGAAAATAAGAGAGAGCAAAGCAAAAGCAAAGTCCTCGAAGGCATGTAACAATGCTGGGTCCGTGCTCAAAGAAAACCACTGTAAACAGCTTTTTGTTTCAAAGAAAATTGCATGAATGTTCATGTAAAAATCAGAACAGAATGTTTTCATCTCGGGGAGAGAAGATATGGGGCCTATTATCCATTAGAATAGAAACTGCAGACAAGCCTTTTCTGTCTCGCAATTATGGGGCTAGGCTTCACTAGCAGTAATTCAAATTCTTCCCAGACCTCGAAGAGCCCCATCTCTCTCTCCTCACCATCTCGACACCACAGGAAATTCTAGGTACAATTTTCACCACAAATGAAACAGGTTTACGGCTTTTCCAACGTTACTGAGGACAGGGTTTCACCTTCTGATTCCTGCTGTCTCAGTTCTTAAGGGGCAAAAATCGTTCTTCATATTCACCTGCAGATTTTCCTTGGAGGCTGCTAGATCTTCCTTCCAGAAAGTTTACCTCTTTCCAGGAAAATTGGCTGCTGTGATGGCCCCCAAATGCCCTCCCCTGACCCCACCCCACCCCTACACCTGGAAAAGTGACCTGGAGGCCGCTAGGAGTTCCAATGAGACCTGTTTCCTCAGCAAGTCCCTCTGTATCACTGCGTCCACCTCAGACCCCGGGAAACATCATGTCCCCAAGGAGGGACGCCCACATGGTACCATGTCACGGCTAACACTCCTAGCCCCTCTTCCATCACATCCCATGTAACATCTGGGGTGTTCAGTCCTAATGCTTATATAAAAATACATGCATTTCTTTCTTTGGGTCTGCCTCTCTATCTTCTTGAATTAAATGCTAAGTTTATTTCTACTTCTTTAATTCTTAATAATGAAAATGTTTAAGGATGACATGCTTGCCCCTGAGCACAGCTTCTACTCAACTCCTTAATTTTCCTACGTGGTGGTCTCAAAGTTTTATTTTATTATTATATTAAAGATTTATTTATTTATTTGGGACAGAGGGAGAGTGGGTGCATGGGGGGGGGAGGGGCAGAGGGAGAGAATCTCGAGTGGACTCCGTGCTGAGTGCAGAGCCGGGCGCCAGAATGGATTTCACGACATTGAGATCAAACCTGAGCCAAAAACCAAGAGTTGGACAATTAACCCACTGAGCCACCCAGGCGCCCCTAAATATTTTATTCTTAAAATAATCTCTAGCTTTTATTTCCTTTGGCCTAAGTGCTATTTATTAGAATTTTTACTCCCGACTCCTGTGTTTCAATAAAGCGAGAAAATCACAAAAAGTAAACACAAAGCCGAGGAAAGCCATCACCTACATTCCCATCACTCAGAACAAAACATTGTTACCATTACTTAATATTTTCCCAGAATCTTAAGTAACTGTCCATGTGATAGACATATACCTTTTTCATAAGAGAAAGAAAAAGAAAGAGATATGTCAGGTAGAGCTACAACCTCTCCCGGTGGCTACGCACCTGCCCGTTCGTGCCGCCCAGCCCCCAGGGCTCCCCAGCAGGAGTTAGGGATATATTATTCCATCCATGGGTATATTTTTATATTTCTTTATAGGAGTCCCCCCTATTCTGCATGGTGTATTCCTCCCTGTTGCAATTCACCCTCAGGGGGTGGAGTTTTAAATGTAATCTTTGATTAATAGTATCTAGTTTGCAAATGTTCAGAGCATATATATATGGTTACATTACAACCTTCTTGAATTTCTAGCAGGTCTTAGCAGTCCCTGGTCTGATATTTTTGATGCATTAAGTTCCTAGCCCTTTCCTTTTCCGTCTGGATTATCCCTTTATCCATATAAACTAATCTCAGCCCCATTTCATATTTTTCTTGTACATCCTCAAATTGTGTGTTATACCACTGCTCTGCTTTTTTCGTTTGTATTTGCTTAATTTTTTGCACGATGTGTTTCTCCTACCCTCGGTGTTACACAGAATGTTATATACTCTATTGTCTTCCAGTGTATCACTTGGCAAGAGAGAAATTCAAGGGCAATTTGATATTTGTTCCTTTTGAGATGACGTGTGTACGGCCCGCACGCTGGTGGCAATTTTCTTGATGACTGCAGTAAGGATTTGACGTTTCCTGATGTTTTCTTCCTTTAATTTTTCTTTGATTGTGTATTTCAGTCTGTTTCCAAGTCATTTTCTTCAGTTGTGTTTCCCCTCCCTGCTCGGCATATGCTCGTATTGTTTTTCTTCACGATATTGCCTTTTTCTCCTGCTTTCTGGAGTTTTTCAAGCTTCTCCCACATTCCTGATTTATTTTCTACAGTATCAGTCCCACTAGCTGCTCTTCCCTGGGCCAATTTGCTTATTTTGTTGCCTTTTTTGAATTTTAATTTTCTCATCTGCTTCCCTTGTCTTATAAGCCTTCCTGATTTTTCCTTTGGCTTCCTGGAGACCTTTGCTACATCCCATGCAAGTCATTAAACTGTGTAGGAAGCACTATTCTAGGTGCTATATTAAGTCAGTGTTCAGAGGTTTTTTTCCCTCCTCTGACACTTTGGGGGGCACCTGCATATCCTGTGCCTGTTGGGTTGTTCCCATGTTGTCTGTGCGGATGCACATACTTGTCCCGGAGAGAAATGTGTTCAGACCCAGTAGGTGCCAAATGGCAATGTAGATTGAATGCTAGCCCCTTGGGGTTGGGTGCCTGGAGTGTTGAGAGACACCCTCTGCATTGACCGTGGGAGCTGGACCTGGAACTCTCTCTGTTAGTGTTGGCTGAGTTTCCACCAGGGTGGTCTGTAGAGAGGATTCTCAGTGCCTCTGTGGGCCCTTGGATACAGGTCCCCCTGGGCTTGGCCACCATCTGTCTCTTCCCCCTCCATGAATATATTACTCATCAGAACTACACCGTCCAGAATTTTCTGTGTCGTTCGGAGCTCACATTCCTTCCCAAATTAGGGTGTGTCTTCATTTTCCTTATTTTTACGCAGACATGGTAAGAATATGAAAAGTGATTGTGGTATCGTGTCGGTTTAGGGGGAGAGCTGTTCGTGCAGAACAACCCCCATTTCTGGAAGAGGATTGGCAGCCATGTTTTCTGTTCCCTGAACAGGGAGGAGGGAGAAACATCTCCTTACCTCTGTCTGTCCGGAAGCTTGCTCTATTTGGGGCAGGAAAGAGAACATGTGTAAGATGCTCATTTCAGTGTCTCTGATGAGCATTCTGTGGACTCGGTTTTCTTCTAAGATATGTGTAATAAATGTCATTATGCTTTGCCATCTTGAGTGTTGTCTTGGAAGGCTGTTTCAGAGACTACTGGCTTAATACTGTACATCCTAGTAGATTTTCTGGAAATCCTATCTCTCTGTTACAAATGCTTTTCACTACACTTAGTATGGTTGAATATCAGTTATCAAATGGCATCAATCCGATGGTACAGTTGCGTGAACTCATCATGAAACAACTCTTCATATAGCGAGTGCCCGGAAGTCAGAGAATGGCTCAGTTGTGACTGGTGCTCAATAATATGGGTGGGCTGAGGGACTGAGCTTGGGGAAGGAAGTTGGCGGGGGTGAGGGGGGGTGGGGGGGAGGGGAAAAGGGAAAGAGTGGGGGAGGGGGGAAGTGGGCCTGCAAAATAATTGGATTCCCAAATCTGCAAGATAATTAGTAACATGCATGAAATCAAGTAGCAGAGCATTCCCTACCTGCAGATCTAATTTAAGTATGTAATGTAAGTAAAAGTAAGTAAATGTATGTAAGTAAAAGACCTAATTTAAAAAGAAAATGCCACATTAAAATAAACCAAGTATATTTGGTTTTATGTGCATATATGCTAATATTTTATGGTTAAGAACCATAGCCCGAAATCAAATGGACAGTTTTATTGATATTTCTTGTCATAAATTTAGAAGCATAGGGCATACTATGCTTTTTATAAATGTCACAGCTTATAAAGTCACTGGAGAGCTGGTGAAAATCCAGTATTTCCATAACAATTCCCATGCTGGTCTTTTGTGTATCCCCTTCTTCTGCCAAAGCATCCACAAAACAATTCATTTATTTTGCATTAACCTCAGTCGTGCTCTGCAGTTACTTCACCCACAATCTTAAAAGTATGCAGTTCAGCTCACCAAGTATGTTTGCATGTTTCTGCTTTTTATGGCTTATCTCCTTGTTTCTACAGCTTTTGATTCCAGACTTAGGGGACACCAGAAAGGGTGCACTAAATTAGCCTTCACCTGTGTACCTCATGGATGTTCTTTGGATATTGTGTCTTTGGAGAGATGTCCTGCCCGTACAGAATTTTTCTCTGATAGGTCAGTGAAAAGTCTTCCTGATATTGAAATGTCCTTATAATTTTCCCTTCGGGAAAATTGTTTCTTCAGGTAAATTATGACTTTGTGCCAATGAATCAGACATACACTCTGGAGTGTCCCTATCTGTGATTCGGAAACTCCATTTGGTTTTTATGAAAGTGGCTTAATTTGGCCATAAGCCTGCTGTGCCCTGAAATTGTCATCAACCTGGAATCTTACTAAGGATGATGTTTCCATAGGAGATCCTGTGACTTTTCACAAGAAGCATGCTAAAATCACAGTATTTTCTGCCTGCCAAAAAAATAATTACCTTTAAAGTTACAACGTGAACATTTTTGTCAGAAATGGCACTCCCAGAGGAGTGCGTGCTGATAGCTTTTTATGTCAACCTGAGGATCTATGAGTAAGTCATGGCCCCAAGAGTGTTTGCAAGACACAGGTCTCAATACCATCCTAATTAACATCATTAGACAAAGATTAATTAGTTTACCATGGATTCACAGGGCACCTGGAACATGATTGTTCATTATAAAGGGGAAAAAAATTCCATGACACTTAGATGAGATGCTAATTCTGGAGTTTATATAAGACCTGACAAAGCTTAAACAAGCTAATAATATTTTAACAAAGATTTTAATAACATGTTGATGAATAAGACCAATGGGAAAGCATTTTCAATTATGGTATGACAGGCTCTTGTTCCTGGTACTATAAATACGAGAGTCACGGACAGTCACTCATGCTGTGGTGTGCTGGAATTATTTATGGTCTGAGGTCACTAAAGCTTATTCTGGATCACAGGTTAATGACCCAATGTTTTTTTTTTTTTTTTCTAGAAGGAATGAGGGGTGTGTGTGTGTGTGTGTGTGTGTGCACTAAGTATGTCAGTTGCTAATTCAGTTTCTCTGTTCATTAGGTCTGAGTCTATTTTCAGCAAATGATATCAATAACGTTGATAGAAAGGGCACAGGGCATTGCCCATGACACCTGCATGTGAGCAGGCTGCTTGCGGCTTTCTACGCCAAGCAAAGGAGTTTGGCTTTAGCAAAGAGAAATACATAATGACTTAAAACAACACAAGGGAATCCAAATATTAAGCACCAATAACCTAGAGAGAAGCCTAGAAAAGATGCTGCGAGAGAAGCCTTATAGGATCACCACGTTCAGGAAAATCCAGCTGTATTGTGGAAGGCCACCAAAGTCAGTCAGATGCAGTTTAATTTTATGTTCTGTTCGAGGCTAACAGATAGTACCTCTGCGTGGAGACAGGGAAGTGTAACAAAGGGGAATTGTCAATGCTGGACTTTCCAAATAAAGCCTTTCCCATTCTTGAGAAATCTTAAGGAACATGGAGACTTTTAGAATGGCGTAATAGTGTCATGACATTCTCTAAACCTTCCTTCTTCCCTAATTATTTGCAAGGCAAAATGTAGCTCCTAGGATAGGGAAATCTGAAATTGTAACACATTGAAACTGATGTTCACCTCGAGCTTCTGACGTGTCACAAGCATCACTGGCATTATTTCATCACTGAAACCTCCTAGCAACGTATAAGTGACGTTATTGTCTATATGGAACGTGCTACCCCTTGAAAAAAGTACCAGGTCCAAACAGTTTCACTGGTAAATGCCTTCCAAACTTCAACGTTAGCACCAGTGCTATTTAAACCATTACCAGGTTTTTAAAAGAGTTTCTTTTTGGGGTACTTGGGTGGCTCAGTCGGTTGGACATCTGCTTTTGGCTCAGGTCATGATCTCATGCCGAGCCCAGTGTTGGGTGCCCAGCTCAGTGTGGAGTCTGTTCTCCGTCTACCTCTGCCCACCCCCATACTCGTGCTCTCTTTCTCTCTCTCAAATAAATAAAGTAAGATAAAATCTTTCAAAAAAAAGAGTTGCTTTTTATAAAGTCAACAATACTACAATATCAACATGTGATGAAGATATCACCCTGGTACATACACACACACACACACACACACACACACACACACACACATAACCTCAGACTAATCTAAATTCATAAATTTAGGTTGATTCATAAATATCAGCATGAAAACCCTATTTAAAATAATAGCAAACAGAATGAAGAAGGATGGAAAATATAATTCTCTGTGACCAAGTGTGATATGGCAGGAATGCAAAGAAAGTTTTCAATTAAACTATAAATTATATATATATATACAACTCCTCCAGGTGGGGGATAAGGAGATGACTGACGTGGGAGATCTCCAATGTCCTAGCATTTAATTACTCAGCAAGAACTCCAGAAGATGGAGCTCACATTTTGGGTTTAGCTCTTTAAATCTTTTGTTTATAAGAAATATATTTTTGTGTATATTTATATCATATAAATATACAATACAATGAATGTTTCCATCTCAATATTAAGATGATCAACCCCTCCCCAAAAAAAACAAATTTGCAGAAACACTTTACAAAAGAAGATATACAGATGACCAATAAGCACATGGAAACGATGCTCAACATCACTAGCCATCAGGGAAATGCAAATTAAAACCACAAAAAGGGGACGCCTGGGTGGCGCAGTTGGTTAGACGTCTGACTCTTGGTTTCGGGTCAGGTCCTCATCTCGGGGTCATGGGATTGAGCCCCGAGTCAGGCTCTGTGCTCAGAACAGAGTACGTTTGAGACTCTCCCCCGTCCCTCCCCACCCTCCTAAATAAATAAGTAAATCTTCAAAAAGCAATAAAACCACAAGGGGACACCGATATACAGGCCTCAGTACATCTGAAATCCTAGTCTTCAGGCCTTTTGGCAATCTCTCCCTCCATCTACCCCAGGTAACAACTGATCTTATGTCTGTCACTAACGATTAGCTTACATTTTATGAAATTTTATATAAATATACACTCTTTAACTCTTCGTGTCTGGTTTCTTTTGCTCGCAAGGTGATTTTGAGATCCATCCATGTTGTTACATGGATCAGTGGTTTACTCCTTTTATTGAGACACAGTGTCCCACCGGATGGGTACATCTATGTTTGTCCGTCCTGCTGGTAGGCGTCTGGGCTGTTTCCAGTTCAGATTGAATACAAACGAAGTTGCTGTGAGCATTTGTGTGCAAGTATTTGTGAGGGCATATGTTTTTATTTCTGTTGGGTAAATATCTGGGAATGGAATAGCTGGTTGCATGATAGGTGTGCTTATAACTTTTAAAGAAACCGTTAACACAGTTTTCCAAGGTGTGGGATTGAAGTGAAGCCAACTGAAATGTTTTCACCCAACAAAATTCATCCTGTCCTGAACTCAGCTAACATAGCTTTCATCTCCAACACTAGTGAAGTTGTCTTTCCAAGGACACCAAAGACCTCCATGCTACTGGCTTTCAAGGGTGGTCCTCAGGGTGCCTGTGGGGGCTCAGTGGGTTAAGTGTCCCCTCCAACTCTTGGTTTTGGCTCAGGTCATGATCTCAAGGTCATGAAAGCAAGCCCCGCATCAGGCTCCACACTCAGCCAGGAGTCTGCTTAAGATTCTTACCCCTCCGTCTCCCATCCCCTCTGCTCCTCTACCCTGCATCAAATAAATAAATAAATAAAATCTTAAAAAAAAAAAGGTGGTCCTCACACTTCATCTGACTCAACCCATCAGCCGGCCCTGATGCAGTTGGTCACATCCTTGCCCTGGAGTGTTTTCTTTGCTTCCTCCCAAAACAACATACTCTCCTGGGCTTCCTCTTGCCATCCTATTTAGATCCTGGAGGATCTTCTAAAGGTCCAAATGCAGAGAGCCGTAGGATTCAATGCTTGGAGCTCTGGCCTCCCCATCCATGCACCTTGTAGGTTTCTCACACATGCCTGTAGCTTTAAATGCAGTGGGTTCTCTGATCCGTCTGCCCCCCCCTCCATCTCCTACCTACCTATCTACCACCCCTCCCTCCCCCTGTCCTCTTTCCCTCGTTCCTCTTCATTTTTTATCTTCTCTGCCTGTCTCCTGCCTTGACCTCTTAATTTCAGCCCCAGAGTCATATATCCAGGTACCTATCAGTGTTGATCCAGCAGGCATATCTAAGAGTAGGCATGTGTTCAAGGAAGAACTCTTGATTTCGCCCCCAACTCTAGACCCCCAAACCTGTTCTAGTCTAGATCCTCCCCCATCTTAAAAAATCACAACTCCATTCACCAAGTTGCTTAAGTCACAAAACTACAGGTTGGTATTGATTTCTCTTTTTCTCACACATCCTCAAGCTAAGTCACTAGCAAGTCTTTGGCTTCAATTTCAAAACAGAGTGGGAAGGTGGACACTTCTCACAATCTTCACTCCGCTCCCCTAGCTCATGGCATAGTCCACATCCAGAAGGGTCCCCGAGCCTTCTAGTGAGCTCTTGCTTCCTGGCTGTCCACCCTCCACACGACGGTGGTCAGACTGATGTCTCTATGATACGATACGATACAATATGATCGGGTCACACCATTCCCTGCTCAGCAGCCTGCTGCGGTTTTCACTGAGTGCAAATCACTGGAAATCTCCACCGTCAGAGAACGAGGTCCTGCATGACCTGCCTGCCTCTTGGCCTCATCTGGTCCCGACGTGCCCTGAGCCTCAGTTTGTTCCCTGCTGTCTCCCTTTTTCCTCCTCAAGTAAGCCATGCTTGTCTGGCAGCTGGGATTTGCACTTGGCCTTCTCCTTTCCTGGAATGCTCCTCATTCAATCTTCTCATGACCCATCTTTGTTTTTCCTTAGAAATATGAC
This sequence comes from Eumetopias jubatus, assembly GCF_037043125.1. Taxonomy (NCBI): domain Eukaryota; kingdom Metazoa; phylum Chordata; class Mammalia; order Carnivora; family Otariidae; genus Eumetopias; species Eumetopias jubatus. The sequence goes on along the minus strand of NW_028274809.1, from coordinate 191,551,431 downwards.
CGCTTCAATAAAAACTTCCGTGAGTTGCCGCTCAGCTCTCCCTGAAGCTCTCCTTGAAGTCATTCCGTCACCTGAAGTGACACAACGCTTAGCTGATTCTTTGTCATCCATCTCTAGCTAGGACGCAGACCTGCATGGCCACAGACTTCATCTGTGGTTTCAGTCAGATGGTCTAGGCTCTGCCTACAAATTACCTGAAAATCCATGCTCTTTATGCCACACATGCTTGTTTCTCACTCATGACAAGCCCACTGAGATCCAGATGGCTCTTCAGCACCACAGTCCCATGTGCGTGGATGCTCCGTCAGGCTGGGAGATGCCTTGCCCCCTTCTAGCGGCATCCTCTGGAACACTCAGGCAGGGCACTGGAAGAAACCGGATGGAGAATTAAGCACTGGATCCCAAACACTTGGCTTAGAACTGACCCAAGGTACTTCTTTTCACACCTTATTTACAAAACATGCCCTACAGCCACACCCAACGCCAGGGTGTGCGGGTCTAGAGAAGAGATGGAAGGGGGCAGCCTCAGGCCAGTCTGCTCCACGTGCCTTACTGTTCGTGCGGCCCCCCAGCATTGGACCTTGGGGACGAGCGCTTGGCTTATGGTAGATCCTCAACAGGAGGATTAACTCTGTTCGGATCCTGTATTTTCTGGCCATGGAGGCATGGTCCTAAGAAAACAAAACGCCCTGTGGCTGTGCATTTGGTCTGCACCCCCCTCCCCACTTGCCACTCCCTTTATCAGACGTGCAATTCTCTCGTACTTCACTTGCCCTCGGATTAAAAATGCGGTGTTCCGTGATTCATTAACATGGTCGTGTGAATTAGTTTAATATATCATCCTGCCAAGAAGAATTGATGTTACACATCACGCTTCCCGTCTGGGAAGAGTATTTTTTTGTAAGGGATAGCCTCCTGATGCTTTCAAACTACAAAAGAGGGGTAACTGCCTACTTCTAAAAGGATTGTTTTCTCTGACGCTTTTTATCTTGTTCTGACGCTTTCTGTCTTGTTAGTTTTAATTGCTAATCGTGGTACCCATGGATACTGTGCAAATTATCTAAGCCCAGCACAATGGACTAAAGTTTAAAAAAAAACAACCTAACAATTTTTGTTGTCATCAGGCAGGTTTTGTCTGCATGTGGAAGGATGGACTCAGCGTGCCGGGGTCTGAGAGATTGTCTACTCTACTCAGAGGCGAGTAGGGGCAGAGGAGCTGAGGGATTGCCCAGAGCCACACGGCTCATTTGGAGGGTTATGCATGAGAACCACGAGTCCCTCTTCTAGCCAAGGGCCACATTGTACAAAAAACAGACAAACAAGAAACCATACAATTTGATGTGTGCTAACGAGCTGGCTCTGTAAAATTCTTTAAGGTGATATTAAAATATTTCTTAATTCAAATATGTCCATATGAAAGCACTATCTTCTCATCAGGAAGGACATAGTATTTAATTCATGACAATTGAGTGTGAATTTATTAAAACGACAAAACAAAACAAACCCTTGAGGTCTCCGTGAAATTTCATTCTCTAGTTTTAGGGAGATGACACAGAAACTCTTTGACACAAAACTCCTGTCTTTGAGAGGAACTAAGTGGGATGCAAATTAAACTTTCCTAGCAGTTTCGTGTCTCTTTATGTCAAACCCTCAGAGCTGATGTCATTTAATGTGTAGGAGAATTAAGTTCTTGCCGGCTCTCAAGCAGGTATCATGGAACCTATGTTTCTGGAATAATTAATGAAAGAACTGAAACATGAGAGGGAAAAGCTGGTTTCTTTTTCAACGGCATTACATTCTTGATAGCATTATCTGCTTAAGCAACATGTGCCAGACAGAAGCAGTTGTGGGCACAGGCTAAGGCACATACCTTGCACCTGTAAATGCCAATCCCACAGCCTCTCACCAGCCATGAAGCCTTGACAAGCCGTCTCTGACGGCTTCCCCGTCTGCAAAATAGGCACGCTAGAAATAATGATACCTCCCCTAGGGTTGTTGGGAGGTGACGTTGGAGCATTGCCTGCCACGCATCAGTGCTCTGGAAGCCCGAGTTTTGTGCGCTCCCTGAGAGTAGCTCCACGCCGCTCGCCGCTCATGAAGCCTTACCAGCAGGACATACCCATGTGCTGTGGAGGGAATGGAATGGCCATCCACCCCGTAGAAGGCGTTGGGGACCCATGGAGATGCTCATGGAGGCATCTCAGGCTTGAATTTCATGCACACAATTAGCTGGCTAATATTAATGGAGCACAGAGGTCGTGGGGGCCACCCCTTCACCCCCTCCCCACCGAAATCATGCATGAAAGCCTGGCTTGTCTCAGGAGGAGTATGTGTTCTTCCTCAGAAACTCCCTCTTGGAGATCTGCAGCTCCATGAGTGCCCGGCCCATCCACAGGCTCATTCAGGAGAGAGGCTGTGGGGTCGCCTTCAACCTCTCCTCTCTCTCGGCCCTGCGTGCGGTCACTGCTCCGGTCCTCTGGGGTTTATCTGCCGCTGTGCCCCTGTCCCTGGCGCACGGGGCTGCGCCTCACATCCAGTGCTGAGAACGCCGTCAGCCCACGTCGGCCGCAGACATCAGCGTCTATGCGGATGAATGCAAAGGGCTTCCCTCCACCAACAGAGCCCAAGTCCACGCAAGTGTTCCTTCCAAAGCCACAGAGCTGAGTGCGGCTCTGCATAGACGTAAAACAAGATCAGGCAGTTACTGGACCCTGGTTTCCCCAGGTGAAGGCCCTTGGCCTCCCGGCCCTGGCACGACTACCATACCCATCTTCTTTGCAGGGTTTTGTCCTTGATTCCACCAACCTGAGCTCCAACCTGATGTATACTCTGTTCCCGCCCCGCTGTGGAGCCCAGCAGGACCGCACCTGCTGTTTGGAGCCATCGGCCATACCCTTGAAGCCCCAGCTTGCAGTTCTCCCAGGCCAGGGGCCAAGCAGCTTTCTAACTGTTTTTACCTTCCCCAGTAAACTGGGAGCTGTGGGAGAGAAGCGACCCCATCCTCTACATCATTGCGTCCCCAGGGTCACACCTGACACACTATAAATTCTCAATCAACATTGTTGCAAGAGCCGTGAATTGTTGAGACAGGTTGGAAGCAACCCTCACTCCAGCATCCATGCACTGGCCTGCCCTGAAGTGGCCGCAGCTGAGTTGACCTTTTGTCTTAGGTGTCTGTCGTTCGCAGGGGTGGCAGAAAGCGCGTGGCCTTTGGAGTGGAGCTGGCCGGCCTCCGCGCTTGCCAGCAGTCGACCTCCAGGGAAAGCCCTGTTCCAGTGGAGGCCCGTGATGAGGGGAGGCTGGCCCTGGGGAAGCTGCCGTGCACATGTCCTCCTCTGGGGGCTCCAGCCTGGAGTGTGGAGTGGAAGAACCCTTGCGAGTCCCGACCGGCGCACGTTTAGGACCTGCTGGCTTAGTAGTGCTTGTTGCCTTTATTGCCATTATGATTGCTTTCAACATAATATATAGTAATATACATCCATTTGTCATAAAATACGTTTAATATAAATGATATGATTTCGTTGTGTCCAGAGATCTCGGGCGTGTTTAATGCAGATTTTACTTGGGAGGACAAATTTATTGAGGTAATTATATTATTTGTATGAGTCTGGTTTAGAGTGTCAGATTACCTCTGTCCTCTCTGTGGGAGAAGGATCTAGGCTCTGCGTAAATACGAAGCGAAGGAAAGGGGGCAGAGTTGGGGGCGCAGGGTGGCCGTGGGTCCATGTCCTCTGGCAGTGCTGGCTCCTCTCACAGAGCTCAGGGGGCCGCAGGGGCTGCAGGGGCTGCAGGGGGAGACAGCAGATCTGCGGGGGAACACGTCTGCGAGATTCCACACAAACAATGCTGGTGTGGAATCTGCAGTCAACCAACAGCCGAGACCGGGCCAGCCTTTTGCTCAAATGCGTGTGTTTTATGCCCAAGAGGTGAGTTAAAATCCACACAGCTCATCCCAGCTGAGCAGCTGACCAGGTTGAACTTTTATGCCTCGTGTTTGTAACGGTTTCCTTTTCTTTCCTATCATCCGCTTCTTATGGATTTTATGTCTTTTTTTTTAATTTTAACCATTTTTTAAGACTCTTTTTTTTTAGATTTTATTTATTTATTTATTGAGAGAGAGAGAGCACAAGCAGGGGAAGCAACAGAGGGAGAGGGAGAAGCAGACTCCCGGTTGAGCAGGGAGCCAAATGTGGGACTTGATCCCAGGACCCCAAGATCATGACCTGAGCCGAAGGCAGACACTTAATGACTGAGCCACCCAGGCACCCCTGGATTTTATGTCTTTTATGAGCAGGAAGTTTTCCATGTCTTCTAGGTCATCTTGCTGGTTATTTTAGTTGAACCATCTTCATTAGAAAAGAACCCATACTAAGTATTTATTTTTCTTTAAAAGGGTAGAACATTAATATTTATAATTGTAAGAAGAAGCACTTGTTTCGCTTACATAATTATATTTTCCAGACACAAAACCCCCTCATGTATAGAATCAATAGAATTCCTACAGTTTTCCCGCCGGCAGAGTTTGATATATTTGGTGTACACTTCGTCAACCTAAATTAGGTGATAGGCAAAAAAATTATCACTACTTTGGATATCTAACAATAATAACTGTAAGATACAGAGAAACTGAGAAGCATTCAACAATCCCTTGATAAAAAATGTTGGTCTTGGAAAACAGGTATATAAAAAAGAGGTATAGTGGGACCATGAAGTGCACGGCCAAACCCCGGGTAATATTGGGCGGAAATGTCACACTCCAGTGTGTTTTGTTTAAGGAGACATAGAGCTCGGGGAGGGCAGGTCCGGAAGTGGAGTGTCGCCACGCTGTGAAGCATGGCCTGGGGGAGGGACTGCGAGTCATCTTGTGCATGTGAAGATGTCCCCACTTCTTGGTTTCTGAGACCCTGATAAGTAGGAGGATGTGTAGGCTGGAATCCTTTTTTTAAAAAAAATTAAATATCTATTTGGAACAACATGAACTAGCAAGGCTGTTGGGAGGACACTGTCTATAAATAGTGCCTCTATTCTGGTTCCCCACCACATCCTATCTGTGACATTTGGAAGCCTCTTGGGGACAGAGCACTGGCCGTGGCTGCCTTCTTATTCCCATGCAGGGCTGAGGGGATGTCTGGGGCAGTCCAGGGGTGCCCCCTAACACTAACACCGCAGAGTAAGCCCTCCCCGTCACTCTCTAGCTGTATCGACATTGGTTGTTCCAAAAGTCTTCCTAGTGCCGACACAAACCTGAGCCAAGCTTCTCCTTCTGCTCCCACCATAGCCTCCGTGGGCCTTCATGGTGACACTGAACTTGGATGTCAATGTCATCTGCTTATTCCACGTCCCCTGAGGGCAGGAACTAGGTCTTGTTTACCTCGGCGTGTACCTCGGCGTGGCTGGATCTGACCTTGGCACCCGCGCGCAATGAATGGGCAATCAAGGCCTTACTTCTCAACCTGTGGTCCAGGGACTAGGGCACTGGCCTCGCCTAAATTGCTAGCAATGCAGAATCCTCAGTCCATGCAGACCCCCGGAATCCCCCTGCATGTGAGCAGACCCCTGGTGATGTGCACTCACACTGACACTGGAGATGTGCTGTCCTCAAGCCCCGCAGAGTTAACTGGATTGTACTAGGTGAACCTCCTTTCGGGAGGGTCTTTGCTGCCTGAGCGCATTGTAGATAATGGACTCCCCGGGAGGCGTGCGGAGAAGCAGTAAATTCATGAATCTCTTATTCATGCATCTGATGCCACCCTACCATTAGCTGAGAGATGCAGAGTCCCGATGTTAGAGCAGCTATTTCTGTAATGCCACCGAACATTTCCATTTCAAAAAAAGAACACTACAGCTCGAATACCACTCGCATGTCTGTCCCATTTTCAGCTGAATCTTGCATTAAATGCTAAACCCGAGTGTCATGGAATACAGCCCATTACTTCCTGTGAAGGGAAAGAGCGACAAGATACTTGCCACTCTGCCTCAGCTACGAATTTCTCTTGAAACTGAACCCATTTTTCTGATCTGTGACCCACAGATCTACTTTTTTCTTTGCCCACACTCTGTATCACACCACACTGCCTCTGGGTTGTCTTACACTCACACAGACACACACGCAAGCACCTTCTCCCACACGCGTGTTAAAATAACAACTAAGGACACACTACTTTCGACTGTATGTGATATTGCTTTGGAATTATTCAATTACTTTGCTACCACTGTTTTTAAAATCGGCACCGCCTCTAATGCTCCACCCTAGGGAGCCCGAGCTGTGGGCTCATGTCTGTTCTCCTCAGAGAGTCTCATGTTCCGTGACCAGGTCAGTCCCGCTAGCATGCTAGTGGGGAGTTCTGCAACACCTGGGGGTGTGCGAGCTGATGATCCTCAAACCCAGCTCCTCCCTCAGAGAGGAAGAGCCCTCCCTGGGGGTGGACACAACGTCACCCCCCCACCGCGCCCCCGTTCATGGGTCTGCTTTCTGCAGTCTCAGTTACCCGCGATCACCCAAAGCCCCAAAGCAGATGATCCCCCGACGTAAGGTCAGAAGGTCGGTAGTAGCCTTATGTTAGATGTTAATTGGAGCCCTGATTTTGAAGCTCAGTGCAGGTGAAGAGGAGATACCTGGTATAATTAAGAACTGGACCAGAAAGAACGGATCTTAAAACATTGAAAACATTGAAGCAATGATTTTTTTTTTGAATTTTATTTAAACACACCTAAAACTGCATTCTTAGTGAGCATGACAGCCGTTTCTTGGCACGGGAGGTAGACACCAGGTGTGTGTTCAGTTTGCCCGCATCCATGGGTCGGGGCCCCCACAGCTGAGCCGCCTCCACGACCCCCACGTGGCACATGCCCGCCACCATGTAGGGATAGGTGGGCGTCATCTGTCGGTGCCTCGCCTGGACCAGCCCCGTTTCCCACGTGGATGCTGTCGTTCTGCACCTTGCAGGGTGGTGGCAGCGCAGTGAGATGGGTCAGCAGACGCCCGCATCCGACCGTCTGGGTGTTGTTGCTTCCCCACGTGAGCGTTTCAGACGCCGTCAGCTTTACTTCAGCTGGAAGAGACCGGTGGTCTGAGCTTCGAGCTGGAAGGATGCTTCGGGGTCATCTAACCGACCCTTCCCTTCACTGGCCGCTTGGCTTCTGATGGTCACAGCCAAACCACAGTTCAGAACTTCTCGTTCTTTATCCAAAAGTGACTGAACCGGACATAAATACTGGATTCCAAATATGTCACCCCATAGTAGCAGACACATGGGAGCGAAGCGTACCAGACGGGAGCGCATCTGGGTCATTGATTTTACACCGTAACTTAGTTTCTGTGTGATTTTCGAACCAATCTCTGTGCTTCTAACACACAGTTGCCTCGTTGGGCAGATTACTCTAATAATGCCTTACCTGTCAGTGAGGACAGAGCTGGATCCATTGGTGTGTCTGGGTGGTTTGTGACTCGGACTGGTGATTCATGGAGAAGGGTGTTCTCTGCTGCATCCAGGCACGGCTCCTGGCCAGTGGGGATTCGCCTGTGCCACATGCTGACCTGCCTCCTTACTCAGTGCTCAGGGGTTTGTGCGGAGGAGCTTCTTAACTGTGTGAGTATCACCCCGGATACTGTCATCCTCTCCTAAGGGCTCCATGCTTCCTTTGCTTTCCTTTAAAGGTGTGTGGGCTTGAGATAAACATTTTCCCTTCTAATTAATTTGACCTTAAGCTCCTAGCAGCTTCTTTTTCCCATACTTTCCGGAATCTCGTGAGTAATGCCTGCTGTAGGAAATCATCAACTTGCTACATCTGCTTTATTCCCAGTCAGAAACCTTCCCATTTCTCTCCACCAATATCCTAGAGCTCTCTCCAGATTTTTCCAAGATGCATCTTAAAGCTTTTCCATTCCATAAATTTCCCCATTTGTGCTAAATTCCCATAACTATTTCTTTTCATTTTCCTTTAGAAAAGAAATTGTGCTAAATTCACACCACACATGTGCTTTTTGACTGTCCAGATTTTTAAAATATTCTTGAATTATCTGCTGCAGGAATTTCATCTTTAACTTGGACAAAAAGAGTATTTAACGTTTATATAAATAAATTTTTGTAGAATTGGAAATGTCATAAATGTTACTTGGTTTAATAATAGAAATACACTGTCAAAAAAAGAAAAGAATTTCAAATTCTAATTATTAAAAAAAGATGAGAAGTAGCTTATTAAGTGTTCAAAGTACCATTATGTGTGTACTAAAAGCAAGTGAATAGCAGGCTTTTGTACACTGTATTTTCCACATGTGGCCACATCGCTATGTATCCCAGCCTGCATGTCCTCACAGTGCTCTGTTGATGCCCTTCCCTTGAGATTTGGGCGCTGTACCTTCCTTCTGCTTGTAACGGCTTCAAGCAGTATAAAGTGGTGGAAGGGGTGCTGTCTCTTCTAAGGCTAGATGGGCATATGCAATATGGCCTCTTTCTCTTTTTCTCAATGGTTGCCCTTGGAATCCAGCCACTGTGTTGTGGGAAGTCTGTGTGTGGGTATTCGGGAAGACTGTTCTTCATCAAGTGCTCTGCATCTCAGGAGGAGTCCTCAGGTGATCCCGGCTCCTGGCCTTGGGGTGTTCTGGAGAAGCTCCACACATCAGGGAGCATATACCGCACTCCACGTGCTCGGCCTGAGTTCCTGATCACATAAAGCACGGCAGATACATGATTATTGTCGTTATCAAATCCCTAACTTTGGAGTAATGTAGTGATTTATGATAGCAATAGGTAACTAAAACAGGCTTTAAAAGTTCCTTCCTGTAGTATGTAAATTACAAGTAAATGTAATTTGTACGTAATTAAATGTGAAATACATACAAATCCCAAGTATATAAATTACATTGCCTTCATGATGGCCACAAGGATTAGGAAAAATATGTGGTAGGCCCATTTATACACCGGTTTTGTTATGTCACTGTAATTCTAGTTCTAAAATACGTATGTATTTAAACACAGTTAGGAAATCTTAAAATTTAAACATAATTTTAGGGAGGGAACATTTGTCTTATTGATGCTTTTGCTTATAAATTAACTTTGTTCTTTATTTTGCATTTACATGGTAAATGGCTACATGTGTAATTAACTAAAAATTCATACCTGACACTGATAAAAAGTGCACCCTAAGGATAAATAAATATTCATGCTGTGGGAGTCTTGTGTGGTTTCTTGAAGATTTATGTCCATGCATAATTAGAGTTTAGTGTGATTTTTACTTCACCTGGACTTGATATAAAATATACAAGTGTATTTATATTATACATAATATCTGTGTAAAATACATTAGGTGGATTATATTTACATACATAAATTACATGTAAAATAAAAGCATATGTGTACATATATGTGTGTAAATCCAGGTGAAATATGTAGGTTAATCAGGTTATGGCTAACCAAATAATGATCCAATATAATGTCATATATTGTCATGTAGACTGACATAATGTCATATTTATCGTGAAATTCAACTCAAAGAGAATTGTAATATATATGTCAATTGAAGCCATAGATTACGGTCAAACATTGATTTCTCACATGGCTAATTCCAAGTATCTTTGCAAAATGTTGACCAAAATGTAGGATTATTTATTGCTGAGTTTGGGTCTCAGACACATTCTGAGATTCCATAGAGCTGAGGACATATATACTTCTGTAGGTATGCCCCCCCTTTTTTTCAGTGAAATCTAACTCTCAAAATTCGATTTTCCTTAGATTTATGGGCAAAGTATTTCTATTTCTTCTAAAATAATTACATCAATGAAAGGTTAAGCATCCAATCAGAAAGAATTTTAAGACTCAAGTATGACTGAGCTACTGATTTGCTCTGTGCAGCGCTCATGCGCCCGTACTCTGCCCGTGTCCCACAGTCACTCCATTAACATCCGGGCCCCACTCCTGTACCACAGGCCCACACTCGGATGTGTAGACTTTTAAAAATTTCTTTGTCCCAGATGCTCTTACAATTTTGTTTTGTGCTAGTTCAGTGTCTTAATGTTTATCCTTGAAAAAAATAGTAAAGTAGAAGTTGCTTCTGCTTTGGAGCACCGGTTTCCTTCATTTCTCCACCTAAGGACCCTGTCCCAGCAGAGCCTGGGGTCCTGGGAGGAGACATGGAGTCGGGGACCCTGAGAAGGAGCACAGAGGCCTGTCCCGCTAACACACTCTGGCCCAGGGGCCCCAGCATGCAGCCACTCTGTGCACGTGTCCCCACAAATGAGGGGCGTGTGCTTTGACCGCTGTATGGGGCTGCCCTCGGGGGCGGGGAGGGCCGAGCTCTTGCGGGACACAGGCTGGTGAGCCCCACTCAAAGCAGAGATGGGCTTCCCTGAGCTCAGCGGATGGGTCACCCTGGACCCGGAGAAGGATACTGCTAGGTCGTTATTCAGAAGGTGGTATCTTCCCTTCCCTTCCTTCCCTTCCCTTGCCTTCCCTTCCTGCCCTACCTTCCCCTCCCCTCTGCTCCCCTCCTCCTTTCCTGCTCTCTCTTTCCTTCCTTCCTTCCTTCCTTCCTTCCTTCCTTCCTTCCTTCCTTCCTTCCTCCCTCCCTCCCTCCCTCCCTCCTTACTACCCTCCTTTCTGTCTCCCTCTGTCTCTCTTTCTCTGTCTTTCTGCTTTGCTTCCTTTTCTCTTTTTTATTATTTTTTTAGTCAAAGTGCTCAATGTCACCATTAAATGCATTCCAAAAATGTTATTTTGCAGCGCATCATGCATTAACTCAGCTCTGGTCTCTAACTAGGGCAGACTGTCCTGTGCCACCAGCATTAGGTTTCTGCTCAGCAGGCCACCTCGGAAACCAAAAGGCTGTCCACAGATAATAGTCTTCATTTACTGGTGCAGAGACAAACTGGTCTCTCTCTCTCTTTTTTTTTGACATCTGTCAAAACCTTGCCAGAGACCAAGGACAATCGGGCCTGTTGTGCTTTTATTTTATCCATGAATCAGTATCAGAAAGTACTGGTGTGGTTGACTCTTAAGCTTCTTGGATTTTTGAGATGTTTTTCATACCAGTTAAAAAGATTATTTTATCAGTGACCTTTGTAGACTAACTCTGTAGTAAACAGGAAAATATTCAGCCACTATGAATTATGTAATACTTTGAAATTGTCTAGACAGTGTTAGGAGAGTAACAGATGGAGCAAATTCTTGGAAATGAAAAGCAATTTAGCAACAGAACTCTAGACCGAGATGATGTCCATCTCTCCCTCTGCCCCCCTCATCCCCCATTCGCTCCTCCACCCTTTGGTCCCAAGACACAGAGGGATTTATTTGGAGTCAGCCAGGGTCTACCCTTTCCACCGATTGAGTAACGGGGTGCAATGTCAGCTATGTGCTCATCTGTCCTCTTTCTTTCCAGTCCTCTTGCTGCCTGGTAAGCTTGTAACCGGGAAAGAGTCAAGGGTTTCACCCCAGGTGGGATCTGTCACTGCCTACGTGAGGGCCATGTGCCTCGTGGACACCGTGGGGAGAGAAAGAGAGGACATCCAGCGACCCCTTTGGATCACATTGTCCTTTAAATACAGACATCTTCGTCCCCCTTGTAGTGCTTCATTCCTCTTGTTATGGAAAACGGTATGTGTCCGTCAGCTCATCTTTGAGCAAATGTACATGGCGAGAGTGAAATTAAAAGCTAAGAAAAAGACTCAGTGATCAGTCCTCACTTACGGAGAAATCAGATGAAGGCATACACGTGAAAGTATTACCCGCAGAACTACCTTCCCTATAAAAAAAAATGAAACAAAACTGTATGCTGAGGTCTGTGGAAGCAACAAGAAAATATACTCGTACCCGTGCCCCGTGTGTGAAGAAGGTGGCCAAGCCGTGCAGGCTGGCCCCCCCGCCCCCCCCCCGGACCAAAGGGACAAAATGATGTAAAAGGTCAAGTTCCCTTCTGCCCAGGTGGTTCGCGGTACACTTGCAGGTGAGTTGGAAGCTGAGCGGGCCCCTGGCAGAGGCCAACTCTACAGGTGAAAAAGAAGCACCCAACTTTGGAACTAGGAAAGAAACCTGAAGGTGGGAAAGGACGCGCCACAGGAAGGGGTGAGTATGGCAGCGGGGACAGGGTGAGGGCAGGCTGAGCCGGGGCCCAGGTAGAGCCCAGGTGGCCTGTGAGCGTCGCACAAGCTGCCACATAAGGACGCCCTCCGGGACCTGCTGTGTGCACCGTGAGCAGGGTTGCTGCTATTTCCAGGCCGGTCCCCCCCGCCCTCCTTCTGCGGAGGCCAAGAGGGCAGTGTCCGGGGGGGGCAGTGCCGCACGAGGCTCCCCCCAAGCACACCAGGACACAGGCACTTGTGTGCAAATAGTTGATGTGGAAATACAAGAGCAGCATGGGGGCGGCCCACGAAGAGTGAATTCTCTGGGGACGGGGAGCTCGTTTCTGCACACGGCCAACTCCTGTCCCGGCTTCAGGGCCACAGGGCGCCGGAGAGTGGGGGGTAACCACACACCCGCGCTGACCTCCAGGCCCTCTCCCGGCGCCGAGAAAGCTTCGGGAAGGGCAAGCCGCCTGCAGGTGCTTGGGGGGGTCAGGCGCCACAGGCGGGAGTCTGGCCACGACCAGGCAGGGAATGCCGTATGCCCCCAACACTGTATCGGTGTCTGCGCAATGAGTAACCCTGCAATTGCTCTCAGCAGTACTTTTCCTCCTAATGGAAGCAAAACAGAACAGCAAAGTCACCATGTCTGTAGAGCTTCCTTCATGGAACTTTTTTTCCTAACTGAGGATCCTTGAGGTTTGCCACCTGCTGGCACCATGGATTAGCCAAGCCCCTAGGTCAGGAGCTGGAAGTTGGCCCTCGCTGGGTGGTGCCACCATCTCAGGGTCAGGGCAGGAGTGGAGGGAGGGCAGCAGGGGCTGCCCTGCTCCGAGTTCCCAGGGCTCCCACAAAGGCTCTGATGAGAGATGGATGTGAAGATGCCGGAGAAGTAGGCTAGGAAATGATCGGGGGCAGGACTGGAAAATTGGGTCTTTGGAGAACTGTTTGTTGGAAACCTTTGTAAAAAACGTAATGACTTATTACCTCCGGGTAAGCTCTTTCTCCACGAGGAAGAAACTCATGTTTTCTGGAAACACGATTGATGCTGACGTGCAGGAAAGTGGAGAACGCTGCAAACAGAGACCTGTTCCGGTCCTCTTAGCGCCCCTTCTAATAGGACACGGGCTGTTCGATTAGCACGTCGATGAGCACGGACCCGAGAACCCCCATTCACGTCCCTTCCAGCTTCTCACCTGTCCTCGGCTGGAAATTAGCCTCCTCCGGGGCTGTAGCCCCAGAAACATTAGCAGGGTCTTTGTGCGATTATTCGAGAGAACAAACACCACCAGCTTCTTCCAGAAGCCTTTAAAAAATAACCTCCCCTCTCAGCAGTGCGTCCCCAAACCAGGCAGCACCGTCCCTCCTGGCAAATTTCTTCTCTCTTTGGGTGGTGACTGAGGAGCCACACTTCATTTGGAGAGGCCCGTCCACTGTCACCTCTGAGGCCGGCGTGCATGCCGTGGGACTCTTCCAGAAGCAGGGGACCAGAAGACGATGAAGGGATCGTAGGCCTGCAGCTTCTCTGGTTACCGCTTAGACAGAGCCACCTTGCAGGGATGCTAATTTATGTATACAATGCAACAGACAATTATAATTGTACATACACACACAGCTACAATTTACATTGCTGGCCTCAGAAGAAAAATTAAGAGAAAATGGGTTCATATATTTATGATGCCCTCTGTTTTGGCAGTTTTGAGTATAGCTGCAAAAAATAAATCTGCAAGGTGTTTTATCCTTTAAAATGGATGTCACAGGGGCACCTGGGTGGTTCGGTTGGTTAAGATCCGACTCTTGATTTTGGCGCAGGTCATGGTCTCAGGGTCATGGGATTGAGCCCTGTGTTGGGCTCCACGCTCCGTGCACAATCTGCTTGAGATTCTCTCCCTCTCCCTCTGCCCTTCCCCCTGCCCATGCTCTCTCTCTCTCTCTCTCTCTCAAATCAATACATCTGTTTAAATAGTAAAATGAAATGGGTGTCACATACAGGATTGCTGCCTTCATACTTCACACACTGACCAGTGAACACCTGGTAGGTGGATTTTCTCCCTCCCCAACCCTCCCCCACATCGAGGGCCTGGACGTAGAGAAAACGTGGATCTGTAACTTCTCCCTGATGTCTGAGACGCAGGTTGCGTGTGTCCCCACGGGCTGGTGATCCACATTCTCTGCCCTTTTGCAAGAAGAACGCTTGAATCTGAGCTACAAAATGAAAAAGAAGAGCGGTCTCTCCGATGCCCTCTGGACCGTGGTGTATGCATCCTGCTGCTGTAGCCCTTGCAGGGCGCTCGCCGGGCGCTGAGAGGTGGGCCAGATGAGCTGGGCTGGCTCTCCTGAGGGGCTCAGGGCTCGCTGCGGGGACACCAGACTGCACAGGCTGCTCCCCCGAGTCTCCTCCTCCACCCTCACGTGCTTAAACCCTCCTTAACTCACGGGTCTCGGCTGAAGCATCGTTTCATCTCGGAAGCCCTTCCCGGCTCCCCAGAGCAAGAGTTGTGTTCTACTCTCGGCCCTCGGGGTGCCCGCATGTCCTACGTGATGGCCCTTAATGGGTCCGAATCCGTATCTTGCCACCTTCACACAGGGGAGCTGTCCTGTTTTGTACCCAGCACAGGCACCCACACGGGTACCCCTGACGCAGAAAACCCACGCATGTTTGATGATAGAGTGAGTGAAATCAGTGAGCACCTAGTGGGTAACAAGCTACGTGATGCGAGCGCGTGTAGGAGGTGCCCACGCCCAAAGCATCACGGAGTTTTGAGGATAAATAAGAATTTTTTTCCCACAAAGAGCAGAGAACAGCTCCACAGGCAGAAAACCAATACATGCAGAGGCGCTAAGCTGTCTCAGACGGTCCCCGGGAGTCACCAAGAGGTCTCCACTGTGCGCTGGGGGCCCCTGAGCTCGAGAGGAAGGTGGGTGCGGAGGGCAGGAGGGAGGCCGAGGGGAAGGACGTTGCGGAGTTACCTGGCGGGGCGCTGGGTGGACAGTCGTCCTTCCGCGGTGGTCACTGATGAGATGAGAGACCTCCGGCGTGTGACGTGATCCAGAGGTTCTGGAATCGGGGCCTGTGTAGTCGCCCCCTTCCGAATCTCCCCGAGGAACTTTCTACAACAGACTTGCCCAGGTCCCAGCCCCTGAGGGCAGGCAGGAGGCCTGCCTCCTAGTCGCTGCGGTAGCGATCTGTACCAATGTTTGCTTTAGCCACCCTAACACTCTGGGGGTGGTTCTGTGGGATCCGCTGCCCGGTCGGGGAGACGGGGCCTAGAAGTTATGTGACTTTTATGAGGTCGTGCAGATGCTGACCGGGCCGGCACCTGCCGTGGGGCACCTCGTGGCCCTCCCGACCAGCAGCTGGGTTTGGAAGGGGACGGCGACCCATTGCTCTTCCTCCAGGGCACAAGTGGCCTCACGCGTGGCGAGGAGCACACACAGAAACACCCCTACCCTCCCCGGATTTCATGGCAGACAGTTGCTATTATAGTATCCTTGTTATTAACAGTCCTAGTCACAAAAGTACTGACAGTTCCGTGCCAGGACGGAATTAATCTTTCCACCTTTCACCCCCTGAAGCCCAGTGAGTCAGTCTACCTCTTCCTCTCAGGCTCGGGGCGGATCCTTCTAGATTCCTGGGGTTTCTCATCTGCTTTTCGGTTGGTGCAGTCTTTCTGAGTTTGCCATTTATTCTCCAAGAGCCTAGAAGGGGCTTCTGGGGAGCAGCGAGAGAAGGCGATCCCCCTGCATGAAGCCTCCCCCTGGGTCGTGGCTGCTCCTTTGTGTGCAGGCCGCGTGGGGCGGCCTGGCCTTTGTCTGGACTCCTGCCACCACCACCTGGCAACGCGGGCCCCCCGCTGCAGGAACGACTTCCTCTCCTGTCCGCCTCCCCCAGAAGGGTGACAAAGTGACTCCCGAGGCGCTCCTCTCTCCTGCGTGGTTTTCCTTTGCCTGGTGGTCTCTGTGCCCAAGATGGTTCATATGTGGCTCATGCCTGAGAATTTTTCAAGTAGCTGTTCCATGTCGTTTCTGGAAACGTGGCCTTTTTCCTTCCTGTCTGAAAGAGGCTGCAAGATCTGCCTCCGGGAGGGCACGGAAGCAGAGGTGTGAAAGGAACGGTATTTTCCTCGGCGTCTGGGAGCAGAGGCGCTTGAGCTGGGGGTCTGTCCCGTGTCCCCCCGGAGCCTGCCTGGCATGTGGGGACGCCGGGTGAGCAGGGACCTGTGTCTGCGCTCCTGGGAGCAATTCTGGGCTAGGATTCTCTTCGAGGTTATGAGCATAACTGGATTTTTTTTCTCATGTGTCTTAAACAGGCTCTCACGTCCAATCCAACTGGTTGACAGAAGTCGGCATAAAGCCAGAACATTGCTTATGTGAAAACAACCCCTGGTTTCTCAGGATTCTTCATCCTTTGCTCCAGTATTATTGTTTTTAGTATTTTTTTTTAAAGATTTTCTTTATTTATTTGAGAAAGAGAGAGAGAGAGAGAGAGAACAAGCAGTGGGGAGGGGCAGAGGGAGAGAGAGAAGCCGACTCTCCACTGAGCAAGGAGCCCGACACGATCCCAGGACCCAGAGATCATGACCTGAGCCGAAGGCAGATGCTTAACCAGCTGAGCCACCCAGGTGCCATTGCTTTTAGTATTTTGAGGCAATATGAAGTAAGTTTGAAATCAAATGACCTAAGGTCACATTCTTTCTTGGAATTTTAGGAGCCATATGATCTTGGGGAGTCTCTGTAAGGTCATTAGGCGAGGAAAGCCATACGTGTTGAGCCCTTGCTGTGCACCAAACACTGTGCTAAGCGTGCACCAGAACTATCACGTTCAAATCTCAGAGGCATGCTGGAAACCACTCACCTTGTCTCTTTAATGGAGTTCAATGTAGGGATAATTAAGTTACCTTACTAAACCCAAAGAAAGTCCTGGGGACCACAATAAATGCCCTACGTGGAAGCCCTTTCCTCCCTCCAAAGCACCTGCAGACGTGACATGCTCTGGTTCCGATCTGAACATGTCACTGACTCACTGTTCGTGGTACAAGCATGAGAAGAGATGCTGCCAGGAGCAGGGCCAAATTTATGCCACTCAGCTGAGCACCCACTCCCTCGTGGGGGTGCATGCAGCCCCTGTGAGCATGAACAAAGCAGCCAGCACAGGGCAAGAAGGGAGATTTATCACCCACAACCCTGCATCAGAATGACCTGTAGCCACGATTCAGAAATTCCACTGCCCATGACCCTTTTCCAGCATTAATTCTAACAATGTTTTCTTAATTTTTAATAAAAAGCTGGCATTTCTCTGTATAACTACGTCTGAAGCAGTAAGTGAATCAAATTATAATTTCTACTAGTGACACCATTTCTTCCACTGAGTAATATTTGATTAAGGACCAATAATTCTACTTAAAAATTATGTTGGACCATTTTCAATGTTTTAGTCATACATCTAGGGCCAAATTATTATGGTTGCATTTTTTTTATTGTCCCAGGTCATGTGTTAAACACAAAATATATATGTATTTTGAACTGAGCTGTAAAAATTTGCCGGTATGTGTTGGAATAAAATTGTATGTTCCAAGAACAAGCTTTGATCAAAAGGCAGGATTTTATTAAAGGACTGCAAATACTTTATAGCCCTTCTCATGTGTGTGCTTATGTGTATATGTGTGTAGACATGAATAGATAGTGTTACTGGCTAGATTATGTTTCTCCCCAATTCATACGTTGGAACCCTGACCCCCAAAACCTCAGAATGTGACCTTATTTGGAAATATGGTCTCACAGATGTAGTGAAGGCAAGATGAGATCATTAAGGTGGGCTCTAATTCAGTATGACTGGGTCCTTATAAAATGGGGAAATTTGGATGCAGAAACACATGCACTGAGAATGCCAAGTAAAGGTGAAGGTGGCGACCGGGGTGATGTGTCTACAAGCCAAGAAATACCCAAGATCGCCAACAAGTTGCCGGGATTTGAAGGAACAGGACAAGAAACCAACCTGCCCACACCTGGTTCTCGGACTTCTGCCTCCAGAGTGTGAGAGGACAAATTTCTATTGTCTCAGCCACCTAGGCTGTGCTACCTTGTTACAGCAGCTCTAGGAAACAAATGTAAGTTTATAGATGATGGAGGGATGGATGGATGGATGGATGGAGGGATGGATGGATGGAGGGATGGATGGATGGATGGATGGAGGGATGGATGGAGGGATGGAGGATTGATGGAGGAATGGATGGAGGGATGGAGGGATGGATGGATGGAGGGATGGAGGGATGGATGGATGGAGGGATGGATGGATGGAGGGATGAATGGATGGAGGGATGGATGGATGGAGGGAGGGATGGAGGGATGGATGGATGGAGGGATGGATGGAGGGATGGAGGGATGGATGGAGGATGGATGGATGGATGGATGGATGGAGAGATGGATGGAGGGATGGAGGGATGGATGGAGGGTTGGATGGAGGATGGATGGATGGATGGATGGATGGAGGGATGGATGGAGGGATGGATGGAGGGATGGATGGAGGAGGGATAGAGGGATGGATGGAGGGAGGGAGGGATGGATGGATGGATGGAGGGATGGAGGGATGGAGGGATGGATGGTTGGAGGGATGGATGGAGGGATGGATGGAGGGATGGAGGGATGGATGGATGGATGGAAGGGATGGATGGATGGATGGAGGGATGGATGGATGGATGGAGGGATGGAGGGATGGATGGATGGATGGAGGGAGGGATGGATGGATGGAGGGAGGGAGGGATGGATGAATGGATGGATGGAGGGAGGGATGGAGGGATGGAGGATGGAGGGATGGAGGGATGGATGGATAGAGGGATGGATGGATGGATGGATGGATGGAGGGAGGGATGGAGGGATGGATGGATGAGGGATGGATGGATGGATGGAGGGATGGATGGATGGATGGAGGGATGGAGGGATGGATGGATGGATGGATGGATGGAGGGATGGAGGGATGGATGGATGGAGGGATGGAGGGAGGGAAGGATGGAGGGAGGGAGGGAGGGAGGGATGGATGGATGGATGGATGGAGGGATGGATGGAGGGTTGGATGGAGGATGGATGGATGGATGGATGGATGGAGGGATGGATGGATGGATGGAGGGAGGGATGGATGGAGGGATGGAGGGATGGATGGATGGATGGTTGGAGGGATGGATGGAGGGATGGATGGAGGGATGGAGGGATGGATGGATGGATGGAGGGATGGATGGATGGATGGAGGGATGGATGGATGGATGGAGGGATGGAGGGATGGATGGATGGATGGAGGGAGGGAGGGATGGATGGAGGGAGGGAGGGATGGATGGATGGATGGATGGAGGGAGGGATGGAGGGATGGAGGGATGGAGGGATGGAGGGATGGATGGATAGAGGGATGGATGGATGGATGGATGGATGGATGGAGGGATGGAGGGATGGATGGAGGGATGGATGGATGGATGGAGGGATGGATGGATGGATGGAGGGATGGAGGGATGGATGATGGATGGATGGATGGAGGATGGAGGGATGGATGGATGGAGGGATGGAGGGAGGGATGGATGGAGGGAGGGAGGGAGGGAGGGAGGGAGGGAGGGATGATAAATGAAGCTGGGTGATAGATCCTGCAAGCACTTTATATCATAATCCTTTTCTTATCTGTTTTAACATACATATTTTTTCTTGGAGTAAATGTACATTCAGACAAGTGCATGTATCACAAATGCACAGATTGATAACTTTCCCAAAGTGCACACCCCTGTTCCCCCCACCCCACGTCCAGACTGAGGAACAGAACGTGACCAGCCCCTCAAGAAAGAGGCCATTCTCACGCCCCTCTAGTCACTAATCCTCTGCCTTCCCAAGAGCTACCACTTACCTGATTTCTATCAACATTAAATTAATTTACTGAATTGGAAATGTATAAATATGGAATCATATAATGTGTACCAGTTTGTGCCTGACATTTTCTCCTGGTTATTATGTTATGAATGCATCCATGGCGTTGGGTGTAGCTGCATTTCATTCACTTTCATTCTGAGATAGTATCCCATTGTGTGAACACATCACAATGTACTTATCATTTTACTGTTGAAGGACATAATGGTTGTTTGCAGTTTGGGACTATTACAAACAATATGCTAGAAATATTTTCCTTGAAGTCTTTGATGGGCATTTCTACATATTTTGGGTGAATGTATATAAGGAGTGGAATTGCTGAATTGTGGAGTATACAATGTTGAGGTTTAGAAAATATTACCCATTGTACAAGATCGTCAAGTGTTCTGTGTGCCCCCCAACACTGAATCTGCCCTTGTATCTGTTCTCTTGTTTCCCCTCCTGCTTACTAGCTTCTGGCCTAACTCTCTCTGGCTCTTCTCCTTTCCTTCCTACTTTTCCAGCTTTATAACTGTATAACCACTCTGGTGAGTACGTATTATTATCTTAATTCATTTTGTTTTAATTTCTCTGCTGAGTAGAGTGTCTTCTCATGTGCTTCCTGGATACTAGGCAGACTCTTCCATGAAGGACCATTTCAAATCCTGGCTTTTTTTTTTAAAGTTTTTTTTTTTAATTGTTTTTTCCTTATAGATATACAGGAGTACTTCATGAATTCTGACAAGTCTCTTCTTAGCTATGTGTATTTACTTTACCCATGAGCAGAAGTTCTTATTTTAATGAAGGACGGTTTTTCTTTTCCCCTCCATTTCTGGGTAGCACATTTTGCATTCTGTTTAAGAGATATTTGCCTACTCCAAGGTCATAAAGATGCCTTACATTTTATGTTTTGATCGACAACCCAACTAGAATTGACTTTGGAGTATGGGGTGAGATGTGAGTCAAAATGTCTTTGTGAAACATGGGCATGTTGCTGGTTCTCAGTGTTTACTGACAAGACCACCCTTTCTGCCTGCAATACCACCACCTCAGTCTGATGTTCAACAAATATGCATGAGTGGTCTATTTGTTCATCTTGTGACAGCAGCACACTGCTCACAGTTGTAATGTAGTAGGTCTTGATATCTTCTAGGAATTCTCCAATTTTTATCATTAAATATAATTGCCGTACAGTGTTATAGTAGTGCCAGGTGTACAATATAGTGATTGGACAGCTCTTGACAATTCTCATGACTCAGGGCTTGCCTTGGTAAGTGTAGTCACTTCTGACACCAAACAACATAATTACAATATGACTGACTGTATTTCCTATGCTGTAGTTTTTATCTCTGTGATTTATTTAGTAAAACTGGAAGTTTGTACGTCTTGATCCCCTTCATGTATTTCACCCATACCCCACCCCTTTCCCCTCTGGTGACCACCAGGTGTTCTCTGCTTGTTTGTGTTTGTTCCTTTGCCCTGTGTTTTAGATTCCACATATAAGTGGACTCATATGGTATTTGTCTTTCTCTGTCTGACTTATTTCATTTAAGCACTATACCCTCTGGATCCAAGTGGCAAGATCTCATTGTTTTATGGCTGAGTGATATTCCATTGTATATATATATATATATATATAATCATATCTTTATCCACTCATCTATTAACAGACAGTCAGGTTGCTTCCATAATTTGGCTATTGCAAATACGCTGCAATAAACATAGGAAAGTGTATAACTTTACAAATTAGTGCTTTCATTTTCTTTGGGTAAATACCCAGCAGTGGAATTACTGGAGCATATGGTATTTTTATTTCTAGTTCTTTAAGGAAACTTCATACTGTTTTCCACAGTGGTTGCACCAATTTATATTCCCCCCAGCAGTGTAGGAAGGTTCCCTTTTTTCCACATCCTCACCAACACTTGTTTTTTCTTGTCTTTTTAATACTAACCATTCTGATGGGTATGAGGTGATATCTCACTGTGGTTTTGATTTGCATTTCCCTGGTGATGAGTGATGTTGACTATCTTTTTGCCTGTCTGTTGGCCATCTGTATGTCTTCTTTGGAAAAATGTTTGCCCTCTGCCCATTTTTTAATCAGATTGTTTGGGTTTTGTTTGTTTGCTTTTTGTGGGTTTTTTTTTTTTTTTGGTGCTAGTTGTATAAGTTCTTTGTTTATTTTGGATATTAACCCCTTATTGGATATATCATTTCCAAATATCTACTCCCATTCACTAAGTAGCCTTTTTGTTTTGTTGATGATTTCCTTGGCTGTGCAAAACCTTTTTATTTTGGGGTAGTCTCAATAGTTTATTTTTGCTTTTGTTTCCCCTGCAAGAGGGGAAATATTCATAAATATGTTGGTAAGGCCAATATCCAAGAGATTACTGCCTATTTTGTCTTCTAGGATTTTTAGGTCTCAGGTATCACATTTAGGTCTTTAATCCATCTTCAGTTTATTTTTGTGTATGCTGTAAGAAAGTGGTCCCTTTTCATTGTTTTGCATGTAGTTTTAGTTTTCCCAACATCTTTGTTTGAAAACATTATCTTTTCCCCATTGTATAATCTTGCCTCCTTTGTTGTAGATTAATTGATTGTATAGGTCTGGGTTTATTCCTCTTCCATAGATCTGTGCGTCTATTTTTGTGCCAGTACCATATCGTTTTGATTACTATAGCCTTGTAATATATCTTGAAATCTGGGATTGTGATACCTCCAGCTTTGTTCTTTTTTTAAAAAAATATTTTATTTATTTATTTTAGAGAGAGAGTGAGAGTGGGGGGAGGGGCAAAGGGAGAAGGAGAGAGAAGATCGAGCAGACTCCCCACTGAGCATGTAGCTAGATACAGGGCTCAAACTCATGACCCTGAAATCATGAACTGAGCTGAAATCAAAAGTCGGACGCTTAACCCACTGAGCCACACAGGTGCCCCACTTTGTTCTTTCTTAAGATTGCTTTGGCTACTTGAGGTCTTTTTTGCCTCCGTACAAATTTTTGGATTATTTGTTCTAGTTCTATGAAATATGGTATTGGCATTTTGATAAGGATTGTATTGACTCTGTAGGTTGCTTTGAGTAGTATGGACATTTTAACAGTATTAATTCTTCCAATTCATGAGTATGGTATATCTTTCCATTTATTTGTGTCATCTTCAATTTCTTTAACCAAGGTTTTATAGTTTACAGAGTGTAGGTCTTTCGTCTCCTTGGTTAAATTTATTCTTAGGTATTTTATTCTTTTTGGTGCAATTATAAATGGGATTGTTTTCTTAACTTCTCTCTGCGACTTTGTATTAGTGTGTAGAAACTCAACAGATTTTGGTATATTAATTTTGTGTCCTGCACATGTTCTCCAATTTTGTAATTCTTTTTCAAAATTGTCTTGGGTATTCATGTTTTTGAAACACCTGATGATATTTTGATTGACAATGTGTGGAATCTATAGAACAAATCACAGATGACATTCAGTCCTCAATCCACAAACATAGTATTTTCCTTTATTTACTTAGCTATTCTTCGATTTATTTTTATAAAATTTTTAACTTACTTTCTTTTGTTAGATTAATTCTTAGTTGATGTTTTTTGATGCTATATTTCATATCATGTCTTATTTGCTTATTGCCAGTATATAGAAATACAACAGATTTTTGTATGTGACCTTTGTTACTAATAGACATGCTAAATTGGTATATTAACTTCAGTAGTTTGTCTGCAGACCCTTTTGGATTTTCTACATGTGTAATCATGTTGTCTGTGGATAAATGCAGTTTTACTTCTACTTTTCTAAACTTCATATGTTTTCTTTCTTTATTTTCTTAATTGACTAGGAACTCAAGAAGAATTGCTCAGTAGAAGTGGCGATAGTAGGCATGCTTTCTCATTCCTGGTCTTGGGAGAAATATTTCAGTATTTTACAGGGAAAATGATGTTCTCTGTAGATTTTGCTGTAGATCACTTTTATCAGATGAGAACAGTTTTTTTTTTATTCCTAGTGACTTAAAAATCATGTGTATATGTTAGATTTTATTAAGCAATTTATTTGTGTCTATTAAGATGATCTGATTTTTCTTAATGTAGTGAATCAGAATAAATTTTTGAATGGTAAATCAACCTTGCATCCCAGGAATAAATCTCAGCTTGGTTTGATGGATTATACACTTTATACATTGACTAATTCAGTCTTCTAATATTTTATTCAGGATTTTTGCATCTGTATGAAAGGAATGGCTTATAATTTTCCTTTTTCCTAATGTCCTCATCAGATCTGGTATTGTGATTATGTTGGTTTCATAAAAAGTTGAGAAGTACCCCCTGTGTTTCTATGACCTGGAGTAGTATGTGCATGATCGGTGTTTTTCCTTCCTTAGAAATTTAAACATTTTTACCAGTGAAGCCACATGGCCTGGATTTGTGTGTGTGTGGTGGGGAGGGGTGATGAAGGTTTTTAATTAAGTAATAAATTTATTTGTAAGATATAGGGCTCCTCAAATTTTCTATTCATTTCTGTCTTCATTTTGGTAGGCTGTGTTCTCTAAGGAACCTATCATTTTTATATAGATTTTCAAATTTACTGGCAAATGAGGTCTACATAATATCTCTTACAGTCTTTTCAATGTAAGGTCTATAGTGATTTTCCTTGTTTTAGTCCTAATTTTGGTAATATTAGGCTTCTCTTTTTCTTGTTTTCCAATTCTCTCAATCTTTTCAAAAGCTTAGGGGCACCTGGGTAGCTCAGTCAGTTAAGTGTCTGACTCTTGATTTCAGCTTGGGTCATGATCTCAGAGTTGTGAGATGGAGCCCCGTGTTGGGTTATGTGCTGGGCATGGAGTCTGCTTAAGATAATCTCTCTCCTTCTCTCTAAAACAAAACAAAACAAAATTTAATTTTATTATTCTTATGAAAAAAACTTTTTGACTTACCTATCATCTTTACTGTATATTTGGTTCTTATTCATTAATTCCTACCCTTATTGCTATCTTTTCTTCTCATTTTTGAGTGGGGGGGCTAATTAGTTTGGGTTTTCAAACTCTTTGAGAGTTTACAGAGATTATCTAATATTTAGCCTTTCTTCTTGTATAATATATAGATTTAAGAGTATAAATTTCCTTCTAAGAGCAGTTTTTACTTCACCCCACAAGTTTTATTATGTTGTATTTTCACTATAATTTAGCCAAAAAACCCTTCCAATTCCCCTTGAGATTGCTTCTTTAACTCATAGGTTTTCTTTTTTAAACAGACTTTATTTATTTATTTGAGAGAGAGAAGGAGAGACAGTGAGAGAGTATGCGCGGGGCGGGGAGAAAGAAACGGGCTCCCTGCAGAGCAAGGAGCCCGATGCGGGGCTCCATCTCAGGACCCTGGGATCATGACCTGAGCCAAAGGCAGACACTTAACTGACTGAGCCACCCAGGCGCCCCAACTCATAGGTTTTCTACAAGCGTATTGCTTACGTCCCAATATCTGGCAGTTCCTGTTATATTTTTTACTGATTTCTAACTTATTTCCATTATGGCCACAAAAGATAAGCTTTGTAATTTCAGTGTTTTGAAGTTTGCTGAGGCACATTTTATGCCAGCATATTTTCAGTTTGGGTAAATGTTTATGTTTGCTAAGAAAACAATTTTTTCCCTCATATTCTTCATTTGTTGGTTGGTGACTGCTACTTTATTTTTGGGTACAATTGAAAAACACCTGTGCTCCTTGATTCACTCCTTTGGCTTTCTGGAGAGGAAGAAAAGAAGTTTGCAGCTCTGAAAGCAGATCTAGCCATCAGCACAAAATGTGATGTCAGTCAAGCAAAGTGGCAGCCCCAGATGTGAATGATAGATTTGCTGGTCATTGGAGATCTCTCACATCACTGAGGGGTATGCAGTTTGAGACATACTTGCTCTTTTTTTTATTTAATTTAATTTTATTATGTTATGTTAGTTACCATACAGTACATCTTTAGTTTTTGATGTAGTTTTCCACGATCCATTTTTTGCATATAACACCCAGTGCTCCATGCAGTACGTGCCCTCCTTAATACCCATCACTGGGCTAACCCATCCCCCTACCCCCCTCCCCTCTAGAACCCTCAGTTTGTTTCTTGGAGTCCATAGTCTCTCATGGTTCGTCTCCCCCTCCAATTTCCCCCCCTTCATTTTTCCCTTCCTTCTCCTAATGTCCTCCCTGCTATTCTTTATGTTCCACAAATAAGTGAAACCATAGGATAATTGACTTTCTCTGCTTGACTTATTTCACTTAGCATCATCTCCTCCAGTCCCATCCATGTTGATGTAAAAGTTGGGCATTCATCCTTTCTGACGGCTGAGTAATATTCCATTGTATCTATGGACCACATCTTCTTTATCCATTCGCCTGTTGAAGGGCATCTTGGCTCTTTCCACAGTTTAACTATTGCGGACATTGCTGCTAAACACTGGGGTGCATATGGCCCTTCTTTTCACTACATCTGTGTCTTTGGGGTAAATACCCAGGAGTGCAATTGCTGGGTCATAGGGTAGCTCTATTTTTAATTTTTTGAGGAACCTCCACACTGTTTTCCAAAGTGGCTGTACCAACTTGTATTCCCACCAACAGTGCAAGAGGGTTCCCCTTTCTCCACAACCTCTCCAACATTTATTGTTTCTTGCCTTGTCCATTTTTGCCATTCTAACTGGTATAAGGTGGTATCTCAATGTGGTTTTGATTTGAATTTCCCTGATGGCTAATGATGATGACCATTTTTTCATGTGTCTGTTAGCCATTTGTATGTCTTCTTTGGAGACGTGTCTGTTCACGTCTGTTCAAGTCATTTTTTGACTTGATTATTTGTTTTTTGGGTGTTAAGTTTGAGAAGTTCTTTATAGATCTTGGAAATCAGCATTTTGTTTGTAGTGTCATTTGCAAATATCTTCTCCCATTCTGTGGGTTGCCTCTTTATTTTTTTGACTGTTTCCTTTGCTGTGCAGAAGCTTTTTATCTTGATGAAGTCCCAAAAGTTCATTTTTGCTTTTGTTTCACTTGCCTTTGGAGATGTATCTTGAAAGAAGTTGATGTGGCAGATGTCAAAGAGGTTCCTGCCTATGTTCTCCTCTAGGATTTTGATGGATTCCTGTCTCACATTGAGGTCTTTCATCCATTTTGACTTTATCTTTGTGTATGGTGTTAGAGAACGGTTGAGTTTCATTCTTCTGTATATAGCTGTCCAGTTTTCCTAACACCGTTTATTGAAGAGACTGTCTTTTTTCCATTGCCTATTTTTTCCTGCTTTGTCGAAGATTATTTGACCATAGAGTTGAGGGTCCATATCTGGGCTCTCTATTCTGTTCCATTAGTCTATATGTCTGTTTTTGTGCCAGTACCATGCTGTCTTGGTGATCACTGCTTTGTAATATAGCTTGAAGTCGGGCAATGTGATGCCCCCAGCTTTGTTTTTCTTTTTCAACATTTCCTTGACGACTCAGGGTCTTTTCTGATTCCATACAAATTTTAGGATTGTTTGTTCCAGCACTTTGAAAAATGTCATTGGAATTTTGATCGGGATGGCATTGAAGGTATAGATTGCTCTGGGTAGCCTAGACATTTTAACAATGTTTATTCTGATCCGTGAGCATGGAATGTTTTTCCATCTTTTTGTGTCTTCTTCAATTTCTTTTAAGAGTGTTATGTAGTTCCTAGAGTATAGATCCTTTACTTCTTTGGTTAGGTCTTAACTGATACTAAAAGACTGAGATTATTCCCTGCATATTCTCAGACCATAATGCTTTAAAACTGGAATTCAATCACAAGAAAAAATTTGGAAGACATTCAAACACTTGAAAGCTAAAGACCACTCTGCTCAAGAATGTTTGTGTCAACCAGGAAATCACAGAAAAACTTAAACAATTCATGGAAACCAATGAGAATGAAAACACATCAGTCCCAAACCTATGGGATACTGAAAAGGTGGTCCTAAGGGGGAAATACATAGCCATCCAAGACTCACTCAAAAAAATAGAAAAATCCCGAATTCATCCACTAACTTTACAGCTTAAAGAACTGGAGAAAAAAACAACAAATGATGCCTAAGCCATGCATTAGAAGAGAAATAATTAAGATTAAAGCAGAGATCAATGAATTAGAAACCAGAAACACAGTAGATCAGATCAATGAAACTAGAAGCTTTTTCTTTGAAAGAATTAATAAGATCGATAAACCACTGGCCAGACTTATCCAAAAGAAAAGAGAAAGGACCCAAATTAATAAAATTATGAATGAAAGGGGAGAGATCACCACTGACACCAAGGAAATAGAAACAATTATTAGAAATTATTATCAACAACTATATGCCAATAAATTAAGCAACCCAGCAGAAAAGGTTGCCTTCCTGGAAATCTATAAACTACCAAGACTGAAACAGGCAGAAATTGACAACCTGAATAGGCCAATAACCAGTAACGAAATTGAAGAATTGATCAAAAACCTCCCAAAAAAGAAGAGTCCAGGGCCTGGTGGATTCCCTGGGGGAATTCTACCAAACATTCAAAGAAGAAATAATACCTATTCTCTTGAAGTTGTTTCAAAAAATAGAAATAGAAGGAAAGCTTCCAGACTCATTTTATGAGGCCAGCATTACCTTAATCCCCAAACCAGGCAAAGGCCCCATCAAAAAGGGGAATTTCAGACCAATATCCCTGATGAATATGGATTCCAAAATTCTCAACAAAATCCTAGCTAATAGGATCCAACAATACATTAAAAGGATCATCCACCATGACCAAGTGGGATTTATCTCCCGGATGCAAGGGTGGTTCAACATTCACAAATCAATCAATGTGATTAGAACACATTAATAAGAGGAGGGAGAAGAACTATATGGTCCTCTCAATTGATGCAGAAACAGCATTTGACAAAATACAGCATCCTTTCCTGGTTAAAACTCTTCAGAGTATAGGGATAAAGGGAACATTCCTCAAGTTCATAAAATCCATCTATGAAAAACCCACAGCGAGTATCATCCTCAATGTGGAAAAAACGAGAGCCTTTCCCTTAAGATCAGGAATACGTCAAGGATGCCCACTCTCGCCACTGTTGTTCAACAGAGTGCTAGAAGTCCTAGCAACAACAATCAGACAACAAAAAGAAATAAAATGTATTCACATTGGCAAAGAAGAAGTCAAACTCTCTCTCTCTTTGCAGATGACATGATACTTTATGTGGAAAATCCAAAAGACTCCACCCCCAAATTACTAGAACTCACACAGCAATTCAGTAATGCGGCAGGGTACAAAATCAATGCACGGAAATCACTTTCTTCCTTATACACTAACAATGCAACTGTAGAAAGAGAAATTAGAGAAACGATTCCATTTACAATAGCACCAAAAACCATAAGATACCTCGGAATAAACATACTTGCTCTTCTTCGTCGAAGAGTGCTGAAAGATTCTAGGGTATTATAAATGTGTGCTTTCTTTCTTGTATTCCAAGGACCTTCCATTTACCCTTTCCCTCTTTCCCTTGTGCCTTCACGTTCTTTATTCGGACTCACATCGATAGTTCTCAGAGAGGACCACAGAGCTCAATGCCAACAGACTCCTACTTGTCTTATCGCCTCTGATCTCTCACCCCTGCAAATAAGGTTTTTCTTTAAATTCCAGTAGGGCCACAGCACCCTCATCCTTTTTTTTTTTTTTAATTTTTTTATTGTTATGTTAATCACCATATATTACATCATTAGTTTTTGGTGCAGTGTTCCATGATTCATTGTTTGTTCATAACACCCAGTGCTCCATGCAGAACGTGCCCTCCTCAATACCCATCACCAGGCTAACCCATCCCCCTACCCCCCTCCCCTCTAGAACCCTCAGTTTGTTTTTCAGAGTCCATCATCTCTCATGGTTCGTCTCCCCCTCTGACATACTCCCCTTTTCTTCCTCTCCTGTTATCTTCTTCTTTTTCTTTTTTCTTAAAATATGTTGCGTTATTTGTTTCAGAAGTACAGAACTGTGATTCAACAGTCTTGCACAATTCACAGCGCTCACCGTAGCACATACCCTCCCCAATGTCTATCACCCAGCCACCCCATCCCTCCCACCCCCAACCACTCCAGTAACACTCAGTTTCTTTCCTGAGATTAAGAATTCCTCATATCAGTGAGGTCATGTGATACATGTCTTTCTCTGATTGACTTATTTCACTCAGCATAACACCCTCCAGTTCCATCCACATCGTTGCAAATGGCAAGATCTCATTCCTTTTGATGGCTGCATAATATTCCATTGTGTATATATACCACATCTTCTTTATCCATTCATCTGTCGATGGGCATCTTGGCTCTTTCCACAGTTTGGCTATGGTGGACATTGCTGCTATAAACATTGGGGTACACGTACCCCTTCGGGTCCCTACGTTTGTATCTTTGTGGTAAATACCCAGTAGTGCAATTGCTGGATCGAACGGTAGCTCTAATTTCAACTGTTTGAGGAACCTCCATACTGTTTTCCAGAGGGGTTGCACCAGCTTGCATTCCCACCAACAGTGTAGGAGGGTTCCCCTTTCTCCACATCCCCGCCAACATCTGTCGTTCCCGGACTTGTTAATTTTAGCCATTCTGACAGGTGTGAGGTGGTATCTCATTGAGGTTTTGATTTGGATTTCCCTGATGCCGAGCGATGTTGAGCACTTTTTCATGTGCCTGTTGGCCATTTGGATGTCTTCTTTGGAGAAATGTCTGTTCATGTCTTCTGCCCATTTCTTGATTGGATTATTTGTTCTTTGGGTGTTGAGTTTGATAAGTTCTTTATAGATTTTGGATACTAGCCCTTTATCTGATATGTCATTTGCAAATATTTTCTCCCATTCTGTCGGTTGTCTTTTGGTTTTGTGGACTGTTTCTTTTGCTGTGCAAAAGCTTTTTATCTTGATGAAATCCCAATAGTTCATTTTTGCCCTGGCTTCCCGTGCCTTTGGTGATGTTTCTAGGAAGAAGTTGCTGCGGCTAAGGTCGAAAAGGTTGCTACCTGTGTTCTCCTTTAGGATTTTGATGGACTCCTGTCTCACGTTTAGGTCTTTCAACCATTTGGAGTCTATTTTTGTGTGTGGTGTAAGGAAATGGTCCAGTTTCATTCTTCTGCATGTGGCTGTCCAATTTTCCCAACACCATTTGTTGAAGAGACTGTCTCTTTTCCATTGGACATTCTTTCCTGCTTTGTCAAAGATGAGTTGACCATAGAGTTGAGGGTCCATTTCTGGGCTCTCGATTCTGTTCCATTGATCGATGTGTCTGTTTTTGTGCCAGTACCATACTGTCTTGATGATGACAGCTTTGTAATAGAGCTGGAAGTCCGGAATTGTGACGCCGCCAGCTTTGCTTTTCTTTTTCAGTATTCCTCTGGCTATTCTGGGTCTCTTCTGGTTCCATACAAATTTTAGGATGATTTGTTCCATTTCTTTGAAAAAAGTGGATGGTATTTTGATGGGGATTGCATTGAATGTGTAGATTGCTCTAGGTAGCATTGACATCTTCACAATGTTTGTTCTTCCAATCCATGAGCATGGAACGTTTTTCCATTTCTTTGTGTCTTCTTCAATTTCTTTCATGAGTATTTTATAGTTTTCTGAGTACAGATCCTTTGCCTCTTTGGTTAGATTTATTCCTAGGTATCTTATGGTTTTGGGTGCAATTGTGAATGGGATCGACTCCTTGATTTGTCTCTCTTCTGTCTTGTTGTTGGTGTATAGGAATGCCACTGATTTCTGTGCATTGATTTTATATCCTGCTACTTTACTGAATTCCTGTATGAGTTCTAGAAGTTTTGGGGTGGAGTCTTTTGGGTTTTCCACATACAGTATCATATCATCTGCAAAGAGTGAGAGTTTGACTTCCTCTTTGCCGATTTGGATGCCTTTGATTTCTTTTTGTTGTCTAATTGCTGTGGCTAGGACTTCTAATACTATGTTGAATAGCAGTGGTGAGAGTGGACATCCCTGCCGTGTTCCTGACCTTAGGGGAAAAGCTCTCAGCCTTTCCCCATGGAGAATGATATTCGCTGTAGGTTTTTCATAGATGGCTTTTATGATATTGAGGTATGTACCCTCTATCCCTATACTCTGAAGAGTTTTGATCAAGAAAGGATGCTGTACTTTGTCAAATGCTTTTTCTGCATCTATTGAGAGGATCATATGATTCTTGTTCTTTCTTTTGTTAATGTATTGTACCACGTTGATTGATTTGCGGATGTTGAACCAGCCTTGCAGCCCAGGGATAAATCCCACTTGGTCGTGGTGAATAATCCTTTTAATGTACTGTTGGATCCTATTGGCTAGTATTTTGGTGAGAATTTTTGCATCCATGTTCATCAAGGATATTGGTCTGTAATTCTCTTTTTTGATGGGGTCTTTGTCTGGTTTTGGGATCAAGGTAATGCTGGCCTCATAAAATGAGTTTGGAAGTTTCCCTTCCATTTCTATTTTTTGGAACAGTTTCAGGAGAATAGGTATTAATTCTTCTTTAAATGTCTGATAGAATTCCCCTGGGAAGCCATCTGGCCCTGGGCTTTTGTTTCTTGGGAGATTTTTGATGACTGCTTCAATTTCCTTAGTGGTTATAGGTCTGTTCAGGTTTTCTATTTCTTCCTGGTTCAATTTTGGTAGTTGATACATCTCTAAGAATGCACCCATTTCTTCCAGGTTATCTAATTTGCTGGCATAGAGTTGCTCATAATATGTTCTTATAATTGTTTGTATTTCTTTGGTGTTGGTTGTCATCTCTCCTCTTTCATTCATGATTTTGTTGATTTGGGTCATTTCTCTTTTCTTTTTGATCAGTCTGGCCAGGGGTTTATCAATCTTGTTAATTCTTTCAAAGAACCAGCTCCTAGTTTTGTTGATCTGTTCTACTGTTCTTTTGGTTTCTATTTCATTGATTTCTGCTCTGATCTTTATGATTTCTCTTCTCCTGCTGGGTTTAGGCTTTATTTGCTGTTCTTTCTCCAGCTCCTTTAGGTGTAGGGTTAGGTTGTGTATTTGAGACCTTTCTTGTTTCTTGAGAAAGGCTTGTATTGCTATATACTTTCCTCTCAGGACTGCCTTTGCTGTATCCCAAAGATTTTGAACAGTTGTGTTTTCATTTTCATTGGTTTCCATGAATTTTTTTAATTCTTCTTTAATTTCATGGTTGACCCATTCATTCTTTAGTAGGATGCTCTTTAGCCTCCATGTATTTGAGTTCTTTCCGACTTTCCTCTTGTGATTGAGTTCTAGTTTCAAAGCATTGTGGTCTGAAAATATGCAGGGAATGATCCCAATCTTTTGGTACCGATTGAGACCTGATTTGTGACCTAGGATGTGATCAATTCTGGAGAATGTTCCATGGGCACTAGAGAAGAATGTGTATTCCTTTGCTTTGGGATGGAATGTTCTGAATATGTCTGTGAAGTCCATTTGGTCCAGTGTGTCATTTAAAGTCTTTATTTCCTTGTTGATCTTTTGCTTAGATGATCTGTCCATTTCAGTCAGGGGGGTGTTAAAGTCCCCCACTATTATTGTATTGTTGTCAATGTGTTTCTTTGCTTTTGTTATTAATTGCCTTATATAATTGGCTCCTCCCATGTTAGGGGCATAGATATTTACTATTGTTAGATCTTCTTGTTGGATAGACCCTTTAAGTAGGATATAGTGTCCTTCCTCATCTCTTATTACAGTCTTTGTTTTAAAATCTAGTTTGTCTGATATAAGGATTGCCACCCCAGCTTTCTTTTGGTGTCCATTAGCATGGTAAATGGTTTTCCACCCCCTCACTTTCAATCTGGGGGTGTCTTTGGGTCTAAAATGAGTCTCTTGCAGACAGCATATTGATGGGTCTTGTTTTTTAATCCAATCTGATAGCCTGTGTCTTTTGATTGGGGCATTGAGCCCATTTACATTCAGGGTAACTATTGAAAGGTATGAATTTAGTGCCATTGTATTACCTGTAAGGTGACTGTTAACTGTCTGTTGTCTGTGTTCGTTTCTGCTCTTTGCTGCTTTTAGGTTCTCTCTTTGCTTAGAGGACCCCTCTCAATATTTCTTGGAGAGCTGGTTTCGTGTTTGCAAATTCCTTTAGTTTTTGTTTGTTCTGGAAGCTTTTTATCTCTCCTTCACAGCACCCCCATCCTTAAACTCCTTCCAGGGGCTTTGTTCAATCTACTTGATAGAGTCCAAACATATTATCGTGGCATTTGATGCCCATGTCCAGGTCCGACCCTTACGTCCTACCTTGTCTCCTCATGCACTGTGTGGCCCAGCTCTGGCTGGCCACCAAATGCTCAATATATATAGCTCATTCCCTCTTGTGATTTTATGTTATTACACCAGCATGGAATGCTTGTCCCTTCTCACTAAAGCCTATTTATTCTTTAGGCTTCAGCTCAATCTTAGCATCCTTTCTGAAAATTTTCCTAAATCCCTCCACATTTCCTTATTTTGTCCCTTCTCTGAGATCCTATCTCATTTTGTTTCTACTGTTCTGGTTTCTTATCTGTGCAGTGTCTTGTATCTTTCTCTACCTAACTCCCTGGAGTGACAGTTTCTGAAATACAGGGCCCTTGAGCAAAGCATTTTTGGTACGCCCACCAGGATTTTATGTGGGTCTTTGTAGACTCACTCAGTAAATGAATGTGGAGTTGACCCCCCTAGTGTCTCATAGTAACTTGTAAAGTATATGCACATCTTAGGACCAGTTTTTCACGTGAAATGAGTCATCTGAAGGTCAGCCTATATCAATGTGATATTTTGTAATTCTAAAGCAGGAAGCATTAGGGATGCAGCAGCTCAGAGTTGGGGCTAAACAAGATTAAATGGGAAGGGAGGTAAGGGTTGCCGTCTAACTCAGAAGATTAGA
Source organism: Eumetopias jubatus (assembly GCF_037043125.1). Taxonomy (NCBI): domain Eukaryota; kingdom Metazoa; phylum Chordata; class Mammalia; order Carnivora; family Otariidae; genus Eumetopias; species Eumetopias jubatus. The sequence goes on along the minus strand of NW_028274809.1, from coordinate 191,516,656 downwards.
ATTTCCACTTTCTGTGTATTAAAAATAAATCTACCACCTGAAATCAAAGGATGTGGTCAAGAGGTGTTCTCTCTCCCCTCTCCTTGAGAAGCTTGGCTTCTTGACAGCCAGGGTCCGAGATTGCCTCTAGAGTCCCAAAGGCAACTATATCAGCAGCAGCTTCAGTTGCTTGAAATGGGAGTTATGGAATTATTGAGAAATATTATCGCCAAGAAGGATTTTAGCAGGTTGTCCTGATTATATGTCATGTCCTTAACTCTTTCTGGAGGGAAAGGGAGAAAACTAGTCTATCGCATGCCATAATTCAGTGGGCTTTTCATCAGCCCAGCACCCAGGCTAGAGACTTTGACTCTGGTTTCGATTCTACTTGTCTCTCATTCCCTTCTTTCTCTGCCAACAACTATTGTTATTTCTTCCCCTGAAACAGACCTCAAATTGGATATTTCCTTTCCGTTCTGTCCCTTCTAACTCCCTACACCTGCACTGGTTCCTGCTGGTTCTCTTGCCATCCATGTCTCTCCTCCTGATGCCACTCTGCCTGTCTGCAGAGCTATCTTCCTTAATTAGGGTTTAACTGGGTCACTCTGTTCCGAAGAGCACACAATGGATCCATATCGCCAGTGCAAGCATATTCTGTTTCCTCTGCCTGACTGTCAAGTTCACCTATAACCTGGGCCCAACTTACTTATCCAATTCTTGTCTCCTTGACACAAAATCTAGTTCAGAGGTCACATGACATAATGGTTGAAAATGTGAATTTGGCTCCATCGCTTACAGGCTGGGAGACCTCCATGCCCTTTATCTGTGTGTTTCCTCACAGGTAAAGTGGGTGTAATCATATCGCCTTACAAAGGCATAGTGAACATTAGATAATTTGATCTATGTGCAGAGTGCCCAGGGGGCACTACAAATATGAAGATCCAGTAGACTGATCCCAGGACCCTGACATCACGAGCTGAGCTGAAATCAAGAGTCAGATGCTCAACCCACTGAATCACCCAGGTGCCTCAAGATCTATTTACTTTTATCCGCCTTGAATTTGTTCCTATCTCTCTTTTTGTACAGAATTTCTCCGTATGTAAACCCTGTAGCCTTTTGAGACTGTGACCACCACCCACATCACTTGAAGGCTCAGCTCTTCTCTTTGCTCCACTCTTCCATCTTGGTGTTAGCCTCAGCTCTTCAGAGACAAACACGTTGCCAAGGTTCATCTGACCAGTCGTGGGTGCCCAGATTAAACTTGGTTTCTGGCTGTGACCCTGAGAGTGTTTCCAGATGAGATTAGCATTTGAATGATGGATTCAGTAAAGCAGATAATGCTCCTCAGTGTGGTGGGGGCCCCATCCCACCTTTGTTCAGGTGGGCCTGAACAAAACAAGATTGGGGAGAGGAGGCATTCGCTCCTTTGCCTTCCTGCCTGCCTCCTTGAGTTGGGACACTGGTCCCTCCTGCCCGCAGACTGGACTTTATACCACCTGCTCCCCTGGGTCTCAAGCCTTTGGACTTGGGCCGAATTATACACCATTATACACTGGACTCTGTCCTGGGTCTCCAGCTTGCAGATGGCAGATCTTGGGACTTCTCGACCTCCGTAATCACAAAGCCAGTTCCTTTGAACTGGAGATAGCCAGATAACTCTATCTATCTATCTATCTATCTATCTATCTATCTATCATCTATCTATCATCTGGATGGTCTGTTTCTCTGGAAAACCCCAAGTACTACATCTTTCAAGTAGGTGATGTTGATCTCCTCAGTTAAAATTTTGTCTCCATTCATTCATTTATCGATGTATTTTCTTAACAAATATTTTTCAAGACCACGTGCCTAACTTTACAACCTTCTGTTCAATAAATACATCCTGGGTTTACCTGTAATCTGCATCTTTATAATATGATAAGACGCTACTTTGTAAAATATATTTTTGCCATCTTTATTCTAACAAATATTTATAGGCATTAGATATGAAAAGATAAGACAAAGTCTTGCTCTCAAAGAGCCCACAGTCTAGCAGGAGATACAAAGATACAAATATAAACTTAGCATTTTAGAATCATGTCATCAGAGTTCACATTTAATTATGTCCTAGAAATGTTTGCACTTGCATTTTTTCTTTTTTTGGTAAAATATCCTGTATATATACACATATCCATTCATCTATAAATATGTTATATTTATCTATCTATCTATATTTTATACGTGGGGTAATATGTGGGGGGAATAGGCTTCCCCACATATTCCTGCCTATAAAAAGTGTTGATGGATTAATCACTGTGCAAGAAGGGGTTTCCTTTCAAAGAAGTTCTGGAGACCATACAGACTAGAAGCTCTCTTTGAGATTTACAATGAGCATCAGCAAGTCAAAGCACTAAGCAAAGCTTCAGGAAGAAAAAATGATGAACTGTGTTTAATTTGACATTTTCCACACTTGTATGACCCTAGACATTTTTTCCTGGGAAATACAGTGCTAGAGTAATTATGACTAACATTTTATCTCCTAATGAGGAGCTACCATGTGATTTTGTAGACTTGAATGTACCCACAATAGACTAAAAAGATCAGACTTTAAATGAACACCCATGCTACCATGGGAATTAATACTGTTTGTGTAAACATGTGTGTGCATATATGAAAGTTAATTATTTGGTTAAGCTTTTTATCTAAATTCCTAATATTCTGTTTATTCATTACCTAGCTGATAAAAGTCAAAACCACAATGGCATGTTAAGATACATTCTTAGAATATCCAAGTTTACTTTTTTTATTGTCCGTCTTTTCCTGAAAATGTTAGGAGCCTATCTGATTTGGCTGTAATTAAATTTGATTGGTTAATAATTCACCCCACATTATCCATCATTCCTCTTTTATAGCTCTAGTTTTATTTCACTTTGAATTCTCATAGTAAGTAAAGGGCCCATCCTTGGGTTTTTAACCAATTAAAATAATCTATAGGCTTTTACCATAAATTAGTACCCTAATACGGCCTTTGAGATGTGTGGAAGTTTGGAAAGACCACTTTTTTAGGAAATCACATATCTTTTGTAGTAGGCAGAATAGTAGACCCCAAATTGTCTCTGTCTCCAGAACACGGGAATAAGTTACATGTTATGGCAAGGGGAGTCAAGGTTGCCAATGGAATTAAGGCTGCAAATCAGCTGCCCTTCGGATGGGGACACTGTCCTGCATTATCCAGGTGGGCCCAGTGCAACCCAGTGTCTCTGTAAGCCAAAGGGGGACTCGAAATTCAGAGTCTCAGTGATGCCCCCTGAGGCAGGTTCAGCGCGGTGCCACAAGCCAGGGAATGCAGCCCTGCCAACTTCTTGATTTTAACCCATTTTGGACTTCTAGCCTGCAGAACAGTGAGTTAAAAAGTGGGTATTTGCCACCATGTTTGCGATGGTTTGTTACAGCAGCAAGAAGAAAGAGATATGTCCTCGGGTGATCTGCGGGAGGCTAGTTGGAGGTCAGCGTTGCTTCCCCCGTTCAGCGTGTTTCTAAAGCTCTGAGCTTATTAGAGTGAGGGAAATACCCGGTACGGGAGGCCAGGAAGTGCACTGAGGCAGGACCTGGCTCTTCAACCAGGCCCTGCACCTGAGCTCCTCAGGACCAGTCTGTGCCTCCTCTTCCCAGGGTTCAGCTGGGTTCGCACCTCAGCCTGGGAGGCCGGAAGCACCTGGCGGAAACAGGGGATTGCCCCAAAGGCCACCTGCTTCTGCTCCTGTTCAGCACTCCCTTCCAGGTGCAAAGAGGTCGCAGACTTATTTTTTAAGCCCAATTCTGCCTTTACAAGGTGACTGCTGATGCCCATGTTGTCCCCTCCTTGCCTCCAATAGACTTGGGCCATCCCTCCCAGTGCTCTGGGGCGGGGGGGTGGGGGTGGTGGGCAGCACTGCTTGGGGCTTTCACCCTTCTGCAAGCCTCCCTGACACGAACACCTGACCCGGTGTCCCGCCAGCATGCCTGTGCACTCCAGCATCATGGTGCATGTGGCCAAGGCATGTGCCCAAACTTCCAGCCTGCCCGGCCACTGGGGACTGCCTTAGGCAATTCACTTTTCCTTGTCCACAACCCTGACTGCAGCCCTCAGACTTCTTTGGGATCCAAATGTCTTCTCAGCAGTTGCTCCCCGCCCCCAATGCCCTCCCAAAGGAAGCAGGCACCTCATAAGTGAATTCTTTTACTGCCCAAGAAGTGCCACCTCCCAGCTGATTACTATCACCCCACATCTCCCTTGGTCCCTGCAGACCCCATCACGGGTGTGCCCGACTTTTCCTGCCCCCGTCCCTCCTATGCCAGTCACGGCTCTGGAACTTTGCTGGACTTCTTGATTTTTCTTTTCAAAGAGGGGTATTTTTTTTTTGTACATTCTTTCCTTTTTATAAAACTATTTTTTGTTGGAGTAAAAATTCATTTTGCTAGAGTAAAAATCTATCATTTTACTAGATTACCATCTATAATATAACATTTGCAATTTTAACCATTTGTAAGTGTGCAGTTGGGCAGCAGTAAGGGCATTCACATTATTGTGCAGCGATGTGCATTTGTACAAAACCCAGGTCCTGTTCTGTGCACATCAAAGTTTGAGAAGCATGGTGCTGTGTGATTTTAGTCCATGACTTGAAGCAATCTTGCCGCTGGGCATTTCCAAACACTATCCTCTTCAGACACAATCCCACAACGTGGGGTGCTATTTCCCACATCTTTACTTTGTGTCCTCCTAGGCTCTGTTCTCAGCTCCCCTCCCTCGAATCTCCACCTCCTCTCCCTACATCATGGCCTCCAGCCACGTGTCCTCCGCTCCTCCTGGAGCCAGATGGGGACGCTGCAGTGTGGAGTCACCTTCTGTTACCCCTAACGGCATTCTTGCCTCTAGTCTGTCCATGGCTACCTGTTGTTTTTCAAAAATGTATCTAATCTTGTAATTCCCTTAATTAAAAACATGCAGTGTCTCCCTAGGTCCTATCAACCAAGGTCCAAATTCCTAAGAAAGACATCGATGGTCCTTCACAATCTATTAAAGCCCGTAATTTTTCCTAGCCTTGTCCTCTGTGTCTATGTTTTAGATCAGTGATTCTCAGTGCTCGCTGTACATTAGAATCACCTGTGGACATTTAAAACTGCAAAACATCTACTCCCCAGCCCTGCCATAAATCAGAAACTCTGGGGGTGTGGTCCCAGCATCGGGAGTATGAAAATCGGAACAGGGACAGAGTTCCTGAATTTCGAGGACACGCCACTTCCCATAGCCTTCTGGCAGGTGACATCCTAAATCCCACCCTAAATCCCACCCAAAGAGCCGTCTCTGTTTATGGGGAAAACGAGAGAGAGAGAGAGAAAGAGAACATTCTTTCCTTTGCAAAGGCAGCCCTTCATGTAATACCCATAATGGATTTCACTTCATTCTCCTTTAGTGAAGATGAAAGCAAATGTAAGAAGTCCAGTAAAATATGATCTTCCAGGAATGAAGCCATGCCAGGGGGTGCATTAACTTAATTGGTCTATTTTAATAGAATAAAGGAGAGTAACATGGTGGTCTTCATGATGTATCATAAAATATAGCTATTGTCCAGGTTTCAGAGAAAATCTTAAAGCGTGTGTGCGCGTGAGCGCCTGCGTGCGTGAGTGTGCCAGGACGTGAGTGTGAGGTGTACGTGTGTGAGCCAGTGGGTGTGGGTCTCCCATTCTCTTTGTTAAACTTACTTTGTCTCTGAAGCTCGACTTCACCGATTTTTTAACTTGGAAGTTTTCAAATCCTTCGTGTGAATAAGATTTAACTGATATTCTGAATGGTGAGGACCGTTAACAAAAATCCCAAACAAGTAAAAGTAAAAACAAACAAGCAAAAAGCAAGTTTTGCCTCCTAATTAAGGTCATCTTTAATTCTGCAAGATGCAATATTGACTTTTCCATCATATTTTTATATAACTTTATGGTTTGACTCTTTCAAAGGTAAATATGTTGTGTTTAGTATTATTATTTTGCTAAGTTACCATCTACCCCAATAAATCAGCCCCTGGCTGAAAAAAAATATTTCCTACCTTTTTATTCCAAAGGGGGGTGTGTGTGTGTGTGTGTACATATATTTGTATCTATAAGTGTATTATGTGTATAGTGCATATGTACACACACACATATTCCAAAATTTTTCAAAACTATTATTTTGGAAGATGGTGGAGGCAGGGTAGCTGGTGAATCATCCGAATTCTCACCCACTCCCCAGTGAAAACTCCCAGTACAACCAGTACTACATGACAGAAATTATACAAACAATGTTTGCCACAAACTAGGCAACAAGATGGACGCATGACCCTCAAAATGCCAGAGAGGGAGGGACCAACGACAAGCCCTGGAGCTGAGTGGAACCAAAGTCTGTTCGGGAGGAGATGGAAGGAGGGAGCGGGACAGCCCATGGATGTGAACCAACAGCAGCCTGGGGGCCTCACTGGAAGCACGGGGGCTGGCCTGGGCGCAGCTCTGTGCACAGGGGAGGCTCTGCAAACCCCCCTGTCAGACTGACCAGCCTTGGTCCTTTCCAGGACAAAGTCCCACATAGAGGGGAATCTGCTGGGGACAGAGTCCAGAATGAGCAGAACAGAGACAGCCAGAGAGAAGGGGAGGGTGACGGTGAACACAGCTGGGGGGGGGGGGTCTCAACGGGACCAGCCCTAACCCTGATGGCTCAGGAAGACAACAGAGGGAGCTCTAGAGCTTGCAAGCTGGAAAAGCTCTTGGAACCCATCTCCCTCCCCACACTCGGAAAAACTCATCTCAGGTAAAAATAAGCAACAACGAAGGATCACGGTCTAATTCTGTACAGAGTTATTCTCAGAACAAAGGAGACTAAGGAACAGAATAATGCTCCTGCTTTGATGAGACTATACCTGAGACACGCGTCCACAAACCGGCCGGAGACGAGACGCACCGGACGTCAGCGTGAACTAAAAGATACTGAGTAAGTAATAAGACATTAACGATCAACACAAGTCAGAATGCTGAAAATTCAGGAGGGTGGTGACAGTATTCAGAGAGAGATTGTAATTAAGAGAAACATTATTATAGAAATGAGATCCGAAGGAGAAGAAACATGAGGACTTCACAGAAGGTGAAAAAGGAGGAAAAGTTTGGCATCAAAAGAAAGAGATCCAAGAAAAGGTGGAAAAATGTAGACCACAGGCAAAGGAGTTTCAAAATAAAGATGGTGGAATTTCCCAAAGAAGAAAGCAAGGAAAGGGTAAAAACCATCACTCTGTCCATTTCCTGGACTAAAAGCGAGGACTCAGCTGCACACAGAGCAGGGCCCCGCACTCCTGAGCACAGGGTACCCGCAGGACCGGCACAGGTGGCGGGAAGAGACCAGGGGACTGTCTGTGTGTCCGATCTTGTGTGTGAGGACAGCGTCGGAATTTGACAACAGCAACGTGGGGGAAAAACCCGATGAAGAGAATCAAAGTTGTAAAACTATACTTTGTTTTGAAATGTGGAAGGATAAGGTTACTGTGGTTTCTACGCTTAGGAATTCATCCGGACCCTCCCCCCAAAAAGTAATCGCTGTAATAAGTGGGTATTGCCCATTTAGCACATTCTCTTTCCAAAAGCCTTGTCCAAAGGCCTGTCAGGAGAGGAAACACCACGCGGTAAGTTGAGCTGAGCTCCCACGGCAGTAAATTAAGAAGCTCCCAGGGCAGCCCCGGCTGAGCGACAAGACCATTTTCCCCCCTTAATTAAAAGAAAACAAAACTGTGTGGGCTGAAGTGTTTACTTATTACTATTGACATTTATTTTCTGTTTGGAAATGTCCTCGGATTCAGGGAATCGATAATGCTCACACCTACCCTCCTTTCTTGTAAGGGCTATAGTGATCTTCTAGTAACAAATAATACCATTTCCTGGTCACAGCCCCGCTCCCTGGGCACTTGGGAACGTCCCCTCATCCTTTTAAAATAAGAAACCAGTAGAAGCGTGGGACCCAATAGGATGCAGAATTGCAAATTATCTTCAGGTGTGAAAAATAAAGTGTGAGGATGTTTCTGGGAAGTTCCTTCGAGGAGTGGTATCTCTGAAAACAGCTAAATGCTCTGGCTCCGAAGATGGTCATGCAGTGAGCTCTCTCTGTGGAGCATTAAACAATAAAAGCACTGGTAAGGATAGTTTGATAGTTCTCCTAAAGGCAATCGAAAATGATAGAAAATTACGTTTTCCACCTTTTAGATCAGAAAACAGACAAGGTCTAACTATAAGCATGTTTAAGTATAAAATTCCCCAAGAAAGGGACTTAGCAAAGGAAATAACTTTTTTTTATACTTAAAATAAGATTGGGAAGAAATAAACAAGTTATTTACTTTATTACCTAATAAGTGAGCAAACTCAGAAGTCCTGTGTAGCTTTCCACAAAGGGCATTATAAGTAAGAGGATTATCAGAGAGTGTATGACAACCAACCAGATGAGGAAATGTTTGGTAAAGAGGGTGTGTAAAATTTCCCCACGACTTATAATTCTACAGAACGTAAATGGTTTCTTAAGAAATGATATATCACACTGAAGTAAGTCATATACTAAAATTGATTTTTAAATGTTAAATTTAACTTTTGAACCTTGTTGGTGGATGCTAGAGTATAAGCAATATCTTAATGACTTATGTTACTTTTATGGAAATTGAGGAACAATAGGGAATAAGGAACTATTTTCCATGACTACCCAGGGAGAGGAGTCCAATGCCTCCCCATCAATACCTTCCTTCCAATCTCACCACTGTCCATCTCGTTGGGGGGTTTAAACCCCAGGACAACTCTGCTTTGTCTTCTCATAGGCCATATCCACGAAGCCAGGCCCCTCCGCCACCAATGGCACCTGCTACTTTGTAGCTGGATGCGTCTCTCATCAGGAGTGTTGAAAATCTGCCTCTGATTCAGGTCTGTATCCATCAGGGTGAATCAGGACATTTTAGTCTTTTTTTCTAAAGCCGTTTAGATGGACCCTGAGGGTCTTGTGCAGAGATGACAGTCAACGGTGCTGTGCTGTAAACTTCAGAGTTGCTAAGAGACTAGACCTTAATTGTTCTCGCCACAGAAAAGAAATGGGGCAGAGGCATTAGCCAGCACTGCGGCGGTAATCGCTGTGATACATAAATGTATCAAGTCAATGCTCATACACCTGAAATTTACGCAGTGTCATCTGTCAATTTTATTTCAATACAAACAAATAAATAAAGGCAGCGAGCGACTTCTGTCCTAGGAGTTACATCCAGGTTCATGCATCTGTTACCTCCCAAGATAAATGGTAACATTTTAATAAAAATTGGCCGTTTTTACTGAATAATGTGGAGCCGTGTCTTTGCATCTGGGAGTATTGTACATTCAAATCAGGTCCTGCTTGGCAGCACTCTGCTAACGGAAGAATCATCTATACCTTGTTCCCACAGAAATGCTACCAGTGTGTTGTGTGACTAACTCTTAGCGCACCCAACTAGCCTTAGGTTCATTGAGCATCAGTGGTTATCTACTAGGAGATTTTTGTTTCAATCACAAAGTAAACCCGTAACTTGAACTGGGTGTGTCCTACATCCTCTCGGACCCGCCAAAAAACAGGGTTGAACAAGAGGGCAAGAACAGGTGCTAAGAAATGTGTTCTTAGCTGGCACGCTGGGGGAACAATTAGATCATAAAGAATTCTTGGTATTTTAGGAAACACTTGTGCAGTTTTAAAATTTTGTTTGGCTTTCTTTTGCTGCCTAAGTTCGCCATCCCTTAGGTCACTTTGCCCTCTCACTAAACATTCAGAACAATAGAAAAAAAAAGTTGCATTTCTGGCCCATTATTTTTTTTAAGAGACTTGTCATAAGTTAGACCTCCTGTAATAACGGGCTTTATCGTGAAGCTGTGTGGGGGCATGAAAAGAGAGTGGACTGTGGGCTGACAAACCCGCATTGCAATTGCAACTCCGTCATTTATTAGCTGTGCAACTCTATTGCTCTGAGCTGCAATCTCATTTTCTGAAAAGACATGAAAGACTACAGCCCCCTGCTGATTTGTAGAAGAGAATCAAAGGAGACCCCGAGAGCACCCAGTAAGCATTCAGGAGGTCTCAGTTCCCTTACTGCCATGGATCTTTTACTCAGCCTTGCTGCCTTATTGCCACGGATAATTGAATGTGGGCTGTGATTTTATTTATTTTAATACTTTATTTATGTATTTATTTAAAAGCTATATCTTTTTTTTAAGATTTTATTATTTATTTGACAGAGAGAGACATAGCGAGAGAGGGAACACAAGCAGGGGGAGTGGGAGAGGGAGAAGGAATCTCCCTGCTGAGCAGGGAGCCTGATGCAGGGCTCGATCCCAGGACCCCGGGTTTTAATACTTTAATGGTCCTGCATAACTCTCTGGTCAAATATCAACTGACTCGAAATCTTTTTGCTCAGGAATGTGCGGGGTGGCACCTGGCGTTGGGGGCTGGACGACAGGGCCCTGGGCTTGCTTCACCCCACGAGGGGAGCTGGACCAGCCAGCTCAGAGCAAGCCCAGCCGAGGGAGCAGCTCTCCTTCCTGCTGCTTCTGCCCCCGCCCCCCAGGTTCCTGAGCCCCACCACCTGCTGGCCTCGGTCTCCCCACTGCAGAGAGTTTCTCTCTTCCTGTCTTGGGTTTCACGCCTGGCAGCTGGGGTGGGCCCTCAAGCACCCGGTGGTTTCTCTGGTGGCACCACACATAACTCATGTCCTTCCCAAATATGGAAAAGGCTGAATTCCTCCTGAAACAGTGGTGCTGGCTCACATAGGCTGCTATTTGCACACGTTCTGCGACCAGTTTTGTTTCTTATGAACTAGCTGAGAAACACTCACTAAATGAATTTCATTCAAGTGGCTTTTACAAAAGGATCTGGCATTGTTTTTTGTTGTTGTTTGTTGTTGTTGTTGTTGTTTTTTACAACAGAACAAAGTCTTGGATGTTTTAAAATAAAAACCTAATATGCGATAGAAAGCGGCTGAGTGCTGGCTGGGTGGGTGTAGGAGCTTGATGTCATTCGGCCAGCATCCGGGGGTTTACCTTCTCTAGGACCCAGGCTGGACACCATGGTGTCTCAGAGTTCTTTAAGGACTATGGTTACGTCTGCCTGACGTGAGGCCTTGCACTCTTGGGAAGATGGGGGCGGGGGGCGGTGAATAGAACAAGTCCAGTGATTCATATCCTGGAGCATTTTTGCAAAATGAAATGCAGCAATGAGAGGTCGTGTTCCAAACCGTCCCTGTAAGACAGCAGTTGGGACCTAGCTCACCACGCTATTTTTAATAAATGAGGTCACAGAGTATTTATATGCACCCTTGGGGCAGGCCTCTGATTGAAACAGGAACCAACAAACTTACACTTTAGTGACCCCACCACTCACGAACTTCCAGTTTCGTTGCATTTAGAACATTTGTTATTTGGGGACAAGATGGTAAAGAAGCGAAGCGAAAGAAAGAAAATTAATGGACAAAGAAAGCATTTTCTCTTCACCTTCCTCCAAAAGTGTCATTCTCTCCATTTAAGAAGAGAAGATGGATAAACAAACTGTGGTACATCCAGACAATGGAATATTATTTGGTGATAAAAAGGCATGAGCTATCCATGCACAAAAAGACACGGAGGGACATTCAGTGCACGTCACTCAGTGAAAGAAGCCACACACTGTGATTCCAGCTATGGGACATTCAGGAAAAGGCAACATGATGCACACAGTAAAAAGATCAGGGACCAGGAGGTGCCAGGGATTAGCGAGGAGACAGGGATGAGCAGGTGGAGCACAGAGAATTTTTAGGGCTATGGAAAATTCTGGACATGGCCATAATGGCAGACACGTGTCATAGTACACATTTGTCAAAAACTACAGAAGGCACAATACTCAGAGTGAACCCTAATGCACAGGTGGACTTTAGTTAATGGCCAAATACCAGGATCGGCTCATCCACAGTCCTAAATCATCCCGGATGGGAACAGTATAGGGAGAAGGGCTGGGAAAATGTGGGGTAGTTGGGGGATACAGGGTAACTCTCCATTTTCCAGACAATTTTTCTATAAACCTAAAACTGCACTAAAAAACACAGTCTGTTAATTTTTTTTTTTTTTAAAGTGAAGACAGCTATTGGCAACTTGGAATTTCTTAGGGCTGTCCCCTGTGCTCTAAAGGGAATCCTTGGGGCTGTATGCTTCTGTCCCGGCACATGCGCCCCACCATTTCCCTGCCGCTGCTCTCCACGGCTGCTCCCGGGAAACCCAGGGGCACCTCTGTTCCTCTGTGACCCCTTGCCTGGCACGATGCCCACCAGGCCCAGGCTCGAGCCCACTCTGGAAGCTTCAAGTCCCTACTCCACTAGGCTTTCTAGTGAGAAGGCTGTCCTTTTGGGTGATTTTAGTGAAAAAGCGACACTTGCGGCTAGAGGAGAGCATGGGCTGTTTCTCTTTTCCTTCAAGATGACTCGTCCGGGCATGAGTGTGGAGTACAGGTGTTTCATACTGACGTGTGCCCACGTTGCAGTGGGCCTCGGCCCTGGTGGGAGGTGCGTGGTCAGCACCCTCGTGGCCAGTGCTCCGGGGGGCAGGGCCTGGCTGATGCTGACAGGGCCCTAGGCTGTGGGCATTTTCTGGCCGTCTTCTAAATGCCAAGCCCAGGGCCAGGCCGGGGATGGACACAAAGATCTACCCCTGAGAGTCTGGGTGGAAAGATGGACCCAGAGAGCAGTATGGGCCCCGCAGACAAGGGGCATCTGTGTGAAGGGGTGTGCGGGGCCGGCCCCCGGGGAGGCGGGGAGGAAAGCAGCCCCAGCCCTGGCCCCTCAGAGGCTCTCCCCACAGCCCTCCAGGCCCCAGGCAGCTGTCTCCTGTTCCGGTGCTCTCCCAGCTCAGATCAGACACCCCAGCAGCGCCTCAGGGACAATTCAGAGCAGGCAAGTCCCCTGCCTCACCCTCTGAGAGCCTCCCCCCGGGATCTTTCATGGATTATGCTTCAAGGAACCTTCTCCAAAGCCCTGCAGGGCAGTTACGTTACACACAGAGTCAGCCTGGGCATCACTCTAACATCTAGCCCTCCTAACCGTGCTTGTCATGTGTTACCAAAGCTGGAAGGAGTCTCTGAAAGCCTCCATGTTCTCCACAGCTTCGGAAGAGGAGGCCTGAGGAGGTTAAGTCCGGGTGGGTTTTCCCCACGCCACAGACACATTTCTCAGAAGCAGGGCAAGAAGGATAGGGAAGGGCAGTGGGGTTCTCACCTCTTTTGGGCACCTCAGCCTTGAGCCATGGTATCCTGCTCATGTCGAGGGCACAAACCCGCTATTTGAGACAAGCACGCAAGTTAGCATGTATGTACATGAGCCCAACCAGTCCGTGGAAGCTGCCCACACGTCCTCATTGCTGGTTTACCTGGGCAGAGAGTCCAGGCAGGGGACTTTTCCTGGCATGGGACATGTTCCAGGAGAGTGACTCTGGGTAGGTCACCAGCACTGCCCCATCAGCAGTGAGATACCGGGGTGCTGACCTGAATCCCCAGGGCAGGTCCCAACCATCCAGCAATTCCAGGAGCAGCATCCACTGAAGCAAGCCTTATTTTACCTCGATTTACCTCTTGGGCATTATCTGTTGCTTTCTGTTTGTTTTATTAGTTTCCAGTTTTCTTGTGCATCGCAGCCCTGGATACACAGTGAAAGGCTTTGCTGTGTGGCTGTTGCAGGAGCAAAGCTGAGAAGAAAATACTGGCCATTGACATTCCGGGGGGATGGGGGAATGGTACAACCTCTTCCCCCAAAAGTGTCTAAAGAGCACAGATTTAAACGGTTCTTCCAAGACAAAAAAAAAAAAAAAAGAAAGAAAAATCCCCTGTGGTATTAAAATATAAACTTTATGGGGCACCTGGGTGGCTCAGTAGGTTGGGCGTCTGCCTTCTGCTCAGGTCACGAACTCAGGGTCCTGGCATCCAGTCCAGCATCATGCTCCCTGCTCAATGGGGAGTCTGCTTCTCCCTCTGCCTCTCTCTCTGTCTCTCATGAATAAATAAATAAAATCTTTAAAAAATAAAATATAAATTTTTGATTCCAAACTTTTAAACTAGCTTTGTAATTATGAAAAAGGGAGTTCTACCTTGCTGTGTGTGTGTATGTATATGTGTGTGTATGAGTGTGTGTATGTGTGTATATGTATGTGCACGTGTGTATCTATGTGTGTGCATGCGTGCGCACATATGTGTATATGCATGTGCACGTGTGCGTGCATGTGTATGTGCGTGTGCGTGTATTTGTGTGCATGTGTGCACGTATGTGCGTGTACACACATGTGTACGTGTATGTGTGGTTATGTGTGTGCGCGTGTATCTGTGTGCATGTGTGTACGTATGCACGTGCACGTATGTGTATATGTGTGCACGTGTGTGCATGTATGTGTGCATGTATGTGTATCTGTGTGCATGTGTGTACGTGTGTGTGTGTGTATATGTGTGTGCGTGTGTGCGTGCATGCACGCGGCAATCTTGCTATCATTAGTGTGATATTTTGGCAGTAAACTCCATGGGTTCTCAATTTTGTCTCTACTGGTTCTAGTAACGTTCAGAAAGAAATCGCACAGCTGGGGGGGGGACAGGTCCGAGGTGGCCGCGCCGGGCAGAGCACCCAGGCCAGCAGCTCATCTCAGGTTAGAGCGTGGAGTGGCTGCCGTGTGAACGTCACCACCCAGAGTAAGCAGGGACTCTTTCTTCTTAGAGGAGAGAACAAGGCAAAATAAAACAGACTGCGACTGTTTCCAGTGGCTCTTAAGTGGACACCAGGGGGGTTCGCACCGGACTTGCAAACAAGTGGGTGTGCAACCATGTTTGTCCCTCAAGTGGTCTCTGACCCCTGTTCTTCAGCCTCCTTGAGGCCTTCCCAAACGGGGACTGTCAACATTTTTGAGAAGAAAGTAGGGTAAGGGGATGGCTAAGCCACAGGCAGTGTGGCTCAGTGACCCTGGGGACCAGGCTCAGGGCCCGCACTGTCTTCCACCCTCCGGAACTCAGGGGAGGGCGCCAAGCACAGCACATGGGATCGCTCGATGCTCGCAGCCGTCTGTCCCCAAACCGGCCGCTCGCCTGCTCGCCCAGCTGTACCGCTCGTTCTGTGGGCCAGCTGGGGTAAGATGGGTGCGGAAACACCTCCCTCCTTAAGACACCCTGTACGCTACTTCCTCCGTGAGCCCCAAAACCTTCATACAGGGTGGCGACACCACCAGTGTCCCTGACGTGTCTGTCCCCTGCCCTGAGCCCCAGAGAGCAGAGGTCAGGCCCTGCCTCCTGTGCCCCCAGCACCAGCAGCAGCCTGCCGCATCTAGGTGTCCAATAAATGCTTTTCTTCAAGAGGCTCCTCTGAGATGAACAAGAGCCAGCGGACCATCAGCAGAACGTCGGCGCTGACAGCCAGCGCCCGGCCCCACACTTGCTCCGGGACCCTCCGCAAGGCTCCGACTCCCAGACCGCAGGAAACAGACCCCACGCACGAGGGCAGCTTCATTGGCTCCACTCTTAGACTAATCATTCCTAAACATTCTTCCTGTTTCCTCTTAAATGCCTCTTGTCTTCCCCAATTATATTTTTTAAGATGTTTCCTGTGTCTTTGTTCTATTGATACTAGTTCTCTTGATTACAAGAGGAGGCTGCCTTTTTAGATTAGCTTATGTATTCGCCTGTACAACATCTGAGTGATATAGCAGATATTCTCTGAAACTAAATAGTAATGGAGGTTTGGCCAGTTGTACCCTCTGAATTTCATGTTACACCACAGGCCATTGGCTCTGGATAAGTGATCCAGAGTTCATTTACTTACTCAGAACAAGTGCATGAATTTTTATTTTGATCTCTCATGATTTCAGTAAAATCTTATTTTACTTTATTTTATTGTCAGTGAAATTTTATTTTAGTGTATTCCCTGCCTGAAATGGATACGTTATGCTCCAGCCACTAAGGAAAGATATCATAGAATAATACCTAATGGCATAGGAAAAAATTGGCCTTATACTGCTTATGAAATAATGTGTGTGTTAGACTGTCTATTACATTATGGTCCCAAATGTGAAAAAAAATTACTAGTTATTTCAGGTTGGTAGGCTTATGAATGATTTTAACTCTCTTCTTTAGGTTTCTCTGGATTCGGGAGTTTTTTCTTTGATGAACAGAAATCTTTTTGTGTCAAGGAAGAGAAACTGTTAGCATTTTAGAAAGTGCAAACTCTTCTTTTCCTTGACCATCCAGAGTGTGGGGTCCCTGATTCACAGAAAGACCAGAAGATTCCCACCAGGGGTGTGGGAAATCTCTGATGTCATCGGTATTAGAATGCTATGAACTTGGATTTGGGAAAGACAAGAGCTTGAGAAGTGGTTTGAGGTTTGGGCTCAAGAGGTAAGAGTGTGAGAAATGACTTCGTGATGGCTGCCAACCCAGCAAGGTGACAAGTGAAATTCTGTAACAAGACAAGTCACCGAGGACCCATTCCCGTGTCCAACCGTGGGCCAAGAACTCCTCTGCTCAGAGAAGTCTAGGAGCTCAGCCCTCCAGGAGCATCACAGATTCCTGGGTCAACCACAGCCTCTGGCTTCGCCTGGGGGTTACCTGCAGCAACCTCTGAGCTCACGGCACAGAACAGCACCGGGGCCGTCCAGGAAGGGTGATGCCAGAGAATGACGTGGCTGGTTGGTACAATAGGGTGACTGGCCGCCCCATCATACCTGCCGGCTCAAGATGCCTTTAAAAAGGGGGGAAATAACATTTCCAAGGATTGCCTCTGTAAACCGGGCGTTTGATTTATGGCATTCTGTTTAAAGCCTGTGAAGTAGGCAGCCTCTTCCCTACAGATGTGAACACTGACACCAGGGAGGTGATACCCCCAGAGCCAGCAGGGGGCAGCTGTAATTCACACCTGGGTCCCCAGAGTCTATCCGAATTCCATGCTTACCCCCATCGCCTGCCCCAGTGAGACGAGAGGGGCTGTACCTCTTGGACAAGCCAATGTCTCTGAGCCACGGTTTCTGTCTATACAACGAGGCGACTGAGTTAGGTGGGTTTTGAGGTCCTCTTGGGCCCTTGCATTTTAGGACTCTCTAATGATTTTACCCATACCAGAGTGATGGCTTAATACAGTGTTTAATGAAATGCTACTTTCTTTCTGGCATGAACTTCGCATAGTCCCACGAGCAGAGCACAACAAAGCAGAGACAGGTTACGTGTCCAGATGATGGAGGGTTCCCAAAGGTCACAACTATAAATGCATTCCAGAGACCTCTGCCTTCCTCCACGGAACAAGACCAGAGGCTGTGGAATCATGGAGCATCACCTGCAGGGTGGGAAGTAAGCCTGTGAGGAGCACAGTTCACAGTGACGTGCGTCCCCACATCTACTCCCTTGTGACTTTCACGCAGTGTGTACAACTTGCAATACACAAATTACTTTTCATTTTAAAATTCTAATTTCCTCAAAGTCTTTGAAACAAGGCTTCAAAAAGGCAAATGGAATCGTGTGCATCTTCACTCTGATCCTGAGCTATGATTGAAAGGAACGTATCAATCCCACAAGCACTGAAAACAAGCATTTTCCCTAAGCTGTAGGGTCTGGGTCTGCAACACGGGGAGCCAGCCCAGCAACATGACAGAGGGGACATTTCAGAACAATTCACTAAGCCTGGTTAGGCTTTTGTTGTTCAAGTTCTGCATTTCTGTGGACTGGTGTTTCTGCTTGTCATCACTATTAATGTGTGAAAAGAAGAAGTCTGCATGCAAAAATGTCAGAGTTTTTTTTTTTTTTTTAATCCGATGGTAGAAATGGGAAATTCGGTTCATAACTTTCTTATGAATATATGGGTATAAAGGCATACAAATTACTTTTACTAATTGCTGAGAATTGTTGAGAAATAGAGCTTATTTGGGCTTTCTGGGTGAAGACTATGAGGCAGAGTATGTAGACTTCATGTGTGTGTTCAAAGGTCTGCAGAAGACACCTGGTGGGCTGGAGCCTGTGGTCGTCTGAGGATTTGGTCTGGGGGCGGGGGCAGGCTCCCTGGTGGCCTCAGAGGTCGTGGGGAGGGGCCACCCGAGGGATCCTTTGGAATCCAGCTCTGGTGTCAGCTCTGTGTTTCTACTGCTTCTGTTCCTCATTTGGAGTCTGTGACCACAGACACGTCGCATACGCTGGAGGCTCTGCTTCCGCTTCTGTGGGGCTGGGTTACTAACTGTGCTTCTCTGTGAGGTGGGATGGGGACGCCATTGGGCGATGTAGGTAATACGCCCGCCACTGCCTAGCGCAGGGCGAGCATCCAACAAATGTCAGTGTTGGTAAGGACGAGGGAACATGGTGTGGGCACCCTTGTCCTGGGAAGCAGGGTGAGAGCAGAAACCCCGAGGCTGGAATGAGGGGGTGCGTGGGGAGAAGTGCAGAATGAGGAAGGCCGTGCTCTTCAGAAGATGGCGGAGGTGTGCGCATGGGGCCAGGCTTTGCTGGTAGTACGGCTCTCTGCCTCTGTCTCTCTCTCTTTCTCTCTCTCAAGCATAGGTCAATAATGGCTCTTGCCAATCATTCATTCTCACCTCAAGAAGTAGCTCTCACTTTCATTTCCTCCTTCCTGGTCTTGTGTTTGCAGGAAACCTGAGTTAATAAATGCTTATCCCCACCTGCTACAGGTCCAAGGTGCCGTCTCTTCCTTGGTCTGTGCCAGGGACACATGTAGGCTTGGAAAAGCTTCATGGACAGGCTGAGGTTATGGGCCAGAAAGGCTGGTTATGTGGTTAGGGCAGCCCCCTGACTGTAGGAAGCCCCAAACCCAAGAAGCTGTTTGACCAGGAGACACAGCGCAGGAGGCCATGGGGTAGACCTCGAAGAACAGTGTGCTCCAACAACAAGGTAGAGGCCACGGTGAGTCCCATGGCCACCGCTGATCCAATTATGATTTAATCTGCTTTTCCCAAAATTTGGTCATGTCCCGTCCCTGATTGGATGGCTAATCTTAGATGGACGTCATGAAACTCTTTGAAAACTTTGTCATTTATAAATCTGAAATAACACCACATAATACCAAAGATCCTGCTCATAATTTAGGGGAGGAGAAAGATAAATATAATTTTGTAAATCCTTCGACGGCCTCAGACTGGATCAGAGTGTGCCAGGCCCACCATCCATAGACGGGCTTGGAAAGCGGATGGAAGGAACTTTGGTAAAATGTCTAAAGTCTTGCAATGCTAATGAAAGGAGGTAAGTTTGCAAAATTCTGCTCTCACAGGTGTCGACTGACCTACAGCCATAAAACAACAACTCAGGAGTTTAAAAAGGTAATTGTTTTAGAGCATCCGAAGATGTCTCTCCTTAACCTATTTCATACTGAAGACTAGCAAAAGCACAGATGGACAATTTGTTTTTCTGACGGGTTGTACCATAATTTCACTTCCAGTGAAAGTTCATGTCAGAAACAAAGACTTACCCAGTAAAAGTAAAGCTATCATATGCCTGCTTTCTTAGAATGATTCCATTACCGATTTCCTTGGCTATTGGTAGTTTCCCATTGATTTATTCCTGGGCTGAGGGTGTTATTTGGAATCTGAAATATCACAGAAGTGTTTTCATAAGACCTATAATCATATGATCCATTATCCAGGGAGTGTGCCAGATTTTATATCTCATTATAACATCAGGGACATAATTTTTAATACGTGTGCCTGGGATTCTGTGAAACATATATAACATACAGAACAATTTGGATTCAACTGTGCTTTGGTGTTTTGTCCTCGGGAGCATGATGTGCTTTTGATGACAATGGGGAAGAAAGTGTGAATTTTGGAGTAGATTGCCCAAAAAGCCTAGTTAAAAAATACTCTGTAAATGGTGACGCATATGGCTCGATTCCATTGCATCAGCAAACACGGAAACTGAGCTGCAACAGGGGTACCGGTTATTTCATTTGATTTTTAAAAAAGGGAGAAGCTGAGGATGATGTGCACCGTGCTGGTGAGTCCATGGAGCGCGGGCTCTGTCCCACAGACAATGAGAGGATGGATTGAAAGAGCATTCGGGCAACCGCTCATTTGTTAATGAATTTTACAGAAAGACAGTTGTTTCTTTACCTTGATCCACAATGGCATTTCCTTATTCTGCTGCATGCTGATGTGGGGGATTTTTCAAGAACCCGATCTCGGATACTTCCTGACTGTTCATTCAAGCTATTCCTGTTTTGCCTCCATTGATTTAACCACAGCTACTTGTTCATCAATGGGTCTCCACCCTCCTTGGGAGAGGGAGCTACGCCTTTCACCTCAGGGAGTGTTGTTCACGGAGAGATCCACCAGCAGGGAAGAGGAGACCGGACGGTTCTGGCCGGAACTCGAGACCCGTGGGAGACGTGGAGCATGGTGAGCTGCAGCATCTACCGGGACAGCCTTAAAAGCCTAGGAAATCTCAGTATATTCCGGTGGGAGCCCTGCCCTGTGACAAAGTGGATTCACATGCTCACAGACATTGTCCAGTCTGTTGGTTTTCCAAATATTTCTTATCAGCAGGTCTTGTTCTCAAACAAAATCTTAGACAGGTCTCTAATTCTACGAAATAAACAGTGAAGATACAGGAGGGGCTGCTCTAGGGAGAATAGGGGCCCCAGAGGGGCTTGTTCTAGAGGGTTTTAGGTCAACTTTGCAACTGCAAGGAGATTGCTAAAGCACTGCTTTGCTGTCCAGCTCATGGGAAGCACAAGTGTTCCTAGGATCCCATTCCTTTAAAAAAACTCATTGGGGTGATGTTCTTTGGGGACACATTGTGTCCCCAAAAAACATTAAATTAAGCCTGGGGTATACTGCTTAGGAGGCTGTGAGATCTACACGTCAATTTAGAAAACTTTCCATTAAGTGGTCAAATTAATACACCAGATATTGAAGGATTCACCTTTACTTACCTTAGACAAGTTATTCTCACGAAGGGAAAACTTCGTTTACTGATGCTGGATAATAGGTAGTTCGGTATGTATGTTGGTAACAATGCAAATTATTTGCTTTTGTTTTTTATATTGGGATGCATCCCTTTCAGGGCCTGGGAGCCCCCGTGATAAGGCCCATTTCCCAGTCTCCCCCCCACCATCTCTACTGCTGCCTCTCCTGCTCATCCCCGGGAAGCTTCCTCCAACTCAAGGGACTGTGTGGGAGCCAATGCATTGCCCACCAGTCTCTCTGCAGGTATTAGAGATCTGTCTGTATGATTTTTGCAACATCTTAATACTCTGTAACTATGTCCAAAAAAAGAAAAAAGTTTTAAAAAAAGAACCCTGCAATCTTTTAGCTGGGACTTGCCCCTTCTCCCCAACTTTCTCGGGCACCCTGAGAAAGCCCAGCAGTCACCAGTTCTGGCGGAAGCAACCCGGGACTGCTGGAGCCTGGAGAAGCCGAGGGCCCCCGTGCCTCTCTTGGGCCCCTCCCTGGGGTTACCAGACGCAGGCTGTCTGTCCGCCTCAGCCACATGGCCAGGACTCCCATAACTTCATGGCATCTTTCGCTGTTTTGCATTCAGTACCCATGTTCAAGTCTGTATGTGACACATCTCTTGAGATGGATTTTTTTTTAACAGAGATTACCTTAGAGCAGCAACTTACAGTATTTCAACTTTTAAAACACATGGCTTTCTAGGGACTTTTCAGTGCGGCACACAAATCCCTGTTACGATAACAGAGCTAATCAGAGAATGCTCCTTGGGTTCACGGTGGGGCTACAGGCGGGAGTTGGAGCTCTTCCTCGTCTGCTTGCTTGGAGGTGTAGGAAATCTAGGTACTTTTTTCCACCAGCACTAAAGTCCTGTGTAAAGTGAATAATATCATAGGACAATGGGAAAACCCAACCAGAAATTTTCAAGTGTTTTCCTAAATATTACTCCTTTGAAAACTGTTTGTTGACAGTGGTGACACTGATTGGATCTGTGCCCGTGTGCTGGTGCACAGAGGGAGCTCTGCCCTCTGAGACACTCGGCCAGAAGTCTGCCACGCTGAGGGAGTTGAGAGCACCGTCCGCAAGGAAGACGTGGTGGGTCTGGCCTGTTGGCGTAGCCACTTACATTCTCACCATTGCCAGATCTGCTGTTTCGAAAGGCTCAGTCTTAAAACAATTTTTGGAAAACAGCGTTTTAAAATTCTCAAACCCCCACTGCGGATGAAGCACGTTTAAAATTTTCTTGGGGATTTGAGGAAATTATTATTAAAGAATGGAAAGTGAAGGGAAATAACTAATTCTGGTCTTTGAAGCTCATTTGAAATTTAATTGACCGCTAGGCCACCAACTGTCTTGGCGCATGACCACTTAATAACGAGAAGCTCAACCTTACATTAGGAACAAGAGCGACGTAATCCATCAAAAGCTACACACCATTTACAGTGCTTTCTGTGGAGGTTTCTTGGGGAAAGTGCAGAACACACAGTTTTAAGTAATTTATGGGCTTTTTAGTAGTGTTATAGCACTTGAGTTCTGGCAATAATGAAAGTGTTTGTTGACAAGTATGCTTAAATTTTATTTGACTTGGGCCATAATTGTACCTTGTCTCCTGCCTCAGAAGCTCAGGCTGCAATTAATGAAGTCACGGGGGGCAATTTTTTGAAAAAGTTTAGTAATACAGATAAGCACAAACATCTTAAGTGTTGAAACCAGGATAAAACAATAATGCCACCTTATATTCAAACAAAATCAGTTTGTAAAATTGCATTGCTATTCTGAAGAATCTCATTTGCTAGCTTGGACGCAATCGTTAAAATATCAATTTAACAATTAATTTTCAGATTTGAAAATTACTCTCACGTTAACCCCATGTAATATGCTTAGAATAAAGAAATATGACCAACACCACTGTTTTAAGTTCTGTTGTGAGAATGGACATAACCCTGATCACCAGTGGGCTCTCCTTGGTCAGGGCACTGAATTGATCCCCACCAGCTCCTCTGCTCTGAGAATCCCAGCGAGATACGGCAGAATGGGGGATTTTGCAGGCTGGATGCTGATCTTTCTTCTGATGAATGCCATTATGGCCTTGGCCTTGAGTCTGGCACTCAGTCTCTCTGGGCTTACAGATTCAGTCTGTGACTCCAAAATGTAATGTAGAATCTTGATTTTCAATCTTTTTGCATAGGAGGACCATTTTTATAACATCCAAACTATATAGAGCACCATACAAGAGTAGGGTTACCTTTGTTCTCTACTGATGCAAAAAAAATGGTGTATGATACATATACGTCATCGGGACTTGTAGTAAGTGTATGTGTACTGTGGTGATCACGACAACATCTGAAAATTCTAAAATTACTAGTATACGTGTATGAGAAATGGAATTTATTCAGTCTATAAAATCACAAGAGCTTTGACTTACTGAGTACTTACGGGGTAAGCATTGTGTTAATTATGCACTTGACATTATAAAGGTACACTATTAGTATGGTTATTTTACAGATGAAGGGATGGAGGCCTTGAGAGATTAATTAACTTGCTCAAGGTCACAGAGCTAGAAGGATGTGGACATACTGAACCCTTGCAAATTACCCCAGACTCCTGGACTCCCACATCCCCAGAACACATGTTGAGCGTAGCCTGAAAGGACCATTCTAAGCCCCATCATTCCATTATAATGCTCAACTCTAAGTAAATTCTTCCTCCCGTCGCCACATCAGATGATGAGACCACACCTGTTTCATTTATTCCAAAGCATTTATTTGCTTAGTTAAGTGCAATGATAGATTTTGAATGTAAGCATGATGTAAGTAGTTTATTAACCATGTAAGTGAACCTGTCATTGGCTTATAATGTGTTCCTACCTGATTCCATGTGATGTGCAGAATGTCTCAGATGAAAAATGTAGGCAGCAACGTACTTTTGAAGTAACTGGCTTCAGGTGAATAAGCAAATGATGCTTGAAACTTCTTTTCGGGGCACCTGGGTGGCTCAATCGTTAAGTGTCTGCCTTCGGCTCAGGTCATGATCCCAGGGTCCTGGGATCGAGCCCCGCATTGGGCTCCCTGCTCCGCGGGGAGCCTGTTTCTCCCTCTCCCACTCCCTCCGCTTGTGTTCCCTCTCTCACTGTGTCTCTCTTTGTCAAATAAATAAAATCTTTTTTTTTTTAAAAGAAACTTCTTTTCATGGACACTTCTGTATTATTTATCAAATTGTGTAAGTGCTCAAATTTAAGGAGCTTTCCAAGGAAAATGATGGCTGAGTCTTCCCACATGCCCTAACATTCAACAACACATTTCCTGTGGGGGCGCCTGGGTGGCTCAAGTAGTTAAGCATCTGACTCTTGGTTTTGGCTTGGGTCATCATGATCTTGGGGTCGTGAGTTAGAGCCCAACCCCATGTCAGGCTCTGCACTCAGCGGGGTGTCTGCTTCCCCTCTCCCTTGGCTCCTGCCCTCGCTTGGGCGCTCTCCCTCTAAAATAAATATAATAAAATCTTTAAAATCTTAAAAACAAAGAAAAAGAAATTTCCTGTGGATTTTAAGGTATGGCTACATTGTCTTCCAACAACTATGTGAAGTTACTCACTGTTATATAACTTGGCACTTCTGATAGGATTTTAAATGTCTCTGTTGGACAGAGCCTTATTTTCAAAACACTGTCAGCATTAAACAGATAGAAGATGCTGCTTTTAAACTTACCCCAAGCAGAAACAACCTAGCTCTGATAATGTTTGTATCATCAGTGGATCTCTAGTCCCTACATGCCGATCAAACCCCGGAAGCAGGTTTGTACTTGATTAATCCCACCTGTGATTCAACAAGACTGTTTTAACTACAGGACCAAGTGTTGTGTTGGGGGGGATCCCCCACAACCACAAAGAACCAAATACATGTATTCGATCTCGCTGGTATTCAAGGTTGACATTTTGTCTGATCAAACAATGCCTTTCTAACGTTGCAGTCTATACCTATGCGTAAGTGTGGTTTTCTAGACTGAAAAGTACATCCATCCACACATTATCATCACTATGAATAATGTTAAATCATTTCAAATTGGAATATTTTAAGGGATTTGTATAAACCCTGTTATGAAAGTTATTTGCTTATGGAATGTTGTTTAAAAGGAATTGTCATTCCTAATTATTTTTGCAACCACATTCTTTATTTATTAAATTGAATATTTACTTCCAATGGTTCACAAGAGACAGATTTTCCGTACAGGAACCCACTTACTCTGGAAATACTTTTATGTGATATAATTCTGCAGTTGCCAAGGGTTCTCCTTTTTCCAAGTAATATTGCTTCTTTGAAATTTGACCAACAAAAATTTACTGACACTTCATATACTTTAACGAGCTACAGAAATTTTCTTAACTATGTTTTTAATAAACAGGAATATTGTTTCGATGGTATTTAGATTGAAAAATACGTAAATCTTCAAGAAAGTGTCTCGAGATGCATGAATATTTGGTGCATACTTAGTAAGTACCAAGAGAATAACATGCCATATTGACCTCACTAATTGAAATTACAACAACAAAAAACCCTCAACCCTGTGTGTTGTTTCCAGTGACAAAAAAAGAGTAAAATGTACTTTTAAAACTTTTGAATAGCTCCATATTTTACTTGCAAATTTTATTAGTAAAATCTATCAACTCTTTCAATTTGACCAAAATAATCCAGCTTGGCTTCTTGACATTTGTCTATATATATATATATATATATATACACACACACACACACACACACACAAATATATATACATTTGTCTCTATATATATTTGTTTAGTTGCTATGTTTATATATATATGTCTATATATATATACTTGTTTAGTTGCTGCATTTAATTTGTGATTCATTATATCAGTCTGAACAAAAACAGAAACGAGTAATTTTTTTCCAGGCGTTCTGTCCTCTGACATATTTGACAGATGCTAAGAAGGGCTGGAAGGATTTGTCCCGTGCATTGATCAGTTACTGAAGACCTAGTAGGCTCCAGACAATCAGTGAATCTGTGAACACAACAGACACGGAGTTTCTATTAACCGTAGGAATGCACTACAAACAGTAGAGATAATCAACGAGCATATCATATTGCAAGTTACAAAGTGACCTATGTTATGAAAAATAAAGTAGATGGTAAACAGAAGCAGTTAAGGCTGCATTCCAGCAAAGCCTAAAGAAGACAGGAGGATGTCAGGGTAGGATTGGCAAGGCCAAGTCATGGCCCCAAGGATGCCAAGACACCAAGTGTGCTGACGTAGCAGGAGCAGAGAAGGGCAGAGCCAGAAGAGAGTAAGTAGAGGTCCTTGCAGGCCACTGAACAGCCCTTGGCTTTTCTCCCCAGAGTGAAGGAGAGAGCCAAGTGGAGATCTGAAAGGATTCTATGCAGAAGGAGCAAAAAGGCACAAGCCTGCCTGTAGTGGGTTGAATTGTGTCCCTCAAAAAGATAGAGGAAGTCCCACCCCCCCAGGACCTATAAATAGGACCTTATTTGGAAATAGGATCTTTGGAGATGTGATCAGAATAAGATGAAGTCATTAGAGAACCCTCATCCAATGTGACCAACGACCTTGCAAGAAGAGACACTCAGGAAGAACATCCCATGGGGACTGGCCCTTCCAGCACCGGGACTTGGAGGTCTGGCCTCTAGACTCCAAGAGAGCACACTTCTTGTAAGTCCCCCGGACTGTGGCGTATTGTCACGGCGGCTGTGGGAAACCCACACGTGATCTGGGAGCACGGGTGGGGAGGGCCGATGGGGGTGGGCGGAGGGGCGGGGAGAGATTCAGGGGCCCTGGTTCGCGGGGACGCTGGACAGCGAGCCGCCTGGGCTCCCTGGCTGTCTGTGTCTGTAAAGTTCACGGAAGGCCAGGCTGGGCGGTCTTTGCTTCCTCTGGCCTCCCGCTGTCGGGTGGAGCTGCTCAACGGTGGAGAATTGCATGTAGGCACCAGTGGGGGTGTTCCAGGCGAGTGAGGGGCATGCGCAAGGCAGGGGCAGGGATCTGCAAGGAGTGACTGTGCTATGGTGACCCCAGGGGTACAACTGGGCACGGAAGCCAGGGCCTGAGAGAAGGCGTGGGCCCAGGAGAAGCAGTGAACTCTGAGCCCCCTAAGCTTTCATTGTTCTGGCTCCTGGCATAGTACCTCATGTATAATTTTTGTCCAATAAATCTGAAATGGCAATAATAGCCCCAAAGCTGTATTTCTCACAAAATTAAAGCTCTGTGTTTACATGCTATGGAAAAAGGTAATTTTTTTAGACCAGAAAAAAGCCTTAGCCAGCATCTAGCCAGACACGCACATGTGTTTAAATGGGGCGACACTTAGGGTCAGTGCGCTGCCCGCGGTCACACGGCTGCTAGATCCTAGAAGCAGAAGCGGGGGCTGCTTGTCGTGAGCTTCTCCCGCCACATCTCTAACTTGCTTCACCTCAACGTGCTGGACACGTGGTTCCTTCAATGGTGGTTAGGATGGTTTGCTCCACAGAACACACTTTAAGAACCAAATAATATTAGAATAAAAAGGAACCATATTATTATATCTGTGTTCTATCTTAACCTGTTTGCCTTCCCCACTGAATTACACCATAAAAAAGCGGGAAAGCAACCATGACGGTTGTGGCTTCTAGTAACGTACCCGAACGCGGAGTTACCAGGTGGTTTCGGGAGGGGGTGGGTGTGGGGGGAAGGGCTGTGGCTCAGGCAGTCATTTGCATGGGAATGTATGCCAGATGCTTGGTGACAATCTACGGACAATGCATTCCCCTGCATTCATTCCCTTGGTTGTCACACACTGACAGGAAAATATTAGTCCTATGTGGGAAGGTCTGCACCATTGGCCACCGCGAACCCAGGATTTTGTGTTTCAGTAAGCTGCTTCAGAGTGGGCTGGGATTTCCAGCATGGTTGAGCACGTTTATTGTTGGCCTTCAGTACGCTGTTCTCTTGGGCAATGTACCTATTTTGAAAATGTTAATGTAGCCTTGCTACTTTTATTTTCCCCCAGTCCGAATAATTCAGCTCCAGACACAGTGGCCACCAGACTGGAGAGAGGGGCCCTCATTTCTGTCCCACTGAAGATGGCAGCAACATGGAACCGGGGGCCTTTTGTGGTTGGCCTCCCGGGACTGTTCCCGTGGGGCTCTGCTTATGCCTAATTGTGGTTCATCCATGGGGTCTCTCAACAGGGGACAGTTGCTATTTTATTGTCCCCAAATGTCTCTTTCTACTCGATGGTTAACACTGGGACCACTGGTCCCACTGACTGAGACTGGCAATCCAGGTGTCTCATTTACTGTCTGCAAAGAGATGGGGGGCGGGGAGAGAGAGGCTGGAACACATGATGCCATGTAAGCTCCAGATCCAATGTGTACTCAGTCTGTCCATTCTGATGCTGGACTTTGAAATGCCTTCTACATCTTTTCCCATCTCTGCCTCCGAAACATGCCTCAAACCGGTCCCATGCCTTTTCTGGTCACGCTCGCTGATTGGAGGACTCACATTCTCAGACGTGAAAAACCCCACCCCAATCTAAATCAAAACCTTCCTCTTCCTTCCTGTTCAAGCATCTCGGCTTCCCAGCTCAGGGACCCCTGAAATCCTGGGGTCGGCATATGTCCCTCCACTCCTGGGCATCTGTCTTTCCCCTTGCTAGTTGGCTGCTTCAGAAGAGAAGGGAGAAAGTCCCACTTAAACACAGTTCATAATCTGGTTGCTTATTCCTTCTGTTTGCAAATGTCTGGACGGCGGGTGTTCCTCTGGATTCTGGATGCAGGGGTCCCACCCTCTGCTGAAGACTGTCTCCTGGCATGTCCTTTTGCCTGCAGCCCTCCTGGGAGAAGTCTTTGAGCTGTGCTCCAGCTCGGTGACCTGCCCTGGTATCCATCTGGATAATGAGGAACCTCCACACCCTCCCCCGCCCAACACCAAGTTCGGGAAGAACAAGGGTCTCCCACTTTCACCCTGTCTTTTGCTCCTGCCATCATGGGCTGCTCCAGCCGTTCTGCCTTCCCGCCTCTTGAGGTAAGACTTGATGGTTTCTTTGCTCAAATATGCCCACCAATGCCGGAGGTTGACTGTCAGCCCCCCGCCCCCCCCCCCCCCCCCCCGCCTCGGAGCTCCTGGATGTGCACTTCTCAATCCAGTGCCCGTCTCACGAGATTTCCCAGAAAGACTCCTTTTCTTGAAAGCACATCTTGTTGCTCACAGATTCTCCTGGGCATCCATCACTTGACTGGGGAGAACAGATGCCATAAAACCCAAACTGGACCAACAACTCTCTGCTTGGGCTTGTGTGAGCCCAAGAGTCAGCCCTTGAATTCCCTTCTACACTGGCCGGCAGTGGGCAATGGGCAGAGGGTCTCAGAAAGGACCTTCTGCAAGTCCTGTGGCTTTCCCCACGAGTGATGAGGGCAAGGCTGCCCTGTTGTCCTGAGGCTCTGAGGCCCTGGGGAAGTTCCGTGTAATATTCCATTACCCTGACTTCAGCTCGAGCTGGGTCGGTTGCAGGCAAAGGAGTCCTGACATGTACATCTCCTGTTTCTCGTTTATTCCCGAGGCCTTGGGATCTCCTGTTTATAGAAACTCGCTTCTGCCCCGGAAGGCCCCTATAAATGCCAGGTTTATTACCGCTGTGTTTCAATTCCCTCCCAACCACTTGGCATCCCCTAGGAATTCCCCTCTGCTTACACAGAGCTCCCGAATATTCTCTTTCCCACTCCTTGGCAACAAGTGCTCGATGAGCGCATAAAGAGGCAAGTCAGCACAGAAATCCGTGCACTGCCATCATCCTGAGGTACGCAGGCCAGTAAATTTCCACCTGAAAGTTCATGACCACTCTTCATTCCTACCAGTGGTGAGACCATTTTCCCACCCACAGAGCAGAGTGTGCATCTGTCTTTATGAAGACATGCAGACTCAGAAAGGTAAACTCTACACGCGGTCAACGAGACAATGAGGGCTCTCCAAGAAAGGGCGATGAGTTTCCAGCAGCTTGAAATTAAGAAGAAAATCCTTTGGGACAAGCCCCTAAAACAGACACTACGGTGCCCGAAGCCCAGGTCAGTGCACGGAGCTGTACCAGCTTCCCCAGGAGCCCAGGGTATGCCCTTATCCCAGTCCCAGACTCTTGCACACTCCAAAGTCATCACTAGCCTGACTTTTATACTAATCGCTTATATTGCTTTTTTATATTATTATACTTGAACCTGATATGTCTTAAAATCTGTGTACTCCTTGTCACCCCATCCCACCCTTTTCCTTCCAGGGTGTCTGTTGAAGAATGTGGGCCTTCTGTCCCGCCGCGTTTCCCACAGACTAGGTCCTGGCGATTGCTAACCGCATGCGGCGGTTACCCTGTGTCCTCCATGTGCAGCTAGATTCGAAGGTTTGATCAGATTCGGGTCTGATTCCTTTGGAAAGACCACAGGTAGCAGCGCGCTCTCTCATTTGATCCATAGAATCTTTGGGTATTGGAAGGTAGTTATCTTCCCCCATCATTTCGTTTTCATTTATCAGCTGAAATAAATCTCTAAGAAGACCTTTCCCCTCATCTGACCTTTAGTTAGGTGTGTGTAGTTGATTAGGTTAAGCATGAGAAGTACTCGATTCTTTCCTTTTACTCACTGAGGTTTCGAGATAATGAGCTCATTAATCATCCTCCTCAAGAGTGACCAGTTTGGTTGTTTAAAGTACCATTATAATCACAAAGAGGTAAGTCTATGTGATATATGTCAGTCTTTGCCATTTCTTCCCACTGAAACTCAATCCTCACCCTTCTGGGTGGTGGGAAATTTGTTGAGCCGGCTTCCTTAGTTCTTTTGCAATAAGCCTAAGTTGTCTTTTACTGCTTCTTAATTTTCTGGCATGACAACATGTTTTAGGCTAATTGTACTAGTTTCCTAGGGCTTTGAAAGCAAAGTGCCGTGAACTGATGGTTCAGAGCAACAGACATTTTACTCTGAGTTCTGGAGTCCAGAAGTCTCAAGCCAGGGGTTGGCAGGGCCATGCTCTCTCTGAAGACTCTAGGGGACAATCTGTGGCGTGCCCATTTTTTAGCTTCTGGCATGGCTGACAGGCACCCCAACCTCTGCCTCAGTGTCCTGCAATGTCTCCCTGTGTCTTCACATCATCTGCCTTCTGGGAATGTCTGTCTCTGTGCCTCTTCTCTTCTGTAAGGACACACGTCTCATTGCGTTGGCCCACCTGATATTCTACTACTTGTGGCATAAAAGGGAGACACACGTCTCCATCCATCTGCTCTCACCCTCCCCCGTTTGGGAATTGCCACATGCCGCATGGTGTGCTAACTCCCTCGAACGTCCAGGGAGCACAAACATGAGCGCTGAGAAGGCACTTCCTTGTGGAAAGCCCAGGGAGAGGGCGAGAGAGGGGTGGCATGCGTTTGAGTTGAGGAGTTGTCAGCTGCCGGGGCTTGTGATGAGGCTGGGAGGTGCACAAGTGCACCCAAAACAGGGGTCTGAGATGTGCTCCATTATCAATCCAGAAGTTGGTGGTACGGAACCGGGAAGGCAGCTCTGCCACCTTCAACACAAATCTGTCACCACCACGTCCAAAGGGGTTTCACTGGGTGCAAAAGTCGGTGGGTGCATGCCCATGCCTTGGAGGGGCGTGTCTGGAAAGTGATGCCTGTCCCATTGCATGAGCTGGAACTCAGTGACTCACCGGCACATTGGAACGTCCTTGGGGTGCTCAGTCGGCCGGTCCTGAGCTTCCCCCAGCCACCATGAAGGGAGGAAGACTGGAGCATGGGGTGTCAGGACCTGCGTTGGAAGCAAGGCGGGGAGGAGCAATGGCTGCCAATAGCAGTGATGGCAGAGGTGAGCTGCTGCCGGTCCGAGGGAGTGCGGGGCTTCGATGCTGATGGAACCCCTCTTCTCGTTCGCTAATGGGGTTTCGACGCAGAGGAGTTGGGACTCTTTTTTCTCAATATTCAGGCCAATCTCCCGCCTGGATGAGGCCCCTTCCCCTCTTGCCAGTACTCCTGGCTCCCATTTCACCAAATGGCCTGAGGCCAAGTAGATAGCCACTGTTCCCAAGCTTTACAAAGAACAAGAGCTTACAGACAGTTCTACCTGGGCCAGTTTTTCAAATAAGTTTGTAACCAGGTACTTCCAGGAAGCCACTTAGCTCCGTCACACTGGCAGCCACCACCCCGAGCCCAGCGCTTGGCTCCAGGGCACATTCGATGATAGACTGAGGGTCGTTCAAGTCCATGGTTGCAAGCATATTGGAGACACAAGACAGGCTTTCCCAGTGACCTCTCACCGGGAGCCGAATGGAAGCAACCAAGCAATAAGCAAGCACGTGTGGATGGGAGAGGCCGGTTAAGGTCTGGGGTCCCCCGGGGGTTCTGCTGGCAGAAAAGTAGATAGGTCATTCTCTGAAACTCGGAGCCCTCCTCTAACCAAACCAGTTCCTTCAAGAACTTTAGGGTTCAAGGTGGCCTCAGGCCGGCCAGTAAGCGCGCCTTCCCTTGTGTTTCCCAGTGAGTCTTCCTCATTCAGAGCTTCCCCAGTGGGAGGGGTCACAGGTGCAAACTCAGGAGGCTAACCTGAGTTCCTGGTACATAATAAAGGCTTAGTAAATGTGGCCATTCCTGTTTTGTCTGTTTCCTATCCAGTTTTACTCTAAGACTCCCCAGGGCAGAGCCCACGTGGCATGCTTCGTTGTACCCCCTCCCGGCACAGTACATTGCACACAGTGGGTCCCACAAAGTACTTTTTGCTTAGCTAATGGCGGGAATGTGGGAAGCACATTACTGGCAACATTGCTAGTCAGCTGGCTGCACGCATCACAGCATCGGGAGGGTGCACGTGTACCTGTGTGCTCACGCATGTGCCTGTGACTTTGGGGAAAGTTACCTCTCTGTGGCTCAGTTCCGTCGTCTATAAAGGCTGAATTATGATACATATGAAGTATTTTGGATAATCCCCGGATACCTTCTATTTTCCTTACTCAGTTTTGTGTCCTTGAGGGAAGCGCAGGGTCTCATTTCTCTCTGGGTTCTTGGGAGCAGTTGAACCAATGCCCAGGGCCCTGAACAGAGCAGAACTCCTCCGTCAGCTGTCATCCACGAACGTCTCTGCACTTGCTGCATGTGCAGCATCTTAGAGACACTAGCTATCGGGACTATGGTAGACGGTGGTGCTCACTGGTGTCTGGCTCTTCTTTCCTTCTGTGCACAGAAGGCTGTACTTCCAGACACATGGAGCTTGGCGGGGCCATGTGATGAGTTCCAGGCCGTGGGCAGTGAGTGGGAGGGCGGTGGGAAGCCACCGAGTACTTGCAGGTGTCAGGCCCTCCACTCCTTCCTGCTGGCAGGGAGCAGAAGGCCACGTGTTTCGGGCTGTAGGGACCCCATCAGCTTTTCCCCGCAGGATTCTCCAGAGGTGAGCCCACACCAACCGCATGTACCAGGAAACACAGTCTTGCTGTGTTCAGTCATCATGACTTAGTAAGGACCATAGTGTGAACTGGCCCAGTGTGACTGCTACACCTGGAAAGGAACATGCCTGTATGTGCATGTGCACACACACACGCACGTAAATACATGCGAACACACACCTCTATGTGAGTGCATGCACACATGTGTATGTGCATGCGCACACAGTGCACATATACATACACGCACATGCACACGTGCACACACATGCACATAAGTACATGCGAGCACACACCTCTATGTGAGTACATGCGCACATGTGTATGTGCATGCGCACACAAAGCACATACACATGCACACATATGTAAGTACATGCGAGCACACACCTCTATGTGAATGCATGCGCACATGTGTATGTGCGTGCGCACACAATGCACATATACATACACGTACATAAATACATGCGAGCACGCACCTCTATGTGAGTGCATGTGCACATGTGTATGTGCGTGCGCACACAATGTACATACACATACACGCGCATGCACACGTGCACACACGGACATAAGTACATGCGAGCACGCACCTCTATGTGAGTGCATGCGCACACGTGTGTATGCGTGTGCACATAGTGCACACACATATACACGCACGTGCGCACACACACGCACACTTATATGCATGTACACACGTACACGTGCACAGACACACACACCTACACACATATGCACACACACCTGTGCACACACAGAAACATGCGCGTGCGTGCGCGCGCACACACACACACATACACACACGCACACACAATTTATAGCCCAGGAAATTACAGTTGAGAAACAAGAGATTCTGACCTACTCAAGCTGAGTGATTGATCTCGTGACAGGACCCAGATTCTCTCCATCCCACGCCGGGGAGCTCTCTGCCTCCCTTCCCTTCCCTGGGGCTGCCCCAATCGGGGGGCCCCTTCATGTCCCTCCCCTCGGTGTGTGGCACTCCACCTGTCTGAGCTTTGCACGATTCTCCTTCTGCCCAGAGTGCAGGTCCTCGCTCCCCTTGCTTATGTCAGTTCAGGCTCTGACATATTTGTCCTTCTCTTCTCAGCATCCACAGAACTTCTCTGAGAAGCACATTTAGCCCCCTAAATGCTGGTGAGGGGCTCCCCCGAAGCTCCCCCTCAGCTATCCATAGCCCCCCCAACATAGAAAAGTCCACACTGATGTGTATTTACGCATTAACTTCTCTATAGTCTCAAACTAGGCAGAGGCCACACCTGCCTTAGGTCACTGTGGCATCCCCTGGCCTGGACCCTGCACCTGTCCACGGTGGATGTCCCATGGATGTTTGCAGAATGAATATATGAAATATTATAGGCACCATTTAGTAAGTGCTTATCAAGTGCCAACTGCTGTGCCTGCCTCTTCACATGAACATGTGAAGTAGATATTTGTCATATTTAAAGATCAGGAGAACTCTTCAAGCCTAGAGCGATTTAAGATCAAAGATTTAAGATTTAAAATTTAAAAACTTCTTTAATCCTAGAGAGAGTAAAGATTTACCTAAAGTCCCCCAATCAAGAAATGGTGGTGACTGGACAAGGGCCTTGGTCTCACGCCACCAGCTACCGGCGGCAGAGTGGAGCGCGCACGGAGCTGGTGTAGACGTGGCTCCAGGAGGCGGCCCGGACAGCCTGCCGTCCAGCTGACGTTCCCGAAGCCTGGACAGGGATTTGAAGAAGGCACGGCTCAAATCCTATTTGTCCGTGAAGTCTTTCTGGCCCGTCACAAAGCACACTGGCCTCTCTTTGTCAGTATTCATCATTTACCTTTCATGACTCATGGTTTTGCCGTCGGTTATCTCCTGATCGAGGAAGGGATCCTGGAAGAGAAAGAAGGTCTACACCGGAAAAGAGCCGATGTGCTTGGGCTCGTTGGCATTTGGGAGAGCTCATGGGCGGCCCATGAGCTCTCCCTCTGGGGCAACCGTGGGTCAGGGTGATGTCGGGACGCCTGAGCCTGAGGCCATCACCTGTGCCCACCAGGGCGGGATGTGCTGGCCACTCCTGCCCGTGGGGGCCCCCTGGGGTGCTGCCCTCAGCAACATGCTGTCACCCGGAGGGCACCCCGCGTATCTGCCGTGGGGCTTCTGAATGACCTTCTGAGGTTGGAAACAGGATTCCCAAGATTCAGACTGTCACGTGTTCTATCCAACACATATTTGTGTAATGCTAAGCACCCAAGGGCTCCTTCCCAGGATCGGACACTTCTGCCGCCCCTGCGGCCGGCCATCAGCTCCTGGGCTGTGGTCTGCCGGGAGGCAGTGGCCCAGTAGCCCGCGGCGCGGTGGCTGGCGCGCTTGGAGGCTGGAGACAGGGGACTCTTCACGCCCGGCTCCAGCCATGGTTAGGGGCTCCACACACATTCTCACGGGCCTGCACGGCCGTAAAGGGCTGGACAGTAAATACTCGGGGCTTTGTGGACCCTATGGGTTCTGCCATAACCTTGGGCAGGTGGGTTGGAGGCAGGATTCTAACTGGAGTGTATCTGAATCTAAAACCCCTGAGCCTTTTTACTATCATTACCCCGAATTAAAAGTGATTGCTTACACGGATGTGCCGATACATGCCCGACCTTGTTTTCACACTCTTCACAACTCACATGTCAAGAATGTAACTTATTTAACCTTACTTCTGAGGTAGGAATGACCTTTACCTCCATTTTAGAAATGGAGAAACTGAAGCACAGAGAGTGCTAGTCACTTGCCTAGGGTCACACAGCGGTCTGTGGTGGGGCTAGGATTTGAACCCAGGCAGGCGGCCTGCACAGGCTGGGCTCCTAACGGCTATGCTAAAACACAGGTGAATCAAACATCTGTAATCAAAATGTTGTATAACTCAGTGTTAAGTCGGGTGACAAGGACCCAAGTGGCCACAAAGTCCATGAGGAACAGAGTGGTCCAAGCAGTCCTCCTGCGTGAGGGGGCAGGTGTGGGAGCCCGAGGGCCTGCAGTCGAGGGCAGCAGGGGACAGTGCCAGGCTCCACGGGACGGAATTACTCACTCCTTATGCAGACACCTTCTGTTTACCCATAACCGGAATTTATTGAGCCCTTACAATGTGAGCCCTTCCGCTGTCCTAAAAGACAAATTAATCTGCTTTACTACACAGATAATCAGAGAATATGAAAACTAAGCATGGCTTTAAAAACCATCTAGAGAGTTCCAGCCGCCCTCCTGAAGGAAAGACTGGCTTGGGACGCCGCGGGAAGGCGTACGGCCTCATAAGCCACGCCGTCATTTTCCAGGAGGCTTCTCGGGTAAGACCCTTCCTTGTCCAGGAGGCAGAGCGTCCAGTTCAAAGTGGCCCAAACCGGAAAAGGAGAGCTTATTGGCCACAAACCGAAAAGTCCAGAGTCGTTCCCTCAAAGCAGAGCCCACTGTCCCCATGAGGTGAGCATGGTGCTGACGTCCCACAGCAGGTGTCTGCACCCTACTCAAAGGTCCCGGGCTGGGGCCTCATCCTTCACCTCCTCGTTACCTGCACCCCACATACCCTGAAGCCTGGAGGCAATGAGTGCAGACCCTCTGAAGGGAGTGGTCCTTTGGTGCCCCACTCAGATTCTTCCCCCGCCACCCAAACCTGCAGGGGAGTCCGCGGGGCCTGGCCCAGCACCCCAGGAGGGCATCCCTACCAAGTGAGGGCTCCTTGGGGCTGAGAGGTCTCCCCCGAGACCTGCACCACCTCCTTTTTAAAATGTGGTCCAAGGACCCTGGACTTGGAAGCTGAGGTGGGGCAAGGGGCGGGGGCCGCGGTGTGTGTGCACAGGGCTGCTAGTGCTGCACGCGTGTGTGCGAGGCCATCCAGGTGCAGGACAGAGCCCCGGTGGGAGAGGACAGGAGGCAGGCTGCCGGCCAGGCACGGGAGCCACATCGCCAGCGGGGCCGACACGCACACTGAGGAGTCTGGGAATTTGACCCTGGACATGTAGCCCCTTATAAAGGTCCCTTTGCTAAGAGCAGGGGGATAAAAGTGATTGTATTTGACCATTTGGGGGCTTGGTTGATCAATACGGTGTTTGAGGCTCCATCTGTGCTCTTCCACGAATGCAGGTGAACACTTCTTTCTTGCGAAACATGGAGAAAGTCTGTGAAGTGCAGACAGAGCAGGTGTGCACAGAAAAGGTGCAGACCTGGATCTTGAGAGAATGAGAGACGTTGGTGGAGAAGGAATGGGAATGGAAGGGGGGAAGGAGGAAGAAGCAGGCTCATGTGGCGGAGGGGCTGGGGGTGGCAGGGACACGGGGAGCCGCGGGGGTGGCAGAGGCACTGGGGGGCCGGCATTACCCCTCACTCCTGGGGGGGGGTGGGAAACTGCTTCTAATGTTCTCCGAGAAATGCAAGAAAATTTAACAATCACTGTCAATCTCCTTTGGCTAATGTACTGTGTTCTTTGAAGCCTTCTCCAGTGTTTTTCAAGCTGTGGACTGCTGCCCATTCATACGTGTAGAAAGAAATTAAGTGCTATTTCTAATAGATAGGACAGATTGGCAAAGCATAGACAATAGCCCATAGGAAGTATTGCTTCAAGAAATTTATTTCTGCCGAGGGTGTGTACATATGTACGGGGTCATAATGTAAAATATTTTTTTCTGACTTTGGGCTGTTGTCAGAAAGTTTGCAAGTCCCTGGACTCGCTCTCCTGTGCAACATGCTCATATCTGAGCTACATGAGCATTAAGTGAAATAAGATGCATAGAATTCTAGCATAATGTCTGGCATACAGGGACCCTGATCACTTTCACGCCAACCTCTCCGGTGCGGGAGTGCTGTCCTGGAGGTTAATTCTCAAGGCCAGTAGCAGCTGAGATGAGCCCGGAATTCACATTTCTATCCTCAGTCCCAGAGCTTTTCTGAAGTTCTATACCCCGTATGAGAGAGGTTTGACGAGCTAAGGAGTTGTCAATACTTCCCGTGTGATTTTAAAAGTTCACCTCAATACCTGACACACAGAAAAAAAAAAAAAACTTAATTCTAAATGATTCCATATAGGAACATTTTTCACTTTCTATTGAGGTAGAAAGTACAAACATTTTAAGCATATGGCTTGATGAATCTTTGCTTTTATAGACTGCCAAGCAAACACCGCCCAGATCAATCAAATCTCCCAGAAGGATCTCGGATGCCCCTTCCAGTTAATCCACTTTATTACTGGAGACCAGTCGTGGTTTTTATACACATGGGATCACACAGTATGAACTTTTTTTTTCACTCAACATTTTGTTTATGAGATTCATTTTTGCCGTAACCTTGTGCAGTGGTTCCTTCTGTCTCATTGCTGTCTACTGTTCCATTGTAGGAATATAACCTAATTTGTGATCCATTATAAGATAGATACAGATATCGATGGATATCTAGTTTGTTTCTAGTCTTCGCTACTATTTGTCTGGTCTTTGCTGTTAAAAGAGCTGCCGGGAATGTTCTTGTACCTGTGTTTTGGTGGAATTAAGTGCCCACTTATATTGGGTATTTACCCATGCCTGTAGAATTTAAATAATTAAAAGTTTGTATATAACAGGGTTCATCAAAATGTTATTTGCACTAGAAAAAGAAAGAAACAACAGAAACCAACAGTAAATATGTAGTCTTGGGATCTAGTACTTATGTATGGATAAATGCCAGTTTTAATTTTTATTCACACCATTTACCAAAATGAAATCATCAAATAAATAAATAAAACCACAATAGAGTTTAAGAAACATAAGCAATACTTCTATCCGGGCAAGGAAAGAATTCCTAAGAGTGGACATTTATTAAACAAACCACAATGGAAAATAAAGAAAATGTTTGGGCACATGGCAATTTTAAACCTCTAAAGATCCAGACACATGATGAACTAAATTACAACTGACATAATATTTCAGAATAATATTTATACCAAGTACATCATGTTGGGTTAATAACCTTACTATAAATAGAGTTCACATAAAATTTGGTGAGAAAAACATTAGTGACCCAAGAAAAGAGTTCACAAAACTGTAGAAATGGATTTATAAAAAATAAAATACATGTGTTTAATGAACATGAAAAGATTCCAACCTTACTGGTCATCAAAAAAGAGCAAATGGAAACATGGGACATCACTTTTCTTACATCACAAGGCACAAACATTTAGCCATCTTTACACTGAGAGCTGGAGAGGAAGCGGAGAGAGCCCTTCTGCTAAGCTATCGGGAACGACTCCATCCTTTGGGAATAATGCAAAATAGAAACAAAAATGTGTGTCTAACACATTTATCAAAAGATTATCATTGCAA
The DNA here is from genome assembly GCF_037043125.1 of Eumetopias jubatus. Taxonomy (NCBI): domain Eukaryota; kingdom Metazoa; phylum Chordata; class Mammalia; order Carnivora; family Otariidae; genus Eumetopias; species Eumetopias jubatus. The sequence goes on along the minus strand of NW_028274809.1, from coordinate 191,477,011 downwards.
AATATAAGGAGAAAAGTGATACTTGTCAATCAGAAAAAAAGAGAAAAAGGACCATGTGATCTTATAAGGTGACCTCATGGAGGATGCGGTCATGCAGAGCAAGGGCAACCCGCCCAGCGGCATGTCCACTGCACCCCTGGGACTGGCATGAGCGGCCTCACTGCGCAGGACAGACTGGGGACAGCAGGTGCTCCGCGGGACCCCACCGTCCGTCCATCACGCTCCCCAAAGCAGGAGCAATGGTCTGGCCCACGCGGATGGTGTCTGCAGAACCCTGGATGATCCCGGGGTGGTGCTGAGGGTGGGGATGGCCTAGGAAACAGTGGGAGGTGGTCGTGCCCCCTGCACCTGACACAGGGAAGCCTCTCACTGCTTCCCAGGCCGTGAAGCTTGCTGTGGATTCACCACGTTGAGCTAGGTGTGTAGTGTTTGCGGGTCACACCTGCTGGGGGTCAGGAAGGGCTGGGCAAAGATACAGTCAAAATCAACAGGTCAATTAAAGTCCTTACAAGACACACAAAAAAAGTGTCGGAGCAAACACAACAAAGGGCTAGACGTGATTCTTTGGCAGGTGGGAGAATCGGAAGCAAAGTATTAGGTAGGTTCTGTTCCTGCTACCCTGTCTTTAATTTCATGTCGCACTGAGCTAAGAAAATGTTCTTGGTACCCAGGAGAGAGAGAATGGAAAGAACGCTGCTTCGTAACTCACGCTGAGATTGAAAGGGAACGGCAGGAAACCGGGGAGACCCTGCTCCTCGGCTGGTGCCCTTGGCTTGAACCAGGCTCTCGGCGCCACTTGATTACGTCACTTGAAGTTCTTCATGGAGTTGAGTCAGTGACAAAAATCTGCCAGACTTTGTAGCAGTTTTGTAGCTTCTTCAAAGATGTGCGCAGAGGTAGGAATACCATTTGTAGTCATTTCATGTGGCTTACCCTCTTTATCCAGTGCACGACCCCAACCCTCCTGATTCTCATTTCACTGGAGAGTAACTGATGCTCGGGAAAGTCATCCACCACAAGACCAGAGCCACCACTCTGCCCAAATCCAGGGACCACTGTTCAGAATGCACAGTGGCCCTGAAGTTGCAGGTGGCTCTCTGTGATAGCCCCCATCAACCAGAAGTAACTGGTAAAACCAGTGCTCAAAACTAGGTTCTTGGTCAGCTCATTTGAGGGTATCACCTTACTTACATCTGTAAGGGAAGGAAGATTTCTGTTCTACCCTTTGTCTTCCTGTCTTACAAAACATAATTTATGTTGCAAGTAAGTTTCCAGTCATATACAATGTACTCAAGAAATAAGTCATCCTTTTAGGGTTCAATATCTTTAAAATGTTAAGTAATATCGTCCAAATATATTTTATTTGGTATTGCTATCTATTGGTGTGATAGAGTAGTCACATCAAATGCTGCCAAAAGAATATGTATAAAAATAGTTATAAGTTCTTTTAGGTATAAAAACAAAAAGACAAATCACAAGAAAGTTCTCTAGATTGAATTAAAACATTTGGGAGCCTCCGGTTTTCCCTTTTGGGCAAACTTACAGATTTGATATCTGAAATTTTTCTGCTGTAAAATACCCATAAGTTATCAAGTAAAAACCACATCTTTTTAAGTTCATAACAAGTTTGCAAGAAAGTAAGAGAAATCCTCAAGGGATAAAACAAAATGGCACAGGAATCTAGTGGTGAGCCAGATACGAATAACGGCTCACTGGAGGCAAATGCCCGTGTCCCCAAACCTTGTGCTTTGGTTCTAAAATCCACAAAGGAGCAGAAGAAAATAGCTAGGGCTCTTGGAAGGCTGGAGTCTGGCTGGGCCTTCTCCTGTAGCCAGAAACTCCAAGAGCCACGCTCAGCAAGAGGATGAACGCAAGAAACTATTTGTCCTTCAAAGGGACAGAAGGTCAGACACAGAGATTGACAGCAAACGAACAGGTGATGATTCAGACACACACAGGCACAAAATCAGATGCTGGGACTATCAGACACAGAGACCTTATGTCTGTGCTTACGGGAACCCAAAGTAAAAGAATGACAAGGTTAAATTTATTCCAGAAACACAAATTTGGCTCAACATTTGAAAATCAATTAGTGTAACTTGCCATATGAGTAAATTAAACCAGAAAATCCAAAGATCATGGCAGTAGATGCTGAAAAATATTTGATAAATGGTCACATCCTGTCAGCTTAGAGCCATGAGCATAGTGGGATTTAAATCGGATCTACTGAATTCTTTGAGAAGGCACGATAACAAATGGTAGAATTTAAAATGTTCCCTTTCAAAAATCATTAAGACAACGTTGTCCTTATACCGCGTACTGTTGGTTCCAGAGAATTCAGTACAAGGAAAAAAAAGAGGGAATAAGAATTTGAAAGGAAAACACAAAAATCCCACGACTTGAACACTACCTACAAAGAATCTCCCTCTAAACCTCTCTGAGTTATTCAGATTAATAACAAGGTTTAACACAATTGCTGGATATAAAATAACTGATTAAAAATCAATTTGCTTTCTATGCCCAAAAATGAAGAGAAAAATGGAATTTTTATAGACAGGTGTTATTTACAACAGCAACAAAATATACAAGGTGCTAGAAATAGATGTAACCAAGTATGTTTAAGATATCTATAGGGGAAATAACAGAACTTTATTAAAAGACATTTTCAAATCCCCTGAATAGATTGGGAGATATGCCATATTCATGGATGGAAGAACTCAGTATTTTAAAGATGTCCAGTCTTCCCAAACTTACCTAAATTTTAACAAGGTGTTTCATTAAGCTTGTCAAGCTGATTCTAAAATGCGTAAGGAATAGGGTTACGAGTATTCACATGTTCCTGTTGAGGAAGGTGAAGTAAATGTTTCACCAGACAGTGAGATGTGTTAATAGAATAGAGTACTCCAACGGCGTGACGCTGACATGGTAAATAGAACAGTGAAAGAGAGGAGAGCACGTTTATCCATGCAAACAAGGAGATTTGCTCAGCTCATTCAAGCGGTGGGGAAAAGCCAAATATTCAAAACATGCTTCCCAAAGAATAAGAAAAAACGGAACTGAGCCCCTATCACGCGCCATACATAAGTAGGTGAATAAATGTCAGAATGAAAAAGGAAAAGAAAGAAGGAAGGAATGAACGCTTGTGACTTTTAGGCTAGGGAGCTTTTTTTAAAAAACAAAACAAAGCACAAAACTCAAAAGGAAGTTTGATAGATTTGACTCCATGAAAATTTAGAATTTCTGCTTATTCAAAAGACAAATAAAGAAAATGCGGAGACAATAACAAATCAGGAAAATCCATCTTTTGTAAAGGATCAGTGAACAGAGTAGGTAAACAACTCCTACAAACCAGGGAGGAAGGACCGGCAACCCGGGGGCTGAAATGAGCATGAACTTGATTCGCACCTCACAGAGAAGGAACCGCAAATGGTCAACCCTCCTCCAAAGAGCCGCTCCTCCTCGGGAGCATCTGAGGAAATACAAGGTAAAGTCATGAGATGCTATTTTGCACCCCTGCGTGCAGGAAAATTTTTAGAGTCAACGATACCTTGCTAGTGAAATTTTTAATCTGTATACTTACTTGGAAAAATAATTTTTAAATATGCATTACAATTAAGGATGGGCAGAATTAAGAATAGAAATTCCATTCCTGTGTCCAGATCGGTGTGTGTGAGAATACGCACGCGTGTGCGAGTGATTTCTAAACAGTGCTTTAATGGCTAAGAGTCACTTAGTTGTTAAACTTACATTTTTTAAAGCAAGTCATTTTAAAACAAAAATTCAAAAAAATTGCAAATAGTCCAAGTGTCCACTGGCAGAAGCGAAACATTATTGTACATGTATTACCATTAAAATGAATGAACTATGAATGAACTTAGTAGACTCTCAAGGACATCTTGTTGACTAGAGACAGAAGGATTAGTGGCTGGCTGGGGATGAGGAGGGGGAGCCAGGGGTGATTCTCTGTGGGTGCAAGGTTTCTCTTCAAGTTCATGAAAATGTCCCAGGTTTAGATAGTGGTGATGGTTTCACAGCTTCGTGATTATGCTAAAAACCACTGAATTGTACATTTTTATGGAATATGAATTATATCTCAATTAAGATATAGAATGTTGTGTAAAAAAAGTAAGTCGCAGAAGAATAGAAATAGTGTGATGGTGTTTCTATAATGCTTAAATATAAGCATAATGCAGAAATTTATTATTTAGGCTTACATACATATGTGGTAAAATCATAACAACAATAAAAGAATAAAACACAATTTAGGATGGTGGTAAGGCCAGTCGATGGACTTCAAAATATTGAAAATATTGTTCTCTTAATTAAGTTTGGAACTGAGTATACTGATGGCCAATTATTTATAACTGACATATATGTTAAATATCCTTTTGTATGTGTGTACTTTGTTGCATAACGTAGAAAAAAAACTGTTTCTTAAGGTAAACAAACAAAACCCCATCAAAAACAGGTGAGAAAAGTTGGAAGACGACAAACAGGATCTACTTCCTAGAATAAGTGTGACGGGGCGCCTGGGGGGCTCAGTCGGTTGAGCGACTGCCTTCGGCTCAGCTCATGATCCTGGAGTCCCGGGATCGAGTCCCGCGTCGGGCTCCCTGCTCAGCGGGGAGTCTGCTTCTCCCTCTGACCCTCTCCCCTCTCGTGCTCTCTCTCATTCTCTCTCTCTCAAATAAAGAAAATCTTAAAAAAAAAAAAAGAATAAGTGTGACAAATAAGAGATGACAAGTGCCTGGCGTATTACTCGACCCGTAAGGAACTCAGAAAATCAAGACCAAGGTATCCACATGGCAGTGGGTGGAGGCAGAAAAAAGTGACAGGTCTGCAGGATATTTTGGATGCAAGGCGACAGGCCCTGGTCCTGGACTGCGGCTGGGAGCAAGCATGGCAAGAACTGCTCATAGGTCTCCAGCCTGCGTAACTGGATGTGTCGCGACCCACTTGCCAAGATAAAGAACACCACAAAATTATGTTTAGTCACCGCAGCTCAATGTTTAACAGTAAGAGATTAGAAACAACAAAAACGGGCAAGTGTAAGACAGCAGTCGAATGAATCATGGTGCATTTGCACAGAGGAATGGCATGCATAAAAAGTCATAGTTCAGGAAACTGATGACATTTCAAATTTTAAAAGCAGATTAATGTCTGCGTAGGCACTATGGTTTCCACATTGCATAGTAACATATAGATTACTTGTGTAGTTCTGTATATGTATACAACACGTATATTTTTATATAGATACCCTGAGCGAAGGCCAAATGTCCAACAGCGTTAGCAATAGTGGTCCCCCAGTTGGTACAATTATAACTAATTTAAATTTTCTTCTGGGCGCCTGGGTGGCTCAGCCGGTTAAGCGTCTGCCTTCCGCTCAGCTCATGATCCCAGGGTCCTGGGATGGAGCCCCACCTTGGGCTCCCTGCTTGGCGGGGAGTCTGCTTCTCCCTCTCCCTCTGCCTCTCCCCCTGCTTGTGCTCTCTCTCTGTCAAATAAATAAAATCTTTGAAAAAAATTTTTTTTCTTCTATTCACTTTCCTGGAGTCTAAAAATTTTCTACAATAGTCGATGATGACTTCAATGATCGGAACATGCGTGTGGCATTTAACATCGCAACTGGAATTGTTGCCAATGCCTTCAAGACAGTGGCGGGACACGCGCGGCGGAGCCGCAGGGGAAGGCGCGCGCGTGCTGCGAGCCACCGCGGGAGACCGGCGGTGGAGACAAATGTTATGTTTGTTATGAAATAATTGTGTGGTGGGTGGGGGGTTCAAAGCCTCTCTGGGCAATCAAATTCCAGCTTTCACTCAGACACTTTTAACGCATGAGCATAACACCTTTGAAAGCGCATCCCAGGGTGACGCCAGGTGAGTGCTCAGCACAGCACCTGCGTGCCCAGCACCACCTTCAGACAGAAGGCGTCTCTCTCCGTTTTCAGAGACGGTTTCTTTTCACTGGGTGGGATTACAGGCACTATGCGGATTTTCTCTCCTCCTTAATTGTGGAATGTCAGAGTTGGGCACGTTCTTCCTTGCCTTTGCCCTTTTCCCTTCATGTTCCCTACCCTTCTCTCCTGCTCTCCTACTTTTCTGCTTTTGGAAATAAGAACATCTTTTGGAATAAATGCTACATATTGGGGTGTGTCCTGCAGTAGGTTAACCGTGGGGCTACCTGAGGCATCCCTGCAGAGGTGAAATGCTTTAATCATGGCAGATTTTATTAAGTGAAATTCACACAATACAAAATAGCGATGTTAAAATAGGCAATTTGGTGACATTTCACATACTGTATCTCATGGTAGGTATTTTTGGAAAACATTTTGAGGCTTTGTTGTTTTAGAGCAGTTTGAAGGTCACAGCAACACTGAGAGGAAGGTGTGGCGATCCCTCCCACCCCCCACCCACACCCCCAGCCCCCACCCTTGACCCCGATGCCTGTGCACGCAGCCTCCCCGACTGTTATCATCACTCCCCAGGATGGTACAATTTTTAGAAGGATGCATCTTGGAAAGTAGATTTCAAATATGAAAACTATGTTTGCACTGAAATAAGAGCTACCTGCTGCAGAGACATGGGAGATCAGTCTACCTCAGTAGAGTGACAGGTAGGGCGAGCGAGCCTCTCTTCAATTCACCCCCAGATCACAGATTGCTCCAGAGCTCTAAAAAATATACCTGCATTCGCTGACTGGAATGTAAGTAAAAACTTAAAAAATACATACAGGCTTCATCTGGAATTCAAAATTAGAATAAACAAATCCTAGATTACTGTAATAGCGCATGAGAAATAGACTAAGATTTTATATATTAATCCTCTTTCCTGCCAAAATTAAGTTTTCTTCCCCCCTAGAAACCTTCAACTTTTTCCGATTGGCTTTACTCAACTTTTCCCTCTGGCAATGGTTAGAAAACAAACCATCACTTTTCTAGAACTAAATATAGAAATAGTTATTAAATATCTACTAACTTTCTATCTACCCACTTCATATATATTCCTCTAGAATGCACAACATGGCACAAGAAATAGTCATTTTTTAGGTGTCAGCCTTGTCTGACTCCCTGCCCCGCAGAGGACTCCAGTTTCCCTACGTCACCCTGTGCCTTCACCAGGCGGCGCCAGGATGGATTCTTCTAGAAACCTTGAGGCCAGTGATGTCCTCCAGGGCTCAGAGCTCTGTACCTCGTGGTCACATTCACAGTGTGGGTTTCCTGGGTCGTCTCTTTGCTCTCCATGCCCCTCCTTCTCCCTGCACCCAGCACCCACTGCGGCCCTTCCTTCCCGGGCTTTCGTTGTACCCTCTGAAATGCCCACACCTTGACCTCAAGAAACAAGCCTCTGGATGTCCTCAGGCGTCAGCCCTCCACTCCCTGAACAGAGTCCATAAGGTCTCCATGTTTGCAGCCTGCAGATGGTATGACGCAGAACACAAAATAATAATAACAGATATTTATTAACTATTTATAACGTGCCGGCCCTTTATCATTGAAAGGGCCTAATATATCACTTTATTTGAGTTTTTCTATAATTACAAAAATGTCCAATTAGAGGACAAAGTACACAAATATAATCCAAAAAGGTAGAAGAACAATCCCGACAAGAACGTATTGAGCATCTACTATGGGGTAGGTGCCTTAAGAAAGTGGGTCAAGAGTAAAGCGTGAATCAGCAAATGCCCCGGGAGGGTTCGAGGGGCCATGAGGTGGCTCTCTGAGGATGTGCCGTGCGGAAAGCCCGCCGACCCGCAGCGCTGAGGGTAGGTAGGAGGAAAGGTCGGGCATGGTTTCTCTGTTCCATAATGACGTCAGCACTCGGTCCCGCGTGGTTGTAGCACCTGACAGTCGCCTAATGGCACGATGTCTGGAAATTCTTGACCTGAGCATCACAGGGAGCTGCTGGTATAAACAAGTTGCATCCGCCCCAGGTATTATGCAAACAAGTTCTAACAAGCTGTCAGCTTGAGAGTCAAGGAAAGGGATTCCGGCCCATGTTCCAAACACGCAAAAGCTAAAGAGAGATAGCAAGACGATACTTATTTTGGGGGAAAGCTGGTAACGGGGGTTCTATGATTTACAACGAAGCAGAACCATGAGATTGAGAGGAATGATGGAGACCCACTGTCCGGGCATGTCAGAGGCTCCCGACGGCTGTGTGCCAGGGACTCCCCCAGAACAATCAGGGGCACACGCAGATCTCTCCTTGTCCCTGTCCCTGTCGCACACTCGGGATTCCCTGGCTGTAGCCTCTCTGGTCACCCACCGTGGATGCCAACACAAGCAAAACCAAGAGAAGGGGTCTCGAGTGCCCTCGCATCTATGACGGCCACAGCTCAGTGAGCACCTTCACAGTCGCTGTTAAACCCAGCCTGCCACATGTTTCAGGCGCCTGCCCGCAGCAAAGCCCCTCCTGCCATCCACCTGCTCCCACATGCTTGTGCTAAGTGGTCCGTGCCTTTCAAGCAGCCCCATTTCCCTCCTTTGTTTCCCAAACCCTTCTAGTCCATTCTTCCACATGTCAGCCACTGTAAACCTGAGTCTGTGTCCTGGGAACCCCTGTTCCATCCTGAGGATGCTGCTGCCCTTTGCCAGGACGGGTGAGTTCTCCCTCTCCACTCTCTGGCACCTGGCGTCCCTGGGGACCCCGGGGCTTTGCCGGCACAGGGAAGGGAAGTGCTCCACCCATGGCATCTCCTCCACAGGGACCCTGGCCCATCTTCAACCTGTGCCTGGGCTGCATTCCAACCTCCTCATCTCCACAGATGCCCAGGAGGAAAGTGCTCCCGCCGTGGAGGTCAAGTCCCACCTCACTGGATGACTCCCCACCACTGTCCATGGCGGTGCCTGCTTTCACACTGCCCTCTGCTCACTCCGGTGACGTCTCACCTGGCCGGTTCTCTCCTGCTCCGAAGACTGCTCCTTCCCAGGGCTCCCTGGGCCCCGCTCAGCGGCTCGTGAGCGCTAGCGTGCTCTGCGTGGCCGTGACCTCCTCCCGCTCAGCCTCCCGGCCCGGCACCCACTTCTGCAGCTCTGTGCCCCGGCCCCCCAAACTCATCTGCTGTCCAAACCTGTCTGACCGTTTGCTGACAGCTTCCCTGGGGTGGCTGACGGCTCGGTCACACCCCTGGCGTCTAGAACCACTCGCTCCATTCTCCCTCCCCGACCTTCTCTCAGGAGAGGGCACTGCGGGTCGCAGTCACCGTGCCAGGAGCCATTTCTGACTCCCCCCTCTTTCCGAGCACCCAAACCATCACCAAGGGTGACTGACTGAGCCATTAGTTAAAGCTAAAATGAATTATTTTCATACCTTTGACTATTTAATAGATTCTTGTGTTACAAAATCCAGAAAACCCAAAAAGTAACTTGGTAAAGTGGGGGTCCTCTCCCCATTTCCCATCCCCCCCAACACAGGTCTGCACTGTTGCCAGCTTTGTGAGCATGCTTCCAGAATGCCTGTGCATGTATGCACACATTTCCTTTTTATAAAAATAACAGCATTCTATTAAACACCCTGTTCTCTGACTTATATCCCCACCTTAAGCTGTATCCTCAGACGTGGTTGCGGGCCAGTACAGAAAGCGCTGCCCCGTTCTGCTTCCCGTCACAGAGCATATTCCGGCATGCATTAATACGACCCTTACACCTGCTAGGTTTTACATGGATGTGCCCTGTTTGTGAAATGGCCACTTGGTTATTATCATTAAAATGTTTTAATTATGACTATGTTTAAAATTATAATCCAGTCTTGATTAGGAACACCATCTGTATATTTCCTTATGAGTTAAGATAGATAGATAGATGAATAGACAAAGTTTGATCAGTCCCAAATTGTTGGCATTCAACTTGTTTCCAAATTTTTGCTATCCTAGGCAAGCCCAAAATGAAGACATTTCAATACATATGATTTCCCACGGGCACATTTGTTTCTAGTCCAATCATTAATGCGATAAATACCCTTCTAAAGAAATTGCTTCATATATGCATGAGTAATTCCTAGAAGTTAAATTGTGGGTCAAGGACCGTGGGCATTTGCCATTCTGACAGATACAGCGAAACGGCTTGGCGTACTTGCTTCGGTTGGTACCCCTGCAGCCCTGTGTGGGAACCTTTCCCGACATTCTGGCAAACACGCTGTGTTACCAAACTTCTTAATCTGAGCCAATCTGATAGGTGAATGATCGTACCACTTTGTGGTTTTAATTTGCATTTATCTTATTATGGGAAAGGTTAAACAGACTTTGATATGTTCAAGACTTTCTGGCACTTATTTATATTCTTGTGACATTTGTGTTCAGATCCTTCACCCATTTTTGGATTCCTTATTATTGTCTTACAGGAGTCCCTAAGGTATTAAATAAAGACAGGCATAGCACGTTATCTGCGGTATTGGCTATGATTACTTCCCCCCACAGAATTCTGTTTTAGAAAGTCAAATTCATCCATATTTCTTTCATTTTCTCCTAAATTTTATGGTTTCATGTTTTAATATTGAATCTTTGATTCAACTGACATTTCAGTGAAAACAGACAGGCATTCAAATTCGTGTCTTCAGATATATTTTCCCGGTATGGCAACCCCATTTACTGATAACCTGTCTTCTCCCCCAGTGAAGTATAATGCCCACTTGGTAAGGCACTATTTTCCCCTGTGTGGTTGATCCACTTCTGTACTTAGCACAACTGACCTTTAGCTATTTGCATATAGGTTCTCGTCTTCCCTCTAGACTGTGAGTTTCCTGAGGGCGCTGTCAGGGGCGGAAATTTTGTTCCATCTTCCTTACCAGCTAATTGGCTAGCCTGCCTCGTGACATGCATGCTAGGCGAGGATGTGAACTTCTCGGGTCAGAGAACAGCATGCCTTGCTTCTGCTCCACTCCAAGCACCATGGGGGTGGCCCGGAGAGGCCCAGGCCATGCTACCTCTGCAGGGGGTTGTCACAGTTGACTCACGGGGGCTTGGAGAGTCCAGCTCTTTTGTAGCGGGAAGTAAGCAAGCCTGTTGTTTGTCCTGGAAGGAACCACTGCTTTCTCTATTAAGGTGGTTGTCTGCAAACCCATCCCTAGAAAGGCTTAAGTGAAGGGTGGACACTTGCATAATTCACTTACCCAGGAAGAGGTGTGGGAGCAGGAGAGAGCCGGGGAAGAACTTCCTTCCCAGCAGGCCCACCGGATGGCTGTTGTAGGTTTGCATCTTTGTGCCCACAGGACGACACACGGTGTCTAGCACAAAGTGAATCCTTGAAATATATTGACAGATTTGCTAGAATCAAATATTTCCTTGGGTTAGTATGAATTTATCACCAGATAACATAACCAGAAATCAGGTATTCTGTATTATTCCACACTATGCAAACAGTTCCTTAGCCTGTAGACTGGAGCAGGATCAGAACATTGGCTTTTTAAAAATTAATCTAACACTGGACTAAAAAAAATTAGTAATGTTTGCCTAATTAAAACTAATTTCCATGGAACAAAATTTGGAGACTGCATTTCCTAGTTTCATTCCCTGGGAAGCGTTCAGCCGATAACTTGGGAAGCACGCACTGGGTTTAAGAGCCCTCCAACTATTTTAAATGGATGTGCCTTATTTATAAATTGGGCACTTGGTTATTATCACTCAAATGTTTTAATTATGCATTTTCACGTTTGAAATTGTAATCCAGTCATGACTAGAAACACTGTCCGGCAAACAAAGCTGGGAGACAAACAGAATTGCCCCCCTACGGAATTAGCTAGATGGCAAACAGCATTCAGAAGGCAGAAAAGGGGACTGGGTTAAGAATGTAAAGGGAAGAGAAGAACCAAGGGGAAGAGCAGTGAGCCGCAACAGCACGTCCCTTTGTTGTATTTAAGGAGGGGTTTGAAGCGGGTGACGGGGACTTCCAGACCGTGAGTGCCTATGGACTTGTGGCTGTCTACCTGAGTGCTGAATCAGAACGGGGGAGCCGCAGAGACGCTTCTGTGGGAGTGAGGGGGACCCCTGGCCACACAGGTGCATGTATCAGAGGCCCCGGGGACTCTGGTCCCGACCAAAGCTCTCAGGGTCGCGCGCAAAGCAATTCCCATGTTAACTGCTCAACACCTAACATCCTTCACATCAAACCAAAAGACACCTTAAGAAAGATTCATTTTAAAGCTGCCTCGATGTACCTTGTACTTATTCTCATGTCTCCCCTTTCCTTCTTGTAAGTGCAAACAAAATTACAATCGGATGATAGTTCTGCTTATCAAAGTGGAGTTCAGTTCTTGTTTTTAATTTTTTTATTTAATTTTTTTATTTTCATACCACCTTGTCCTGGAATGTTTCCGAACATGTAATTTGATGTGGTGGGAGAGGGTTTGTAAAACTTTTGTGCTCAGAGATGAAAATCACTTTCTCTTCCATATATTATTGGCAAGAAGAGGCTAAAATAGCAGCATTGGGAATTAACCTCAACCGTTAAGAAAATTAAGAACATGCCAGATGATGATCATAATAACATGCAATAATTTTTGTTTCCAAATTTTGAGATGATATTGAACAAAAGGTACAAGAAAAAAAGAAACTCCTTAAACATTAATCATTTTAGGAAACAGTGCCTTATTATTTAGATAGAAAACCAAAAGGGCAAAGACTTACATTCTAGATAATTCCTAAAATACATTTGATGCTTAACAAATACTGAACATATGTTCAGTGATTTTGATATTTTGGATTGAGGAAGATACAAATTCACCTGAGTAGTAAAGGATATTACTCTTTTTCTATTATTCTATAATTAAAAAATAGTGTGACTTTAACCAATGGAACCAAATGGCTATATGCATATTGATTTCCTTTTTAATTCATACTATAAGGGGTATGGGTGTCATGTTGAAATTGTAATACACTGTTTGTGTGTAGAAATTTTAAAATCAGGTACAAGTTTCCCAAAATAAAAACAGAAAATCATCAGCTCTCAAAATGGCAGTATATTTCATTTTCTGTTTGCTTTTCAGTAGCAGTGGTAAATACGGCTTTTTAATTCTTACTGTTATACCTAAAAAGGCATTCTTGCAGTATAAAATGTAATTCTAAGAAAACTTTTATGTAGAATTCTTCTTTTTTTCTCTCTTTTGGCAAAATGGGAGGCTCACATCTTAATAAAGAACTAGCAAAGGTGAAATACAGGCTGGTGTTTACACTCGAAGTGGTCATTCTTAGAACAAGCTTATCTGAACTGTCATCCCTACCCAACATTCAACAGTCAGCAGGAAATGGCACTAAGAGCATCTTTATTATTTTCTTGTGAACCTCACTAACTCGTATTTCCTCTAGCCAGTTTAGTCGATATCATTTGCTGTAAGCGTCCTAGACAAGGTAAAAAGTATAGCTACTATGTGAGTACTTAATCGCTCTTCTTAAACGTTGCATGTGGGTGCATAGCACAGGTGAGTGGGATTGAAAGATGGATCGAGGTTCTACTCCCACTTGCATTGGAATCATGTACTTACAGTATCGAATTATGTATATAGTTTACTTGTCCCATGGGCTGGTAAGAATCAAATGCCATTAACATACATGCATGTACTGCTAAACTACCCTTACCAGTTATTATTATTGCTTTTTCCTACATCAGTAATTTTTTTTTCATCCACAGGTAAAGGTACCTGAAGGACATGCTTGGTAGCAAAGAAATCAAGTCTTCTGATCTCTTCACTCTATTTAGATAATTTACCTCTAGGTGCCATTACTGACTTGAGTATCTCTATTATTTGCCTTGCCTGAGGACAGACTAAAACAATTAAAAAGAAGATGCAGTTTATGCATTTAGAGTTGATAAGTCATGAGCGTGTCAGTTCAAATTATTTCAATAAAAAATAGCTACATTGGACATTTATTAACTGCCATTTATTATTTATAGTTTAAAAGTGTTTTTGTTATTCTTAGCTTTTAAGGTATATTTTCTTTCCCACCAATACTTTTTCAAATTTTGCTTTTCAATATCCCTGAAGATGACCAGCTTATTCTAAAAATATTTGAGACTGGTAGGTCAATTTAGTGAAGAAATATGATAAAAAGTTTGCTTGCAAGACAAGCAAATCTTGATTGTAAACTCATGTTTACTCCAAAATAATCCTGAGTTTAGATCCTTGTTTGTTTTAATTTTGTTGGTTAGGTAGCTTTCTAAACTCTCAAACGAACATTGATATTCATTTTTTATACACTGTTCTTGGTAAATAAATATGCAAATTGAGATATAAAATATATTTTAAAACGTGAATGTATTAGCTTGAGACTTCTCCAAGCATAAAAAAAATAAGTTTTTAAACTGAATGTATCCATTTGTTAGTCACCTGAAAATGCCCTGAGTTACTCACTGTCAGTATTTCTTTCTTTTCTCTCAAATTGTTTCTACCAGCTTATTTAAAGTTTTGTGCAAAGCAAATGTATGTTAGGTTGTAACCAACTTTCTGTCTCCACTCTGGCTTCAAGGTCTTGCAAAAAAGCCTGTTTTGCCTTAGGAAGCAGCATTACCAGTTGGTGGCACCATTCACAAGAACGGGTCACATTTTGCTGTTATCTTTAGGTTGGATTTCAAAACAACTCTAGAAAACAGACTCAAAGGCAAGCCTAGAAACAGCACGTGAACTGCAGAAAAGTAGAAGGTTTCTGACTACAATCCAGTTCCACAAAACACCAGAGCATCTGGCAAAAAGCAGAGTGCCTCCTGTCCTGCTTACATCCTGAGCAGTTTACAAACAGGGCGAAAGCTCCCTCCTAGAGCAAACAGTGGGATCAATGAACACGGGCTGATCTTTCCTTCCTAACATTTGCTCTGTTCAAGGACACGCAACTCTCCTCACCGCTCATACCCCTCCCTCCTAGAAAATATAGCTGTGTCATTTTAGAGACTTTTTTTTTTTATGTCATCTGCTCATGATCTACAGATTGAGAAGCAGACAATTTTGTTCTGCTCTGACAGAAAGCCACAGTAACAACAAACAAACAACATTTTCACCCAGGAGCTAGGACACTGACAGCCAGCACTACCCAGAGCACCAATCTGGTCGTACAAAACCTGAGTGTATTATGTTACAGGGCCAAACATTCCAAGAGGGATATTCTAAGAAGGAACCTTTTTTGTTTTTTTACGGTTCAGTAATGTTATACAGTCATTAATGTATAATTTTTATTTCTATCATGGAAAGTCTATGGGGAGAAAAAGGTGTTTTTTTTTTTCTAATTTAGAAATACATTTTCAAAATTCAAACACAACAAAATCCAGAGGTGAATTAATAAAAATTTTAAGTTACTAACTATAGTCACTTTGTAATTGGTCGTTTATATGTTTAAATTTCTTCAACATAATTATATTTAAAATGAAAATGTTCTGAGTATTGGGTGAACTGTACTTGTTCCTGCAACATAAATGAGTACTTTTCTAAAGAGTATTAATTCAGTGCACATATTTTTCAGAATAATTCTTATTTTTAAGTTATATTCAAAGTTATAGTGGTTTGCTCCACCCCATATGCACGAGATAGTCACTTATTTTAGAAAAATCCCTCCTCCCTAATGAATATTTAAGAAACCACTTAAAACATTCAAGTATTTATAATAAACAAAATAAATACAAAAGTGAAAAGACTTTACAATTTCCAAGGAACCAGTATGATTTATTAACAAATCCTGATTCTTCAGACATTTGGAATGCCATGCATAGATAGTAAGCTCTCCAAACAGTAATTACATTCTCTCATGTCAATCACTCTGTTGCACACAATTAGCATGTTACAAAATTCTTGTGAAATTTCAGTTGAAACATATTAGCAAATATATTGGTGAAAAAAAAAAAAAAAACCAGCTATGAAAGTCCAGGAAGTCCTCTTATGAATTCTAGATGAGGAAAAATGCTGTCTTTGCATGGCTCATTCATCAGAGAAAGAGAAATGTATTAAACGAGCTACTGAAATACATTATTTAATAAAGCAAAATGTGATGAAATCCTGTCACTTTTTTTAAAGATGAAGTCCTCTGACATAAGGCTCTGAGGTTCAAATCTATACCTCCTCCTAAAGCATATTTTATGTTATGTTATGTTATGTTATTTTTTCCTCCTAAAGCACACTTTAAATTGCACCTATTATAACTGATTGTATAGTGTTCCACTTAACTATCTGCTTAGTCCATTTTTAGATACAGTTCATCCAGATAGGAAATACTGTCCAACAACTATGGGGTTAAATAAAACAAAACAAAAAAACCTGACAAGCACTAAAATGTTATCTACTTTTGTCCTCCTCTATGTGCCTTTCTTCCATGAAACAGAGAATTAATGATCCTTACTATTATTTGCATTATTATTATTTGTATTATGGATTTGTGATGCATTTTTAATGTCTACATTTTTATGAAATTGACTACTTTATGAAAGGTAATTAAATGATTCCAGAAAGGACTTTTTGTTTTAATCAAAAAATCATTGTGTATGATTCTATGTAAACAAAACAAAACAAACAAACAAACAAAAAACACTCCATGCTAAAAGGTATGGCCATTTAGTTATCCGTAAAACCAAAGAGAACTTCCAACGAAAGATCTTGGGACCATGAGAAAACATTTCGTCCAGGCTGCTGGCTGGCAACAGGCCACGCAAAGCAGCACCCAGCCCTGTGTGGAGAGCAGGTTGGCAGATGTTATTAGCTGACTTTTGCTGAAAAAGTATGGGAGAACAGTTGGAAAATCACAAGGTGTTGGACAAGCTCTAAATAAATAAATAGCTTATTTGGCAGTAGAAAGAGAGAAAGACAACGAGCTCCTTCGTTGAGGAAGAAGACAGGGATACTTCTCATTACAGAGTTCCTTACTGTTGGTTTCATGGGCTGACTTCTTAATGAGAATGGGAATTGTACCTCCCACACGTGTGTTGAGAGGTTCTAGGACTTCAGAATGACAATTAGGTTGCAGTTTTGCTCCAGATTTGTGATCTTTCTGGTGTGGGAATGCCACCGATGTAGGTGAGAGTTCTTCGTCCTCCTCCCTCGGTGATTGAGGCAGCACGTGGGGAAAGTGCCAAGTGCCAACTTGGAGCTTCTCACACCTTAACTTGAACATGGCATTTAACACTAGAATAGCCCTAAGGAAAAAAACAAACACCCCCAAAACGACACTCGTTAACATCCGAGGGGCACGGCTAATAAGGATTCAGTGAATATGTGAAAATCTAATTTTGTAGAAAAAGCGGGAGTCAAAAAGAAAAGAATGAGTCAAAAAGAAAAGAATGAAACAATTGCAAAAGGTACTTTCTCGGAGGAGATCATTATCCCATGAGGCTGAAAGGAGGTTATCCCAGGGTCATTGTTGGCTAGTTAGGGTTGCTGAACACATAGGCAGGCCCATTTAGATCCCTCACAAAGTAAGATGGAAATCATCACACAGCCCACAAAATTGGGCCACATTTTCTTCAAATTCCAAGAATCCCTTCATCTCTCCTTTCTGAGTAGACATATTGCTAGGCAACATTTGTTAACACAGAAAGGACAACAAGATGTAAAAGGAATAGAAAACCAGAGCAGCATGTCTACGAAGGTGCCCCCAACACACACACACACACACACACACACACACACACACACACACGCACACATGCATACAGGCACACACACTTAAAACGACATTCCAAGAGGTATTATTTTTTGTTAAAGTATGACTTAAAATGGAAGATCGACTTTAAATATACCTCTTTGAGGCAAACTCTACTATGATACATGCCTCACTGATTCTTCTTCCCAAATTCATGCTGCTCCACAATAATCATAACTCTACGGGCTAAAACGCTGTTTTCTTTGTGTATATAGGGTTCTTTTGGCACATAAGAGCAACTGGCAGAATCTTTAAGTTACATGCTTACAAATATGTGAAAATATTTATTACCCTTTCAAAAATTACAATCTTGTTATCCTTAGACTTAAGATTTCATTATATTTAAAATAAAGACCTTTGTAAACTACAGAGGACATTCAAAGGCAAACTTCCAGGACTTAATAGGAAATAACCAACATTATTGTTTCAAATTATTTCACGAAGATACACCAATTAAAGGCAGAAAATAGACAAGGGCTTGTTTTGTTAGCCTTCTTAGTTTCTGCAAGACCCGGAGGCTGCTCCGGTCTCAACTCAGGGACACCCAATCCTCACCGGTTGCCCCCACGGTTAGGAGATGCGACTGCAGGGGCACTAATTTGTAATCGACTTGGAAAGTCACAAAAGCCATCACAAAAGCCCTGTAGATGTAAACACTGGAAGCACTTCTTCAAGGGCATTTTCGACGAGGCAGTCGCCGCCCGCGAAGGGCGCGCAGGTCTGGAGCCGCCCACCTCCGCGCCACCCGGAGCGGGGCCGGGAGGGTCTGGTGGGGAGGAGGGCACCCCGCCGCGGGGACCCGGGCTCGGAGCTTCGTTCTCGCCGGAGCCCGCCCTCTTTCCGGCACTATGGAAACTGCAATTTTCTACGCCTGCTCGTCCCCCTTCTCTTTCTCTTATTACATCCCAAACAGAAGATTTCAACTTCCCGAGAACCTGACAAGTGAATGGCGCTGAGGACGCCCCGGAAGAGCCCACGACCTGGCTGCGGGGGAAGGGCGCCCCCGAGCGGGTGGGACCCTGGGAGCCACCCGAGGCGAGCACAGTCCGGGATCGGGGGCGCCGCGCCCGCGCCCCTCCCCTCCTTCCAGGAAAAGGGCACCGAGCTGCTATCGACCCAGCGCTCACCGGTGACTAATGTGATGCTCGTAAACAAGGCGCGGGCCGGGCACCCGGGAACCACCCAGGCGCAAACCCGCCGCGGCGGGCGGGCGCGCGCCCACCCCGAGTTTGGGCGCCAGATCCGCTCGCCCAAGTGTGTATGATGGTGGGAGGGGGTTAGGAGAGGGCAGCCAAGTTCATTGCCCCTTCTGGCCCCCGCGAGTGGGGCGGCAGCTGGGCGCTGCGGGGCCCGAGGAAGGGTGCTGCGGCCCCCCGCACCCCCCCACCGGCGCGCAGCCCCGGCTGGCGGTCTCGGCCCTTGATCTCCGCCGGCCCCCGCCCCCTGCAGTGTCCCCTCCCCCGGTCCCCTCCCCGGCGGAAGCTCCGAGCCCAATTAATTGAGTCAAAGGCGGGAGGGAAGGGCCCTCCGCGCGGAGGCCGGCCCCCGCCCCTCCTGCGCGCCCCTTTTCCCGCCCTGGGTGGCATCTCCTCCGCCGGCATCCACAACGAGCCTCTGATTAATGAGGCTCGGGCCGGCCCTCACCCCGCCCGGGCCCGGGCCTCCGCGGGAGGGGGAGGGGACGGCGGGAAACGCAGCCCGGGGAGAAAGGGGGGCGGGGCGGGGGTGCGCGGCCCGCCCCCCCGCGGCCTGCTCCCATTGGCTGCGAGGGCCGTCCGTCGGGGGGCGCGGCGCCAATGCGGGCGGCGGGGCGGGGCGGCCGCGCCGTGTGTGCCTGCGTAACGCCGAGTCACATGTTGTTTTGCTCTTCTTAGTTCAGTCACTCGGTGCGCGATGTGTTACTCACTGTGCGGCGGGGACCGCGACGAGCCCGGGTCGCCGTTGGCAGCAGCAGCAGCAGCCCCGGTGGCGGCGCGGACCCCGAGTGCCCGGGCGCACCCCGGCACCCCGGAGCGCGGCGCAGCGGCGGGACCGGTGCGGCCGCGCGCGCCTTAGGCTCGGCTCCGCGGCTCGGGGACCCCGACTCTCGGCCCAGCCAACGAGTCCCCAGGCGCCGCCCGAGAGCCCGGGAGACAGCGGCCGCGGGCAGCCGGGCCAGGGGGCGGCCACCGCCCGCGCCGGGCATCCTCCGGGGCGCGGGAGCGCGGAGGGCGCTGCGCCACCGCCCGGTGCCGGCCCCCGCGGGCCTCCCCTAACCTTCCCCACCTCCTGGGCCCGAGGGACGCGGGCTCCGGCGGGCGAGCAGGGGGGGGGAGGGAGCCGCCCCCGCCCGCGTCCCCCTCCGCTCTCCCCCAGCTTCTCCACGCCGGGCCGGGCGGCGCGGCCCGAAACGCCGGCGATGGCGAGCCCGCCGCTGCATGGGCCCCCCGGGCCGGCGGGCGGCGACGGCCCCAACCTCAACAACAACAACAACAACAACAACCACAGCGTGCGCAAGTGCGGCTACCTGCGCAAGCAGAAGCACGGCCACAAGCGCTTCTTCGTGCTGCGCGGGCCCGGCGACGAGGCGACGGCGACAGCGGGCGGGGGGCCGGCGCCGCAGCCGCCGCGGCTCGAGTACTACGAGAGCGAGAAGAAGTGGCGGAGCAAGGCGGGCGCCCCGAAGCGGGTCATCGCGCTCGACTGCTGCCTGAACATCAACAAGCGCGCCGACGCCAAGCACAAGTACCTGATCGCGCTCTACACCAAGGACGAGTACTTCGCGGTGGCGGCCGAGAACGAGCAGGAGCAGGAGGGCTGGTACCGCGCGCTCACCGACCTGGTCAGCGAGGGCCGCGCCGGCGACGCGCCCCCCGCCGCCGCCACCGCTGCGTCCTGCAGCGCCTCCCTGCCCGGCGCCCTGGGCGGCTCGGCCGGCGCCGCCGCGGCCGATGACAGCTACGGGCTGGTGGCGCCCGCCACGGCCGCCTACCGCGAGGTGTGGCAGGTGAACCTGAAGCCCAAGGGCCTGGGCCAGAGCAAGAATCTGACGGGCGTGTACCGCCTGTGCCTGTCGGCGCGCACCATCGGCTTCGTGAAGCTCAACTGTGAGCAGCCGTCGGTGACGCTGCAGCTCATGAACATCCGCCGCTGCGGCCACTCGGACAGCTTTTTCTTCATTGAGGTGGGCCGGTCGGCCGTCACGGGCCCAGGTGAGCTGTGGATGCAGGCCGACGACTCGGTGGTGGCGCAGAACATCCACGAGACCATCCTGGAGGCCATGAAGGCACTCAAGGAGCTCTTCGAGTTCCGGCCGCGCAGTAAGAGCCAGTCGTCGGGCTCGTCCTCCACACACCCCATCAGCGTCCCCGGCGCGCGCCGCCACCACCACCTGGTCAACCTCCCCCCCAGCCAGACGGGCCTGGTGCGTCGCTCGCGCACCGACAGCCTGGCCGCCACTCCGCCGGCCGCGAAGTGCAGCTCGTGTCGGGTGCGCACGGCCAGCGAGGGCGACGGCGGCGCGGCGGCGGGGGCGGCGGGCGGCAGGCCAGTGTCGGTGGCCGGGAGTCCCCTGAGCCCCGGGCCGGTGCGCGCGCCCCTGAGCCGCTCACACACCCTGAGCGGCGGCTGCGGCGCCCGCGCGAGCAAGGTGGCGCTGGCGCCGGCAGGGGGCGCCCTGCAACACAGCCGCTCCATGTCCATGCCGGTGGCGCACTCGCCCCCAGCCGCCACCAGCCCCAGCAGCCTGTCGTCCAGCAGCGGGCACGGCTCCGGCTCCTACCCGCCGCCTCCAGGCCCGCATCCGCACCTGCAGCACCCCCTGCACCACCCCGCGAGCCAGCGGCCCTCCAGCGGCAGCGCCTCGGCCTCGGGCTCCCCCAGCGATCCTGGCTTCATGTCTCTGGATGAGTACGGCTCCAGCCCTGGGGACCTCAGAGCCTTCTGCAGCCACCGGAGCAACACGCCCGAGTCTATCGCTGAGACACCCCCGGCCAGGGACGGCAGCGGGGGCGAGCTCTACGGGTACATGACTATGGACAGGCCCCTGAGCCACTGTGGCCGCCCCTACCGCAGAGTCTCGGGGGACGGGGCCCAGGACTTGGACCGAGGGCTGAGGAAGAGGACTTACTCCCTGACCACACCTGCCCGGCAGCGGCCGGTACCCCAGCCCTCCTCTGCGTCCCTGGATGAATACACCCTGATGCGGGCCACCTTCTCTGGCAGCTCCGGCCGCCTCTGCCCGTCTTGTCCCGCGTCGTCTCCCAAAGTGGCCTACCACCCCTATCCCGAGGACTACGGCGACATCGAGATCGGGTCCCATAGGAGCTCCAGCAGTAACCTGGGTGCCGACGATGGCTACATGCCCATGACCCCTGGCGTGGCCCTCCTGGGTGGTGGCAGCGGTAGCTGTAAGAGTGATGACTACATGCCCATGAGCCCCACTAGCGTGTCGGCCCCGAAGCAGATCCTGCAGCCTCGAGCCGCCGCCGCCGCAGCCCTGCCCCCCACGGGAGCCGTAGTGCCGGCGCCCACCCCCACGGCCGGCAGGGCCTTTCCAGCCAACGCCGGCAGCTACAAGACGAGCTCCCCAGCCGAGAGCTCCCCCGAGGACAGTGGGTACATGCGCATGTGGTGTGGCTCCAAGCTGTCCATGGAGAACGCGGACACCAAGCTGCTACCCAACGGGGACTACCTCAACATGTCCCCCAGCGACGCGGGTACCTCGGGGACCCCTCCCGACTTCTTCTCGGCCGCCTTGCATGGCAGCGGGGAGATGCTCAGGGGAGTCCCTGGCTATTGCTACAGCTCCCTGCCCCGCTCCTACAAGGCTCCCTACACGTGCAACGGGGACAACGACCAGTATGTGCTCATGAGCTCCCCCGTGGGGCGCATCCTGGAAGAAGAGAGGCTGGAACCGCCGGCCGGCCCGGGGACCGCGCCGTCCACTAGCGCTCTCGCGGCAGCAGGCGGCCACACCCAGCCTCCTCACCCAGTAGTGCCTTCGCCCAGCAGGCCGAGTGGCAGCCTCGGTGGCCGCCCCGACAGCTTCCTGAACCAGCGCTGCCGGTTAGTGCGGCCCACACGCCTGTCCCTGGAGGGGCTTCAGACCCTGCCCAGCATGCACGAGTACCCTCTGCCGCCCGAGCCCAAGAGCCCCGGCGAGTACATCAACATTGACTTCGGCGAGGCCGCAGCGCGCCTGTCTCCGCCCGCGCCCCCGCTGCTGGCTTCGGCGGCCTCCTCGTCCTCGCTGCTGTCGGCCAGCAGCCCGGCCTCATCCCTGGGCTCAGGCACCCCGGGCACCAGCAGCGACAGCAGGCAGCGCTCCCCACTCTCCGACTACATGAACCTCGACTTCAGCTCGCCCAAGTCACCCAAGCCGGGCCCCCAGAGCGGGGACCCCGTGGGCTCCCTGGATGCCTTCCTGTCCCCCGAGGCCTCGTCCCCCTACCCGCCGCTGCCCCCACGCCCTCCCGCCCCCACCTCCTCCCTGCAGCCGCAGCCGCCCCCGCCGCCCCCCCCAGGGGAGCTGTACCGCCTGCCCCAGGCGTCCACTTCCCAGGGCCCCAGCGCTGCCTGCTCTTCGTCCCCGGAGACTGGGGACAATGGGGACTACACCGAGATGGCCTTTGGCGTAGCTGCCACCCCGCCACAACCCATCGCGGCCCCCCCGAAGCCGGAAGGTGCCCGCGTGACCAGCCCCACGTCCGGCCTGAAGAGGCTGAGTCTCATGGATCAGGTGTCGGGAGTGGAGGCCTTCCTGCAGGCGAGCCAGCCCCCAGACCCGCACCGGGGAGCCAAGGTCATCCGCGCAGACCCACAGGGGGGCCGCCGCCGCCACAGCTCCGAGACCTTCTCCTCGACCACCACTGTGACCCCCGTGTCCCCGTCCTTCGCCCATAACCCTAAGCGCCACAACTCGGCCTCTGTGGAAAACGTCTGTCTCAGGAAAAGCAGCGAAGGGGGCGGTGGCGGCGTCCTGGGTGGGGCCGAGGAGCGCCCCACCTCCCCCCGCCAGTTGCAGCCACCGCCCCCCCAGCAGGCGCGCCCAAGGGTATCGAGTCAGCCTGGGGGCTTGGTTGGCTGCCCAGGGGGCAGTGGCTCTCCAATGCGCAGGGAGACCTCTGCCGGCTTCCAGAACGGCCTCAATTACATCGCCATCGACGTAAGGGACGAGCCTGGGCTGTCACCCACCCCGCAGCAGCATCCGCATCCACAGCCCGGAGACAAGAGCGCCTGGGGCCGGACCCGCAGCCTCGGGGGTCTCATCAGCGCTGTGGGGGGCAGCAGCAGCGGTGGGGTGTGTGGGGGGCCGGGCCCTGGCGCCCTCCCCTCCGCCAACACCTATGCCAGCATTGACTTCTTGTCCCATCACCTGAAGGAGGCCACCATTGTGAAAGGTGAGGCCCTTGGACCTTGTGGATCGTGGGCGGACGGGTGGGCGAAGGGTGGGGGGAAGGGTGCGGAAGCCGGTGAACTGCTCTGGGTTCACTGCCATTCTCTTCTTTAGTACCTTGACCCCAGCACCAAAATTTTGGACCAGCCTTCTTGTTTTGTTTTCCTTTGGGCTCCCCTGGCTTCCTTCTGTTCCAAACACCAAGAGCAGTCCAGGGGTCTTTGAGTTGAACGGGAATCTTCCCACTCGGGAGACTTGGATTTGTTCTTCTCCCCAAGCGCCAGGTCTTTTTTCCCCACAGGCCCCCCCCCCCTTCCCATCGGTTCCCAGGGCAGATGTCTCCCCAGGTCAGCCACCCCAGAGTGCCAGCCAGGTGTAGGTTCTTGACCTGAAGTTTGACAGCTCCCTCACCTTTCCCTTTGTTTTCCTGGAACCAGGGTCCCACCTGATTTTTGCTGAGCCTCAAAGTTTATAAAAACAGGCCTGTAAGTCGTTTAGAAAATGAGCGTCCATTTTGGTGGCAGTAACAGGGAACAGTTAACCATTTCAGTTTTACACGTAAACTGGAGGGGCTTTGCCCGAGGAGACACCGTTTTTCTCCTGAGGGTCTGAAATGGCGACAGTGCCTACACACAGTGTAAAAGCAGTGGTTTTGAGTGTACCTGGGAGTCACCTGGTCAGAGTTAAACCTGGATGGCCAGGCTGTAGAAAGCCCCAGAGATTCTGATGCAGTAGGTGTAGGGTGTGGCCCGGAGCGTGCCTTTCTAAGAAGTTCCCAGGTTGTGTTGATGCTGCTGGTTGGGGAGCATCCTCTGAGCACCCTATCCTGTGCTAGGCTCACCTGAGGAGGTTTGAGAATTGACCTACTGGGCCTCGCCCAGACACATTCAAGCAAAGCCTCCAGTGGGCAGAGCACAGGCACCAGTGTCGTCCAGAGTTTGCCCAGGTGATGGGCACGTGTGGCCGGGATTTAGAATCAGTGCTTTAGAGAGAATAAGTGGAAGACAACCTCCCAGGTCTTTTCCAGAACAATTGGACAGGAGGGTGCCCCGTATTGTTCACAGTCTCATCAAATATCCATGAGGAGAGAGGGGTGTGCTTGCTTGCAGCTGGTGGTGCATTCTGAGGATCTCAAACTTTGAGTGGCTGGGGGTTGGGGGTTGGGGAACAAGAGGGAGTGAGTATTCAATTCCTCATTTTTCTTTGGTGGGGGTGGGTGTTGCTAGTAAGGTAGAGGCTCTGGGGCCACCACAAAACAGGAAGCAGCAGATAGTGTTCTGCGGATGCTGGCCTAAGGTCAGCAGGCTGCAGAGGGACTGAAGCGATGATCTCGGTGGCTTGGGGATTCGTGCGCCTTTTGTTCTTAAAATAAACAGAGTAGCTGGATGCCATCTAAGTCCAACATAGGGTTTGGCGTATGCCAAACTGTTAGTCCCTGGGGTGTAAAAATATAGCTACGGGGTAAGTACCCTTTTGTTCTAATACAGTAGAGGAAGAGCTTTTTACTTCTTTTATTAAAACCATAGAGCAAAAGATGAAAAGAGTCAGAGAGAATTATCAGGAATATGGTGCTATGGCATCTAATTACATCAGTTGGAACTTGTCAGAATGTCTCCCATAAACGATAACTCTCCACTGAAGGTCACTTTGCTTGGAGTGAAGCACTACAGGTACTTCTGGAAAAAGGCTCGTGTGTGTCAGGGAGTTGGAGGGTGAGCTGCCGTCCAGGACACAGCCCATAGTAACACCCCAGCATGACCGGAACTGAGTTGCGGGAAAAAATGCATGCACGCAAAAATTTTTTTCCTATGCCCAAATGGATATATGGTGTATATGCCATAGTGAACATGAAAGTACATTTTGCTGAAATCTGATTCTCATCCAAAAAGCAGCCTGAGAACATAACACCTTTTACACCTTTTGGTGAAGTAGGCAGCAAAAACCTGGACTGGACTGTGCCAGGCCTCAGGAGTGGGTTCTTGCTGCAGCAGGAGGAGTGAACTGGGGGTTGCGTCGCCAAGCCTGAAAGGATTCAAGGCCTTTCTGATAAAGGAGATACATTCAGAAGCGTGATTCATGTATGATATAGTGCCCTTTTCAGACTAGGGAAAATTTTAAACTGCAAGAGATAAGTTTAGTTCGAGACCTGATTTAGCTTGGTTTTGTTTTCCCACCAGTAGAAAATCCCTTCCAACGTATAGGATTCAGGACTCTGAAACTAAAACAGCAGTTCATATGCTCTGTGGTGGCTGAACAAAGATGAGATTGGATTTGCATGCTGTTTTTCCAGAGTCTCTGGGGGCATTATGGTAAACACCCATTTAAGAAGGAAAAGGACTATTTTTAAGCAAAATAGAGAGCTGCAGTTGATCCATTGTGCCAAAACCACAGTTTTTTTAAAAGGACTGCATGCTAAATGGATTTCTAGTAAACTAATGTGACACAGAGAACAGTAGAACAGGAAAGACAAGGAGGTCATCTTAATTAACGTGAACCTGAGTTGTGGTCTGCGGAGCCAGAAGGGAATTCAAAGTGAACGTCCACTTTTATTTAACTCACGTGTGCATGTAGAAATTTGTTTGTGGTGCTCATAAATGAAAAGTTCACAGGAGATAAGCGTCCTTTGAGAGAATGATTTATAGGGAGGAAGACTTGGAAAGCATTTCTTTGAAGATGAAATAGGAGAACTTCCTGGGTCATTGCGTGCACTGGCCTGGTGCTCAGAAGTGGCTTATGTGTCCACACTGAGCTCCTCAGGCTCCACATGGGGACACGTCATTAATTATGCTGAAGCAGAATAATTCGGGGTTGTTTGGGTAGGGTTTGGCATTTGCATAAGTGGTAACAAAGACGTAAGGTTCCTGCAGTGCTTGATAGTTGTTTACAATAGAATTGGGGATGGTGGGATTTTGGTGCCGGAACCAAAGAAACAATTAGTATACCTTAGGGATGTGTGTGTGTGTGTGTGTGTGTGTGCGCGCGTGTGCGCGTGCGTGTGTGCGCGCATGCTCTGGATTAATATGTAATAATAATATATGTGATAGAATAGTTATGTATATTAATCCAGAGCAAATAAAGATTGAACTCTAAATTATGCATCTTACTTGGGAGCAAGGGAAGGTCCTTAATGTGTGTTTTGCGTGTGTGTATGTAGGAAAATCCAACCAATCTGTCAGAGCGTTGTTGTTTCAGAACTGGAAATATAGTACAGGATTTACTGTGCTTTAAAGCAGCATTTAAAAACTAACTGTGTACATTTTTGTGCTATGATTGGAGGTTGGTGTATATCGTAAAAGGTGCTATCTTAGTGTTCTGTTCCTCTTTAGTGGGATTTTTATTCTAAAATTGGTTTTCATGTATGTATAAGGCAGATTAGATAAGAGTTACCATTGAAGGCATCTGTGTTTAAAATCTGTTTGATAAAAGGACTATTTATTCATATCCTATGGTCAGAGGATTTGGGGATAAGAGGAATGTCTCCAAAGGAACGATATCATCACAATTTACGTTTAAAAGGGTTGCCTACTGGAAGTCTGAAAGCAAGGAAACCGGAATATTTTTCAGTTGCTTGACAAGCCACATGCCCTTTATTTTTCCGTTGTGCGTGCTGTCCAGCGCTTGTTGTAATAAGATAATGATGAACACTGCTCCTGCCCTGTTCCCAGGAACAGACAACCAAGGTGCTAATGAAAACACAGGCTTTCGTGAATGAAAGTCACGTGACTCGTTCTACTTCCTTTATTGAAAGAGAAACCTTTACAAAAATAGTACTTCGTAGAAGGAAGCATAGTATGTGGAACATTAAACCAGGAATCAGGAAACCAGGTTTCTGGTTGCTGATCTTAATGAGTCATTGTGTGACAGAGGAAAACCATTTAACTCCACTTTCTCACTTTCTCTGTCTGTAAAATGGGGTAATTATAACCCTCTCCCTTCCGTGGCTCTGGCCACTGGGCGGTCCAGCAGATCATAAAAATCAAGAACAGTTAAAACACTCTTCTCAAGGATCCTGCTCATAAACCCACTGATGCTATTGACACTTACTACCTTGAAACCATGAGTATTTACAGGAAAGTCACTTTTGTCCGTGGCGTTCTTAAAACAAAAAACAAAAAACTGGAAAAACTCAGAGTCTGAAAACGGAGCTAATACCCTTTTAAGAAACGCGTGTCTTTTTTGCTTCTTTGCTAGTTAACACCCCAGTCGCCAGGAACCATGTTTTCCCTCTTTACTTAAGGTGAGATGTTGTTCATAGATAATTATCAGTTGCAGTGAAGTGTAGTGGTTTAGATTACATAGGAGAATAACAATGGGGAAAACAGCATCCTAATGCTGAAACTACATTAAGACTGTCCTTTTGATTACCTTTTATGATTTGTTTGTATGTCAAGACATACTGTCAAGATGAAGATTTTTTAATTAGAATATGCTTTTTTTTTTTTTAACTGATAGCGTTGGCTCTCAATGTGGGGTGTATTGAAAGGAAACCAGAACCCTTGAACGTTCAGCTGCTGAATCCAGTGTTGGGCCTGGGTGGATTTACTTAGGGGAGCCACTCCAGAGTTTTGATTTGTGTGGTTGTCAGACAGGGTAGGGAACCTCCAGAGTTGGCTTGAGTCATTTGCTTTTCCACAGGCCTCCCCCCCCCCACAAAAGGAATTCTCATAGATATATATGTTTTATTTTCCTTGGAGCTCCATGGATTAAACGAATCTTTCTCTTTTTCTGGAGAGGAGAACTTGCAGCAGTTTAACGAACAGCATGGGCATAATGGGTTTTCTTTTAAAATTCCCACTAATGCATTTTCTGGAGAAGCATAGTTCCAAGAGCTGGTTAACTTTTGGTATCAGATTTGGCAAGTGGAGAGGGTTCTTTTTGTTTTGTTTTTTTGGGTAGCGCAGAATCAAGTGTTCCCGTTTCACCTTAGAAACTTAAGGGAAAATGTAACTTTACTCTTTTATCTGCATTGCCAAGTAGAGTGGGGAAAAACTCAGAGGGAAGTAAAGCGCCGCCCAAAGCCCGTTCTTCACCGGAGTCCACTAATAATGGGGGAATCCGCTGCCGATTTTGTCTTCTACAGACATGAGGAGAATGTGTATTTCTGTACAAGATGGACAAGGCATCTTAATGGGGGCATTTTAAAAAAACAAATGAAAACAAAGTGTTCTGACCCTCTAAAATGATCAGTTATAAGCATGTCCTTGATCAGGTGGTTGTTTTGTGAAAACATACTATCCACATTTAAATGGGGGAGACTCTGTGTTAATTTTATTTGTATTGTAGACTGAGTTCAGTGGTAGGTTTTTTTCTGAGGGGAACTCGTGGAGTCATCCTTCAACATAGGGGGAATGCTGAGGCGGGGTGTTGCTGGTGATGATTTGATTTCTTTCTAGAAAGCTATAGAGACTTGTGTGAACTGGGCACAGGAATAAAAGGCCCAGAAGGAAGTTTAAAGAGAGGGACTGGGAATACACGTTGTACGGTTGTACGGTACCATCTTGCTCGGTGGATCCTTCTGGGCATGGTGCTCTTGCTGCTTCACTGAATTCACTGCATGGGAACGCTGAAAGAGAATTGGGTTAAAATTTAAAGGCTGCATGTTTACAAGTGATAAAATAGGCAAGTTAGGGGTTCTGATTTCTTGGTGATTGGACTAGAAAAATACTGAATTTGCATAAAGTTGCCTTTACATGTCCAGAGACATTGTAAAACTCAATCAGGTAAATGTGTCTTCAAATTTGGCCGTTTCTTTATGCCATACATGATATTGATGCCCACAGAAAAGATTTATAAAATACTCTTTGCCTACTGTGCTTTTACTTAAATTTGGAATATTTGGTCAAATATTGTGGTATATAATATACTTCAAAGATAAATGATCTATGCATAGCACCTTGTAAATACTGGGGTTTTTTTTAGTATTGATTTTATGTGTATATATGTATTTATTTATTTATTTTTAAGGTTTTATTTATTTTATAGATGGGGGAGGGGCAGAGGGAGAGGGGCAAGCAGACTCTGTGCTGAGTGCGGAGCCCCACTCAGGGCCCGATCACACGACCCTGAGATTGTGACCTGAGTCAAAATCAAGAGTCTGATGCTCAACTGACTGAACCACCCAGGGGCCACTTTAGTATTGATTTTCAAGAGTATCAGATTTTCCAGAAACAAATATTTTGTGTGTGTGTTTATGGGGGGGGGGCTTCCGTTTCTCATCTAGTCGTGCTCCAAGAGGCTTGATGTGAATTTTTGTTTAATTGAAACTTGAATACTGAATAATGACATATTCTCTAATCATGTTAAAACTTTATAACCTCAAGTATAATTTTAGTCTTACTGGTGCTTTAATCTATCCACATGGTATTGGTATAAATCACTGTGTGAGTTAGTATAGTCTAGTATTAAATTTCAGTTTTTTCAATGTGTAAGAATGGGATTATGATAAATTTCCTTATATTATGTGACTTTAATAATTACCTTAAAATCCGTATGTTTATCTTAAGAAGGATTTATGCTTTTCCATAGTATTAATGCATAATCTTTAGTATTTATGAATGTGACATAGTGCTTTCTCCATGCAAATTTATAAGTAGTTACTTAAGTCAGTCCATCTTTTGCCTCCAAATTATGTGTAACTAACAATCCCAAAACTTGATGGGCAGTGAAAGAAAGCAGCTGGCGCTGGAGCTTGTGACATTGTAACCATTATTTTGATCAATATTGAAAGATTATTGTGCTCCCCTATCCCCTTTAGGTCAATAGTACTGTTTAAAATCCAGAAAGTGTTTTTTCTCACTTCATAGTGCTGAGACATTTTCCTACCTGTAGTATCACGTAGTACTGCAAAACCCAGTGACATAGGCAGGGCCACTCCTTGGGAATGAGGAATCTGCCGCTGAGGGAGATGCCCCGCGACTTGTCCAGGTCCCCTGCGCTGAAAAGAGTACTGTTGGGTGAATCACAGAGGGGTGCTACTGACCAGCGCTGTCCGGGGGTGCCCTGCGGTTCTGTCTCCAAGTGCTCTTTATGTGTCCGCCTCCTAAACTCTGCTTCCTGAGCTCACAGCCAGTAGTTACATTAGGATTTTACTGGACCTGCCTCAAGCAGCTCTCAAGGTTACTGTGTTGTTTTTTTTTTTACATCGCTGGGGTGATAGTTACTTCATTTCTCTCTCCTTTTTTTCTTCCACGTATTTATTCATTCCCAGTAAAATGTGGGCAGGTGAGCAGGAAGTAGGACACGGAAGGAAACCCCCCCCCCCGATTTCTTTAAACCGCCGTCCTACGCCCGGCGGTGTGGAGAGCTTAGGATCTGATAGGACTTTGAAGGCTGTCAGTGTGTTGCTGACTTCACGTGTTTGAGGTTGTTGGTTGGTGGTCTGCTCGGGGGGTTTCCAGGCTCGCTTCCTGGAGTTCTAGGGGTCTGCGATGAGGAAGGCTCCTGTTCCCCCAGCTGTTTCGGCTTCAGCAAAGCCGGCTGTACATTATACTTGGGAAGACACCTCCCCGCCCTCCCAGCACCAAATGCATTAAAACTCCTTCCACGCAGCATGGTGAGAATCAGAGGGGAATGCAAGTTCGTTTGAAGGGAGAAGAGCTGGGAGCTGTTGGTATAATGTAACTCATTTAAGATTGTGAACACAGAGGCCCAGGGAGGTCAGACTTCTTCTCCAAGGTCACCATTTAATTAGTTGGTAGAAATGTTTGTAAATATTATCAAGAAAGAATAGAGTATGCTCTGTCTCTGTGGGTCCTTTGTGTACTATGAGTAACTTTCTCCCAGGGCTGTCCGGTTCGCTGCAGAACAGCTCAGCGTTTGTACAAGTGGTATCTGTCTTTTTTACTTTGGGACATTTTGCTTCATGCATAGACTAAAAGGTCTGCTGGTCGCCAGAAGTAGGGGATACAGAGGCACCGAAGTAAGGAAGTGGGCTGTAAATCCCGGAACGAGCCTGCTCACGACCATGTGGGCAGTGTTTACTGGTGAGGCAGAGGAGAGAAGCTTTGGCAAACACATTCCAGATCATGTGCTTACTTGTTAAAAAAAAAAAAAAAAGAAAGAAAGAAAAGAAAGAAGAAGAAAATTCCTGGCATAATTCAGATGGAAAAGCCTGTATTATAAAACGTACGTCCTTGATCTTTGTGATGGGTTCAACCTGGATGGTCGATCCGGTCACGGCTTGAGGTGTCTTTATGATGTATTTATTCTATAAGTGAAATATCATGTTTTCCTCATTATGAATAAGTCCATTAGCAGTTTCCTAAGAAATGAGTCATTAACCTCTTTAATGATGAGTGTATTTGAAAACTAACCAATTTAGAATTTGCCCAAGGACCGATAAGTTAACTTATCAGTTGTTGCTAGGTGGTAATCTGGGGACTGGCTTATTTCACGAGTGCCTGTCTTGTTTTCGAGATTTCTTTTTCCTGAGGAAAAAAAAATCATTTAACTGAATTTTTATATGAAGAGAAATGGTTTTTCTACCTTCCTAATGATGTGACTGTAACCCCACTTTCCAAGGCATAGGGGAAGATGTAAACAAACCAAAATTCTTAAGCTGTCCATAGTTTTTAAAAATGTCATGGGGCTCCATGGGCTTGTGCTCTGGTGGGTGAGTCAGTTTTGTTTACATTAGCTGCCGGTGTCTCCAGCATCTTCGGAGAGACTACTTCCTTCCTAGCAGATGGCAGCCTCAGGGCCACGTGCCTGCCTGGTAAGCAGCGTGCACCAGTAATCTACCCAGCCGCTTGGCATCCCAGGGTGCCTGCTGCAGGGGCTCAGCAAAACAGGGAGACCCTGCCCTTCCCTTCCCTCCCCATCAGTGCAGCTTTTCGGGTTGAGGGGAGAGCAGAGTTCAGAGTGCCCTGTCTCTTCAGTTCTGGCTGTGGAGCACGTACCAGGATAAATGGAAAAGCTGACGAATGAAGATTCTGATGTGCTTGCTCTGTAGGGAGTCTTCATAAAGAAGCCCAGCAGGCTTTCCCAGGGTGAGGTTTGGATCCCTTCCCTAGAGCACCCCTGGAATTGGCATGGCTGCCCTGCCCAGCAGGGGGGCTTGGGAAGCCAGCGGAAAGCAGGGACTGCAGTTGGGGGCGGGGTGGGGGGGGCTGTGAAGCTTGGAATTCCCAGGCCTTTGGAGAAGCCACGCCCACACCCACTTGGGGGATTGTCCCCGCAGAGTGGCCAGGCCAGTACTTCCCCCTCCTGTCCCCCAGCAGGGTCTCAGGCACCTGGCGGGTGGATGAGTCCGGGGTGGGGGGGGGAATTGTGAGGTGGGGGAGAAGTTTTGGAAATAGGCCAAGATGTTCTTACTAAGTTTAAGAACTATGCAAATTGTGCTTTAGAAACTCTGAGCAATAAGCAGGATTAAACAAGGCATGGATTAGTGTGCATAGAGCAGCTTGATTTTGTTTGAAGATAAGAAATGGCGGTACTAGGACTCTGGGACACTGTCAACATAGTGGAGCTCCTGAACTCCTAAGGTGGCAGAAATTGCTAGAAAGTGGTCATTTTCTTACGCTGCAGCCTGGATGCATTTTTTAGAAGATAAATTACTCAAGTGACTTGTGGCAATGTATGCTTCTGTTTTATTCTTATGTAATAGTAGAGTTTTCCAAAAATTGTTTTCTGGCATAAACGTGACCTAAAATAGCACTTTGTGTATACAGATGAAACAGAAAACACCATTAGCTACTCATACCTGCCTCCAGTTACATTTAGCAAGTAAGTTCGATGACACTTATTCAAAGATCTTTCTTTCATTCGTTTGCTGAGTAGACTTCTAATAAATATACAGTTCAACTGAAAATATTTAGGTGGGATTTAGGAAAATAAATTGCGACGCTGTGAAATCTGTATTTCTTCCTCCTTTAGGATATTATAAATCCAGGAGCGTACAACTATGTTACAGTCAGCATCAGAAAACTAACTTCAATTGGTTCAGTAAAAAAATGAAAACTTGAATAATGCATGGTGTGGAAATAATAGATATGAAAGCCTGACAAACTTCTAAACAATGAATTTTCAAAACATTCTTTAGCTTTTACTTATTTTGACAATTTTCTAAATGAGCAATTTTTTTTTCCAAGTTTAAAGTTTATGTAGCTTCCAAATATAGTGACATTTTGGTATTTAGGGTCATATCAGAATTTTAAAGATGCAGTAGAACTGACTCACCTTAATTCCATTTTACTTCTTATCATTATTTGCAGTTTAGCTTATCAGTAGGGCTGGTTTATTAGTAGTCTTCATTCCAAATGAAATAACCACAGCAGTAAAATACCCAAATTTCTCTGGCATGGAGCATTTAATTAAGTTCCTAGAATAACTCTGGGTGATAAGCATTCATCTCCATGACTCTGGAGTCTGTCCTGTTCAGCTGGAATGTTCAGAATTCTTCGGGTCTTAAGCTATTTCCTAGAGTCGAAGACGGTTCAGCCAGTCACTCGATTGAGGTTCGGTGTGTCCCAACACCGGAGTCATCACAGGGGCGACATGAAACCAGCCTCTGGCCCCTCAGTGCTCCCCACGCAGGCTGTCCCCTGGGCAGCTGCTTGGAGCGCTCCAGAAGATGTCCACCCTTCACAGTGGGCTGGCTTGCTGGAAGGTTCTGATGGAGCCACTCCAGCGCAGAGTCCCTTCCGCCACACTCTTGGGTTACCTCTGATGATTCTGGATTGCTTTTCTTCTCAGAAACAATAGGTTTGATTTTGCTGGGGTCTTAGCTGCTGGGTGTAGCTCACTCTACCCTGTGCCCTGTAACTGGTCCCAGGATTTCTCTTTGTGCCCAATCTTTGCTGTCAGAGGGAGTATTCCAGAAACTTCCCCACGCTAGGTTACCGGCCTCCCTTTCCTGCGCCTTCTGATTCTTCTCGGCTCACCATCCACTGCTGTTTTGCAAAGATGTCTTCTCTTTAGTTCGGGTGGTGCGAGTTCTTCCTGTGAACCTATCCTTTATTCTGCAGCCCCCAAACAAAGTGATGGGAACGCCACTCTGGCTGCTTAGCAGAAAGAAGGGCTGTGGGTGGGAGGGACAGGGGCAGAAAGGTTAGATCTCCCTTCAACTTTCAGATTTAATCAAATTGTTGAATATTTTTTTCATTACAACGATGCCAGTTGTTACTTGTTAAACACTTTTAAAATGTTTCACTCCTTGAAAAATACTAAAGTGTGGGCTAGAAAGAAATAGGTTTGGTTTCCATGCTAAAAAGAAAAACAAAAGGTACTCAATCTTGAAGTCTGTATTTGAGACCTAGGAAATAAATTTAATTTTGAAATGTGTTCAGACGATTAAGCATTGTAGGTAATAATAGATGCTCCAGAAAATTAAGTGGGGAAGGGAGAGAGGGCAAAGGTGACAACTTGAAGGTGATGAGGAAGCAGATCTTGTAGATATTTAGGGGGAGAATTCCTATAGGCAAAGGGAATGAGTAGCCGTGCAAACGCCCTGGGGCAGAAGATTGCTGCTATGTTCCTGAATGAGAAGTGGTTCCGTGTGACTGACCAAGGGGAGAAAGGCAGAGCTTATTAGGTGAAGTGAAGGAGGTGACAAGGGACAGTAACCTGTAGAGCCCGATCAGCCATTGTAGAGACATCAGTACATATTTAACAGTATAAAAGGAAAATCTAGTCTTTGGAACAATACATAGAGCATTTAAAGACTTTTACTGGCGTCATCTAATTCTGCCATCTTGTGTTTTTTTTGCCTGGTGAGGGATATGGCAGCTCTTGACTTTGCTTCTCCAAACTAGCAGAGAAAATGGGAGAAGCCCTGAAAGTGGGTTGAGGCCCTGAGAAGCGATGTGGTGGGCGGTGGGGGGCCCGCTGGGAGATGATAAATGAGATAAACAGCCAGGCACCTGCCTACTTGAGGAATCACATACCTGATTACACAAACATCTGTAAAGCACCTTATAATTTATAAAACATTTCTGAATGTTGTCAAGTCCTCAGGACCTCCTTGGAGGGAGGTTCTTGTTATTCTTAGGTTTTAAGAGAAAAACCTGAGGCTGGAGAGACTCTGGGCCTGGAAGGAGGTGTTGTCCTGGTAGGTTTGCTGCTGCCTGGTTCTGGGTCTTCCAGCTGACGCAGTGGCTTCTTTTGGGGGGCTGGGGGGAAGGCTGTCACCCTGGACAAGACAAACCGAGGGTGAGTCTGGAGCTGGGTTAGTGCCTCCTGGAGCCGCTTACAGCTGAGCCCCGACCCGGGGAGTTCGGCAGGCTCTGCTTTTCCTAGGGAGTGCCAGAATCAGGCTGTGCTGTGGATTGGCTTCATCCTCCAGCTGATGGAGAGCTGAGTGTGCCGTATATTTTGTAGCGAGAACCCCCGACAGGACAGTGCTGATGTTAGGAGTGAGCCAGAGGCCGCGGACGCCAGAAGGACCCACCAGCCTCAGCCTGTGTGTGAGGGACATGGACGTTTTGCAAATGGATTTGTGTGCAGTTATTTGTCGCTTGTGTGGTTTTCAGACTTGACGGAGCATGGAGGTCTGTCTTCAGGATTTAGGTTTAGTTTTACTTAATTTTGGTGAACTATGTACAGAATACGGTAGCATACGTAAACTATTAAACTCCTCTGTTTCAATGAGATGGACGGCCTCCTCCTGATGGGCTGCTTCCCTGTATTGGCAGTTACTCCTCTGCTCGGGGATGCTCTTGCCTCTGTCAGGCCAGAAATGTGAAAGTTCAGTTTTCACGCTCAAGTGCGTGTGCTAGGAAATACGTCTATGCTCATGGGTCGCCTTGATTTCTCTGCTGCCTGAATCTGGAGAACTTGATGCAGAAGGCCCTGCGACGGTGAGAGGTGGGAGTGGGAGGCGGCGTGTCCCCAAGTGGGCTGGTCTGGGACCCGCATCCAGGGCCTTTGAGGGACGCGCGGCTGAGGTGCCCACCCCGCGGCCCGCAGCGCACGGCCGGCCGATTCCCACGCCCTGACTCCCGGGGGTCTCACTGTCGCCATGCACAGTGGTTCAAAATGAGAGCGAGTTTACTCATTTTTTTCCTGTTCCTCTTGGTTTAGGCCACTTGGAAGCCCGTTCGTGTTCAGTTTAATACAACAGGTAGAAATTACAAAATGGCCTGTTGCTCTCTGTCTTAGAAAAATCGAGAAAATAAGCGTTATTTTTCTGTTAACCCCTATGACTGCGTGTCACAATCCTGCCACTGTGAAGTGGGGGAATGCTTTCCATGGGTGGAATATTGGGGCTGGCGGGCTGCCCTCTGGATGGGGGAGCGCTCCGCGCGTCATGTAACTGCCGGGTATGAAGCTTCCGTCCGCTCTGTTGTATTTTGTCATTTTGGTCCCTGAAGAGGTGGTTAGGAAGGCACCTGTGTTTTTAATCCATTCTTAAAAGTCCTAGAGGGTTCTGCCCAGCTTGGAGGGACTGGGGATGCGAGCGGGCTGGTCAGTGCGGAACATCCAGCCTTCTTGTGGTGGAAGCAGTGGTGTCTTCATAGTGGATTGACTGTGTCCCCCTCCCCAAGCCTAGAGCTGTTTGGGAAGCTATGTCTTTCTGTGGTTGGCTGTTTTGTTCCTTCACGTGGCTTTCTTCTCGCCAGAGAAGAGGGAAGGGTGAGAGACGTGTGTGCTTGTGTCCCCAGTGTGCCGTGGTGTGGCCCGGAGCTGGGCCCCTCCATCCCTGTGCGTGAATACTTCCCATGCTGGGCGCAGCAGCAACAGGTGCTCTTCCTGGCTCTGGGCATAACAGTTGTGGCCCTGGCCTCCAGGAAGGTCGGGGGCCAAGGTGTCCAGCCTGCCTGCCCTCTTGAATCTCCCAAGAGGCCTTGAGAAATCCCAGGCTGGGCCCCTGACCCAGGCGTCCCGGGGTCCAGAGCCCCTCCTGTGGGAGGTCCCTCCCAGCAAATGAGCATGTAAAATGCCCACCAGGTCTGGCCACTAAGTTCTGCCAAGGCTGGAGAAGTGAGTCTCCAGCAAGTGTGCTCTGGGGAGACTCCGGTTGTGAGTGACATCGAGACAGTCTGGCATTCTGGCCGGAAGAGCATGTGGGGTACCCTAACCTGCCCTAGGTGCTGTCTGGCTGTGAAGTGGGGGTGGGGCGTGGGGGTGGGCCACCTGCAGGCTGGGGGTGGGGCGGGGTTGGGGGTGGGGCGTGGGGTGGGCCACCTGCAGGCTGGGGGTGGGGCGTGGGGTGGGCCACCTGCAGGCTGGGGGTGGGGCGGGGTAGGCGGAACCACCGCCCCGGCCTCTGCCCTGGGAGGGCCTGGCCATCAGCAACTGCTGTCCTACTTCATTTTATTTTTCAGTAAATGAACTTGATAAAGATGGTTTGTAACTTAGCACTTTACATTTTTCACTACTGAAATTTTAATAAATAGTACTTCGTTTGGATGTAAATCTTTCTCATGTGCAACAGAGTCTGAATGTTGATCCACAGTTTGCTGCACTTTTGTGCAAAAACCAGAGAGACAGAGACTTGTGCCCATGGCCCCACCAGCCAGAGCCCAGCTAGCTGCCGGTGTGCCGTGCCTGCCGGGGCACATTCGACGCGGACGGGCATTTGTGCATCCTCTGATGGCGCAGCTGCCTGCATGGGGGCGCATGTGACCCCTGTCCGCGCGTTTTGTCCTGTGCATGGGGCGTGGAGCGAGCAGCCAGGCAAGGCGTTCTGTGCAGAGTTGAGAACGATGAGCTTTAAATGGCCTGGAGTTACCCCCAGAAAAACAATTCTACTTCTGTTCTGCTTCTATCCAATTAAAACAAGTTTATTCATTTCATTCCGGGAGCTGTTTGCCATTGTTTTTGTGCATTCATCAGTTGTTTATTTGCTGCTTGAAGTCCCAGTTGTTCGTGATGTCATTCACGGGTAGAATTTTGAATGAAGGAAAATGCTGTGATGGCAAACGTGCCCAGAGATACCACGACCGTGGCCACACAGATTAGCCTGAGAGCAGGGTGGGAGGAGTCAGGCTTGTCTTATTAAGAAGTCTTTGTAGTTCACAGGAACATGTGGTTATGCGTATACACCGTTTAAAGGGGTTTGAAGAAAGCAAAGGGACCCAGCTGCAAGGTCAAGTAATGCGAGTGGTGCGTGCCCCTCTGCACAAGGAAAACCATGTCTCTCTCTATATTGTGTTTGACTTCTTTGTTTATAACTTGCATACATAAAATCTCATTTGGTAGTTTCACCGTGGCCCAGGGAGGAACTCAGGGCAGGAGAATAAGGTCCCTGTGTGCAGAAGAAGGAACAGATCGGTCAGTGCTGGATCCTGGGCCCCAAGACCCTGACTCTGGTGGAACCGGTGGCCGTCCACACCCACGTCGCACTGAGCCATTGGAATGGCATTCGGTTCAGAGGGGTGGGGATGGCTTGACCTGAGTCATTCCTAAGCTCCCAGGATGCTTTTGAGATGAGTGATGGTGGGAATGAGCCAGGGCACAGCAGGGTTGGACCCTCAGCCTTGACTTCCCTAGGGCATCCTGCACCTGAAGGCTGGCTGCCCATTCACACTAGAGCCTTAAGTGAGATCTCTTCTGAGGCCCCCGGGAGACAGCCGACATCCTGTATTATGTGGATGTTATGGACGGGGAGGGAGTGGGCCTGCAGGTTAGAAGCCGGGGACGCTCAGGCCACTGGGTGCGTTTGTGCGTGTTTGTGCCCGTTTGTGCGCTATGGAAGCTTCTACCTAGAAGGGAGATGGCTGGGTGGGGGATGGTGGATTCCAGAATCTTCCTGTTTCCATTAAATATTTCTTTCCTTAAAGACAAGCGCTTTTTTGCTTATTACACTCTATCTTTAATACATTTCCAAATTACAGTTATTGTTAAATGTGAAAACCAGAATATATTTTAGAAACCTGAGGCCATTCCTTTTTAACTATGCTTCTAAGTCTGTTTCTTACTCAGTGATACTATAGAGGGGATTTGAGTTGTGTTTGGCATAATTTCAGACTTCCAGAAAATGCTTATTTTGATTTCAATAATAAAAATAAAAAAGGAATGAAATCATAAAACTAAAATAACCCCATAGCAACTCTTAAATATTTAATATTTGAAGGAAAGAAAGGTGCGTTTGAAACATAACAACAGGATATTTGGGGTAGATATATTTTGAATAAATTGTTATTGTACATTCCTTAATTTTATAGGAAAAACATTATATTTAGTTTGAGAACTTCAGATATAAACAATATGAACATTTTTGTAGTCTACATAAAATACATATTCTTTACATCAGTGTAAGCTCATAAGCATGATAATGTGTTAAATCTGAGGAAATTACAGTGTTCATCGGATATTTGCAGTTTTAGTGCACATGGTATCATTTGGTTCACAAGTATTCTTACCGTTTCATAGGGCAGAAATATAACGCTTATATCATGTTCATAAATGACCCCAGAAAGAGAAAAGATTTGGACTGACATATTACAACTTCACCTCTGTTGACGTTCAAAGAGTAGTTAGTGCTGTAGGATGTATTTCATAATAATCATATGTTCTCAGTACTTCCGTGTTGTGTATGAATAACCAAATAGAAGGGCCGTAGGTAAGGGAAATTAATCCCAAAAGTGTGCTGGCTTCCTAAATGATTGTGTGACTTGCTCCCTCATTTTCAGTAGGGCCTGTAACAAGATAGCATGGTTTTTAGTCGCTGGTCTGGCGTTTCTAAAGGACGTAAGCTTGCAGATAATATCCAGAGGGGGAATCAGTAGTCTCCAGGTGTAACACACAGATGGAAATATGTGGTGTTATTTTGAATACTTTACCCTTCTTTCTCCCCGCTGCCTTCCTCCTGTCCTGTCCTGGGGCAGACTGTCTCTGCAGGACCACTCCTCTCTGCAGTTGAAGGGCAGAAGCGGCCATATGCAAATGAGTGAGCATGGCTGTGTTCCAATAAAACTTTATTTACAGAAACAGGCAACAGGTCAGATTTGGCTGTACTTTGTTGACCTCTGCCTAAGAATGCCTCTCTCTCTCTTTCTCTCTCTCAGGTGAAGAGGGGTTTCTATTCTCTTGGGCCTCAGACAGTTCTAAAGTTTCGTTCTCCTTTAGAAGAATTTCTTTTTTTCTTTTTAGCTTTTCTGCCTGTGAGAAATGGCATAAACCATGTGGGTCTTTATTTCAACGTAATTCGTGGAAGCTTTAGGAAGGGCCTACCAAGCATCGGGCCAGGTGCTGGGGACAGGCAGGGCTCAAGGGCTCCACTCGCCGGGGAGACAGGTGCATGCGGCAGCAGCAGGGCCGGCAGTATTTTGTGTCACTGGGGAGAGTTTTGGAATGTGCTGTGTAAGAGTGTAAACTCCGGGGCCCAAGTGACAGTCGCAGACCTCCCCTCCCCCTCCACCGGCCCCACCCCTCTGTCCTTATTTGTAACAGTGGACGGTGACCGCCCCATTTGTAAGGGGAGCCCTGAGGGCAGCGAAGGTCCGCCCTCCACTGGTGACCAGTCACTGATGCTCCCTCGTCTGGTTGGTAGCTAGGAAGGTCTGACCGTTCATGATTTAAGAGGGGGTCCGCCAGGAGTTGAGGGGGTATGTTGCCCCTTGGGCGTCTGTGCTGAAGAATAATCTGTCTTATTTCTCCTAAGCTGCTGCCCCACGTATGGTGGGGCGCTCTTGCCATAGAGGACTAGCTTGTAGGGTGTGCGCGTCGGGCTTTCTCACAACGAGCACAGGGAGGAAACGCACACTGGAGGTGTGATGTGCTGAGACCACGCACTAAGCAGTGAGTGCAGCCCCTGTGGGCGGCTGTGGCTCGGGAAGCGGGGAGAGGTGCAGTGCCGGGCCCCCCGGGCCGGGAGCCCCTGCGGGCTCCAGTGTGCGGTGATTAACACAGGGTCTTACGGGAACGATTAAACGGGAGCTGAAGGAGAAGCCGCCTTTTGTGGTCCCCAGCCCCCTCCCAGGGCTAGATCTTCTTGTCCCAGAGTCCGTGCTCTGTCCTTTCCATCAGGTTACAACTTGGTGCTGGGACATTTCAGCAGCGAGCTCTCAGGATGAAATGATTTTACCTGTCAGTGGAAAAGGTGATCTCATGTAACAGACAGTTCGAAGTCTTTCATGAGTAGGGTTGGTGAAGTAATTTACTGCCCCCATTTGTCCTGGGCAACTTCTTCCCTAGTTTCCTTTTAAGTTATTTTTTTTCTCCTGTTTAAATGAAAAGTTCAAGTAACCGTTTTTCTTAGAATCTCTGGCTTGTTTGTTATCACGCTTTGCCTTACTTTTTTTTTTTTTTTTTCCTTCTGGTATATTGGACAGTGTTTTGCTTTTAGTCAAGTAAGGAGATACTGTATTATCAGGGTTCTTTTTCTAGGAATTTCTCATGTAACTGAAAAGTTTATTTTCTCTTGTAAGTCTGTGTTTAACATCAAAGGTTTAAATGGGCCAAAGGACATGTCTGGGCTCATTGCAGGTTTCTTTCTTCCTAATCATAGTTGCCGCTGGAAATATAGGTTTTAATTTTGAGAAGTATGTTTCGTTTGTCACGTAAGTGATTATCTGCGGCCACTCCTGTTGTGCCTGCAGGGGTTAAGTCATTTTCACCTACTAAGTGCAGCTGTAGCTCTCTCGGGTGGGGTCCGTGCCGCGGTGCTGGGATCCCCCCCCACCACTGGGGAGTCAGGTGTGGGGCTCTGTCTGCGTGGAGCCCCACGGGGGGCCTGCACGGGCTCCACGCACATCTCCACCCAGCCCTCCCCGGGGCTCCCTGTGGAACTCGGGGTGGGACCCACAGGCTCTCTGCAGAGAGAACCAGGGCCTTCCTGGGCAGACTTGCTACCCCTCAGGGTTGTGTGTGGAATTCTGGACACTGAAATATTGGCCACGAAGCCAGACACATCCAAACCCACATACTCGTGAGAAATCAAAATGAAAACGTCATGAGTCAGAATGTGCATCGCAAATGCCGCCTGAATTTATTTGCCAGTGCAGATTTCCCCGATTTATCCCTGGAACGTTCTAGACCCGATGCCCACTGTCGTTTCCAGGCACATGTTTGGAATCACGGAGCCCGGCGAACCAGCGGCAGGCATGT
The DNA here is from genome assembly GCF_037043125.1 of Eumetopias jubatus. Classification (NCBI taxonomy): domain Eukaryota; kingdom Metazoa; phylum Chordata; class Mammalia; order Carnivora; family Otariidae; genus Eumetopias; species Eumetopias jubatus. The sequence goes on along the minus strand of NW_028274809.1, from coordinate 191,434,044 downwards.
CGGTGTTTCGATATTCGTGCTGCTCATGACAAAGAAGGCTTCCCACTTGTTTCCATGACAAGGTTTTCAGTGACTTGTTTTCTATTTCTTTCTTCTTCTTCTTCTTTTTTTTTTGTAAAGTAGAGCAGATTGAAGGTGGGGTCTTTAATGAGGGTGCTCACTCCTTTGCATTCTGATTGCTCTTTTAAGTGGAAGAGAAAAGGCATGGAGTTATCCCCCCCCCCCCCCAGAAGTGAGGATACCTGGCACATGGAAATGGTCCTTCGTGTGGCCATCATTTGTCACACGTGACAGAGCAAGATGGGGCATAGCTGGCCAGGGTGACGCGGCCAGTGGAACGACTTAAATCTTATTAATGCAAATTTTTTTTTTTTAATCAGCTGCCTTAGATCAGTGCTTCTGTGAATGGGTTTCTTTACAAAGCAGTGTCTAAGCTACAGACCAGTACTGCGTGTGATTATATGACAAATTCAATGGATGCCAATAAGTTTAAATTATTTTGAGACGCATTACCTCTAGGACAGAATCCAGACACCTTGGTAATTGCATTCATGAACAACGTGTGATTCTTGATGTTTCTTTTTTGTTTTGCTGCTACACCTAATGAGTTCAAGGAGTGTCTCCCATCCTAATGAATATTTGGTGTGGAGTGATCATAAAATTAATAATTTGTACTTTGCTTCTACTAGAATTAACGTAGATAATAAAGCACACAGAATTTTGCCAGAATCACCGTTAGAAGGCATAAATATTTAAAGGCGAGGATGGTCGGGTTAGTAGTGTGAGAGGACTTCTTTTTTTCTCCTAGTCTGGATGAAGCAGATTAATTTTCGGGAGGAGAGGTCATTTAACGTCTTTAAAAGTCAGTAAACAAAGGAACCAGCATCCACCAGCTCTGGGGATGGGGGAGTGGGGCAGAGCAGAGCAGGGTGCAGTGACGGGGGTTCCGGGGGGCTGCCCTGGGTTCCGAGTCTGGGAGCCCACTGCCTCTGGATCTTCTGAGCCCCTGCCACTTTCCTTTGGCCGCGCCCCTCCCGTGCCCACGTTCAGGGCCCTGGCTAGCGTGTTGTGGGAGCCGAGCTCTGGAAGGCTGCTTCAGCTCCAGGCCTAGGGGCCCCCCCTCACCCATCAGCACCCTCAGGTGCCCTGGCCCTGTGAAATCAGCGCATGCACAAGTGCGTGAATGAAAGGTGACCCCGCCTTTCTCTGTGCTCCTCCCACCACGACAAAGCGCAGAAACGAAGGTTTTGATACTTGTCGTATGTATACTTATACCTTCAAAAAGCTAAAATTCCATGTTTACCTTGATGAGAGCTCCTGAAGATCTAATGGTGGGAGTTGGGTCTTGGCATGGAGCATGCCCTCCATGTGGAGTGCGCACGGCCGCCGCGCCCTGCAAGTGCCCAGGGTGAGTGGGGGGGTGCATTCTCAGGAACAGCTAACCCGCATTTCTATGACTGTGTACACTTGGGAGATTGAGGAATTGACTTGCTTAGCTGTTTTCAAGATCATGGGTTTAGGGTTAACAGGAGACAATTCTCCCGCGTTTAGCTAATCATTAGAGTAAAAATAAAATAAACTGTGACGCCAGATCTTCGTGTCAGCAGATCCAGGGTGTCTTGACCACCTGCTCAGGGTTTGCCGGGAATTCGTCTCCCACTCAGGCCCTCAGTGACAAAACGCAGACTCCTATTTTGGGGAGAGGTGGAAGTCCGAGGTGGATTCCAGCAAACACCTGCTATTTAAGGGATGCAAATGTCTGGGTTGGGGCCCTCACATGGGCTCTCGGGGGGACAATGCTGAAATAGCTGGGGGGCCCATCTCTCCCCAGGACAAAACTTGGCCCCTGTTTCTGCTTTGGGGAACTGTTCAGGGATTAAAATTTTTAAAGGACATAAGGCTTTTTAAAAATAATAAAATCTGGTAGCACTGCTTCAAAATACCACATTATGGGGAACTTATAACCAGTCATGAAAAGGTATGATGTTTATTTTGCATGTTGACCATTGACAGCCGCTTGTCTGTCCAGGAGTTTGTCTTTCTGGCCGCACACAGGATGCAGCCCTCAGAGCTGGAACTAGGGCATCCAGCTGCTCATTCTTGGCTGCAGGGTCCTCTGGAAATTCTCTCTTGCTGGGAGCAGGCCCCTGAACTCCAGGTGGACAGAAGAGAATTGGCTTCGCAACGAAGTAAACCAGGGAGTGTGGGGAGGGTCGAGGAGAGATTGTAATGATTGGAGAGCAGTATTCGGAAGTGCAGGTGGTGTGCACGCAAGTGCCAGGGAAGAACGCCTACCTGTGTAGGGCAGGGCGTGGCCAGCAGGGTGGCCCAGCCACCGCCATTCCAGGGGGGGTGCAGACGAACCAGTCGGGGTTTTGATTAAAAAGCCAAGAAACTCTGGGCACCTAGGTGGTTCAGTTGGTTAAGCGTCTCCTTTCGGCTCAGGTCATGATGTCAGGGTCCTGGCATTGAGCCCCGCGTCGGGTTCCCTGCTCAGCGGGGAGTTTGTTTCTCCCTCTGCCACCCCCCATCCCCTGCTAGTGCGCATTATCACTCCCTCTCTCTCCCAAAAATAAATAAAATCTAAAAAAAAAAAAAAAAGCCCAAGAAGCTTAAGAAGAAAGGCAGTTTGCTATGAAATGTCAGTCTCCCGACTCGGTCTGTCATTATGTTCTTTAACGGACGGTTAATGAAGTAAAAACATGCTGGAAACAATGGAGATTGGGAACACGTTGAAGAAGGTTGATCCTTGGGCCTGGAAAGCAGGAAGCCATTAGAGTGTGTTGGGGTCCTAACGGCCTGTCACCACCAGGCTCGCGGGAGTAGGTGACCTAACCTGGCCCCGGGGCAGCAGGGCAGATGAGGAGGGTCTGGGACGACAAGCGTGTCGCCGCAGGAGCCAGTGTGTGGGCCTGGTCGCTTTGGGAAGGGGATACACGATCCACTGGGAGGGTTTTCCGAGGCAAAATTCAGACTCACTGCCTGTCCCGTGTTCCCGCCAACCCCCGGTGGCACGGTTTCCAGGACGCACCCCTGTGCCCTGGTGTCTGTCCCCTCTTGAGATTTCTCCCCCACAGCCCCCACCGAGGGCCGGGCCCCGGGCGGCAGGCCGGCTGCTAGCTCCACGGCTTCTGTCCCCGAGGGCAAGGGCCGCATCCCGCCTCTGTGTCCAGGCCAGCCGGGGCCTCACCAGAGCGTTCGCCTCATGCTTGGAAGTGACACAGGTCGTGAAGCGACTTCCTCTCTCCCTCGAGATCGCTCTGTTCCTGCGACCCCGGTCACCACTGACTTCTTCCCTTTCTTTTCCAGAGTGAGGATCTGTCTGGCTTTATCAACATGACGTCACACATCAGAGAATGATATGAGAAGAAGATGCTCAGCGTGGTTGCTTTTTTATTTTATTTTTTAATCTGAAGCTGCTTACAGTTTTCTTTTGGATCTGAGCAATGACTAGGATTTGGAACATCTGCGACCGTATTAGAGTCTGAACCAACAAGGCAAGGACACCTGCCCCTCTCCTGGTTCCCGCGGTGGGGGGCATTCATCATTCTGCTGTTTGTGCTGTGTTTTGTTTGTTTGTTGACAAAAGTCACCGAAGAAGTTATTCTCAAGAAAATTGGATGTTCCCATTGGCCGTTTAAATCGTGGCCAGTGTCTTAATTTCTTCTTACTTTCATTTTAGCAAAGCAAATTTATCCCTCAGCATGCTAGGAGATTCTACCAATACCCATGAAAGTGGTAAAATCTGGCATTTACTGGCATGCACTCAAAACTACCACAGTCCTACCTCAGTTCCAGGTAAAGCCGGATTTGGGTGGCCGGGGGCTGGCAGGACCTCCTGCGCATCTCTGCTGAGTGCGTCTCGAGTGCGGCCTTTCAGCCTTATTAACTGGTCCCAGGACACAGCTGCTCCGTGGACTCCAGTCCAGGTACCTGCGTGTTTACTCAGACAGAGCCCAGTGTGGGACTGACATTTCTCAACGGAAATGCAATTTGGGATTGGACTTCGAAGATGGATTAATAAATAATAATAATTATGTATAACTGAAGCAACCTACTTTTGAAAAATCATCAATTACATTGGGTCATGGGGGTGGGAGGGGGAGTTGGGGCAGGGGGTGAATATCTCTTTTTACCTTTAACAGACTTGTTTAATCTTCTCTATGTAGATGTTTATGTGGGTACTTCAAATTGCAAAAGCCTTTGATCCTATTTACAAGCTCAAATGTCTCTGCTATCCTTAATCTTGAGCTTGCATTTCTTTAACCAAAAATTCATGTAGGCATGCTAGCGATCCAAGGGTGGTCACGGCTTTGGCAGATTTAAAAAAAAAATGTATTCTCTTCTCTCGATGCTATCATGTGGGTCAATGGGCTGCCCTGAGCAACAATAAAAAAACACAAAAACTCCAAAAAAGACAAGGGAAGCAAAGAACTCGGTGTAAGAGCTATTCCGGCCCCTGTGTTAAGGGAAGAAGAAAAAGGAGACAAAAAAAAAAAAAACCTCACAGTACATCTGACTTGTCGAAACAGTTCCTGGCGAAACTACCCTCCTTTTACGTTTCCAGTGTTCTGAAGATACCAGTGTTGTCGTGATTAGTGCAGGTGTCACCCAGAACTGCTAACCTTGACCAGCAGAATGTCATGTCACCTCGCTGCCCCCTTGACAAGTGGTGGAGGGCTGCAGACCCCCCTCCCACGGGCACGTTTGCAGTGCCTGTCTGCTCGGATAGTCCTGTAGAGGTTACACTAATTCATTGGAGATGTGAGCTTTTTTTTTTTTTTTGGGAGAAAAATATATATAAATATATAGATATATATCACTATAGAATAATGCATTAATAAAATGAGGCTTTTTTAGAGGAAGACCAAAAAATTCAATGTCTTAAAAATATATTTAATGGCAATGCAAAAGTCTTCCTGCTTCCATGCTGAACTTTTAGAACAGAGGATTGTATTGCGAGACAAAGTTGAATGTAAAGTGATCC